>NC_063218.1:24288125-24598750 GCF_020740725.1 Corvus hawaiiensis | reverse complement strand
GGCAATTGGAAATTATCTATGTATGTCTCAGGCCAACCTGCAGACAGTGTTGAGCAGGTCAAGCTGCCCTTCCCCACTTAGTGACAGGTGGATTATAAACACAGGTTTAGACCTCTGGTCTGCTCCTTACAGATAAAGTCCTTAGGCAAAAGAAAGAACTCTAAAAAAAAATAGTAGTTCTAAGCATGTTCCCTAATTTTAATTGGTTTCTGTTAGAATTTCTGCTTTAAAGGAATCTTTGATTGTTGAAACTATGCCAGTGTTGGTGTTTATAAAGGCAGTATAGCATTATTGGCATAATGGACTGCATTATTTCCAATCAAACATTTATACTTTATCAAATAGTTGAGGTTAATAATCTTGAGCAACACTGAACATGTGTAAAGATCAGCAGCTATGAATTCTTGGTAAATTAATACCTATAACCTTTTTAGAGGAATCGATCTAAGTGACTAAGCAGGCACTCAAACAATTCCTTTTTGGAAATTGATATTATTCTCTATTGTGAAATTTTCCATATCCAAAAGAAACTTCAGTGAATGGAGATATCAAACCTTCTGAGTGTATGCTACAGCACAGGGTACATTATCATAATTATGCCTAAAATGGTATTTCTTTTTCCTGGGCACTTTTTTTCCTGGGCACTGGTCAAGCAGGTATGTGTGTGATGCCTAACAGGGCTAGTACTGTTGCAGGAATTACAATTTATAAGGAATTTATTTTGACTAAATGCAGTAAGAGAGAACACTATGCCCACATCTACTTCAACAGAAGCGTTTTTACTGACCCTTTTGGGTGCAAGGCATGGCCAAATCCAAACATGGCAAAGTAACGTGAAATGGGCAATAGCATGAATAAAATGTCTAAATGCCAATTTATAACAATATGAAAGAAGGAAACCCTTTGATTCATGCTCCATAAGTAAATGACCCTTAAAACAAATGCTCATGCAAACAAAAATTGGATTATATCTGAACTATAGGTTTTCAAATGGACTAAAGTGCTGACATCAACCAGATGTTCTTGTTGATGGGTTTGCAGCTATTGACTTATGCTCCTTCTCATATCAATGACTGAAAGCTGATTCATGTTCTCCCAGTATACATATACAAACTTTAAAGAAGGTAATTCTTCAGCTGAATTTATGTAATAGCAGAGATTTGAGCAGTGTCAGATAGCACAATGCAAGAAAAGATTTTCCATGGTGTAGTTAAATATAAATATTTTTTTTCTCTGTATGCTGGAAGCTCTGATGCGAACACATCAGAATATATAACCTCTAAAACCCCAAACGTAAGGATAAATTTTAATTTGTATAACATCCCCAAGTGCTCAAACATCCAGCTAAAGCCCTCGTACACAAAAACAGTCCTAGGAATGGTAAGATCATTTGCAAAGGCTGCTCAATAAATGCATTTCTATACTAGAATATAAATACAAAAAGTCCTCAAAAGTTACAAAGAGTATCATCCAAATAGAACTTGTGTGCAATTACCAAAAATTGAATAAGGTTATTTTTATAGTGTGTAGGGGTGTATATATACATCTACATGTATTCACAATCTGCTCTTAAACACAGAAGAAAAGGAAACAGCTTGATAAGGGTCACGCAAAAGTATGCATGTGCTAAATGTAGTACCCTTGACAAGGTGTCAAACAGCACATGCTCATCATATGGGAGTGCCTAGGTGTGTATGACTGGAGGTGATGACTGGTACGAGGAAAGTCATACAGTCAGAGAGGTTACATGCATGTATTTCAATAGATGCTGGTGTTGATGAGGGGTATGAGGATATATATGGTTCTAGAGAGAATAAATTCGTGATGATGGGTTGTAATCAATTAATGGTAATGCTGCATGTATCTGCATATTAAAGTGGTGGGTAGTGATAATATGCATAATTGTGATAGTGGGCAGACAGTGATAACAAGATGTGTGAACAGCAGGAGGTGATGAGTATGCATGGTAAAATGCGTAGGTTGTAAGGATGCATGTGTGATGCTGAGTATAGTGGTGCTGTGGGGAGCATATAGCAGCATAAGCACCGTGCTGATATTTGTGTGATGTGGACCTGCTGTTCTTGACAAAAGTAGGTGGTGCTCTTAGGAGGCAGTTTATGTGAAGAGACAGGTTGTTATCCATACAGGTGCGGTTTGCTCACACAGATGGGGGGCTACAGCCAACAGAATTAATAAGCAACTACTCGCCATCGCCGCCAGCCGGATCCCCACTGCAACAACTACTGAGTATTTTGTGTGTATGCCTGAGGGAGTGCTGACACAGTGAGCAAGTGTGAGGGTCTGTGTGTACTAGTGAGTAACCATATCTGATTAATACAGAATGGTCAGGTGGTATATACAGAACGGTGGTGCTGGAATACGAAAATTGATTAAGTGGTTATGTTTAAGTATGTAAGGACAGACTGTATACTCAGAAGAATAACATATAGGGAGATGATACATATTGACCAGAAGGAGAGATGTATGGGAAGGTTTTTTTTAAGAAAAGTTTGCTTGCCAGAGATGCAGTATTAGGACTATCTGCAGTTGTTCATGTGTGTTGTGAACTGGTAGTGTGGATGAGGTGTCTAAGGTGTCAGTGT
This sequence comes from Corvus hawaiiensis, assembly GCF_020740725.1. Classification (NCBI taxonomy): domain Eukaryota; kingdom Metazoa; phylum Chordata; class Aves; order Passeriformes; family Corvidae; genus Corvus; species Corvus hawaiiensis. The sequence continues at coordinate 24,596,147 of NC_063218.1, read as the reverse complement.
CTGCCTAGAAATGACAATATGAGGAACTACTGGTATATGTGGGTTCATCTAGGATCAGGATGTGTGTGAAAAATAGCACAGTATAGGTCAATGTATAGAAGTGGTTGGTGGGTATTGCATGGAATAAGTTATGTAGTGACAGCTACATATATGTAGTGTATGAATAGAGATGGTGCCAATGGTTTGTGTATAGGCTCAGGAGGGCTTATAGCATATAGATATGCATCTGGTTTAATTACAAATTAAGGGAGGGGGTTGTAACACTGGTGAGGCAGCACGTGGTGGTTGAGCTTGAAGTGATCCTGTGAGTGGAAGCAGATGTGTGGGAACAGAGGAATGCACAGCATGACATGGTCTTGGCACCACTGTGGTGTAAATAGTCATGGCAAGCTGTAGTGTGCAAACTGGTCACTGCACTTTTGGATGGGACGGACAGAAACAAAACATGTGCAAGGGTGCTAGAATACGATGGCGGGGGGCGGGGCCGGAATCTTTCAGGACAGAGTGTGTGGAGAGGAGCAGGGCTGCTCATGAGTGGTCTCTAGTGGTGATGGTGGGACAGGACAAGGTAGGGGGCATGGAGCTGCGTGGTGGTAGGAGGCATGGACAGCGCTGTGTGCATAGGGTTGAATGTTGCGTGCTTTGTCAGTCAGTGCCATGCCTGGTGCCAGCTCTGTGGGGTGGGCAATGTACATGGCGCAGTGATAGGAGAGGGTTACAGAAGCTGCGTAGACATGAGGCATGCTTGCCCAGGTAACACTGCCCACCCACGCAAGACTCAGGCTTTTTTCTTAAAGAAGAAAGGATAGTCCCTTTGCCAGGGGTGCCCCTGATCTGGACCCAGGTGCCGTGGAGGGAGAGCAGTGAAGAATAGAGGGGGAGGAGAGGATGGTGGACGGGGAGGGGACCAATGCGATGTGGGGGAAACAATACTGGGTGGGAAGAGAAGTGCGAGATCGGGGGGCACTGGGTAGTGTGGGGCAGCGGGAACAGGGGACAGGCAGCCCTGGAGTTGCCGTATTTGCGAACAGCCGGAGGGCGGGATGGGAGGCGGGCAAGGGGAGTGAGGGGTAGGAAGGGACACCCACTTACGTCTCCTCCTGCATTTTTTTTCTTTCCCTCCTTCTTTCCTTAGCTGGTGACGCGCCGCTGCTATTAATCATTCACCAGCCGGGGAGCAGCAATTGCCGCCGCTCGGAGCGAGCGGCGCCGGCAGCCGCCTCTCTCCCGATGCCCGCGTCCCGCAGCCGCCGCACCGGGATCCCTGACGGGATGATGCCCAGTGCGGCCGGCGGCGGACGCCTGCTGCTCTGAGCCGGGGCGGGGGGTCCGGGCAGAGGATGCTCCCCAATGGCACCTGCCCCAGGCTTCCGGGCGGCGCAGGCAGCGACAGCGGCGACAGCGGCGGCAGCGACAGTGGTGGCTGCGGAGCCCGTGGCGCCTCGGAGGAGGCGGCGGCGGAGGGCATGGACTCAGGCGGCAGGAACTCCTCTGGCGCTCCGAACACCACCCTGAGTGAGTCTCAGGGCAGCGCCATCCTCATTTCATTCATCTACTCCGTGGTGTGCCTGGTGGGGCTGTGCGGCAACTCCATGGTCATCTACGTGATCCTACGTTATGCCAAGATGAAGACAGCCACAAACATCTACATCCTCAACTTGGCCATCGCAGACGAGTTGCTGATGCTTAGCGTCCCCTTTCTGGTTACCTCCACCCTGCTGCACCACTGGCCCTTTGGCTCCCTGCTCTGCCGCCTGGTGCTCAGCGTGGATGCCATCAACATGTTCACCAGCATCTACTGCCTGACTGTGCTCAGTGTGGACCGTTACATCGCTGTGGTGCACCCCATCAAGGCGGCCAGGTACCGCCGGCCCACTGTGGCTAAGATGGTCAATCTGGGTGTCTGGGTGCTTTCCATCCTCATCATCCTGCCCATCATCATCTTCTCCAACACAGCAGCCAACAGTGATGGAACAGTGGCTTGCAACATGCTCATGCCAGAGCCCACCCAGAGATGGCTGGTGGTATTTGTGGTCTACACCTTTCTGATGGGCTTCTTGCTGCCTGTGGTGGCCATCTGCCTCTGCTACATCCTCATCATTGCTAAGATGCGCATGGTGGCCTTGAAGGCTGGCTGGCAGCAGCGCAAACGCTCAGAGCGCAAGATCACCCTCATGGTCATGATGGTGGTGATGGTCTTTGTCATCTGCTGGATGCCCTTCTACATTGTGCAGCTGGTCAATGTCTTTGTAGAGCAGGATGATGCCACCATCAGCCAGCTCTCTGTCATCTTGGGCTACGCCAACAGCTGTGCCAACCCTATCCTCTATGGTTTTCTCTCGGACAATTTCAAGCGGTCCTTCCAGCGGCTGCTCTGCCTCAGCTGGATGGACAATGCTGCCGAGGAACCCATCGACTACTATGCCACTGCCCTCAAGAGCAGGGCATACAGCGTGGAGGACTTTCCCCCAGACAACTTGGAGTCAGGGAGCATGTACAGGAATGGCACTTGCACCTCCAGGATTACCACCCTCTGAGGAAGCATTCCTGTCCCCCAGCTCCCTCACTGCCCCCCAGCTGGAGGGTGAGCAAAGCCAGGGCTGTGGCATGGGGTGGCTGGGAGGGAGAGGTTTTGGTCCTGCCTACTGCCAGCAGTGTTTGGCACAAGAAAGAGCAAAAATAACCCCACATCCTTGATTTGCTGCCCCCCTGCACCTTGGCTGCCTCCCTTGAGAGTGGATGCATTCTCTGATGCTTTGACATCCACTTAGTGAATTGCAGCTCTCATGGGTTAGCTTAGGGTCTGGTAGCCTGGCTCTGCCACTCCTCTCTGTGTCTGACAAGTGGCTGTAAAGGTCTTGCAGTGACTCTCCCTCCACCTTTTGTACAGTTTGCCCTTCCCCTTGGCTCGTGGGACACCCCAGGCCACTGAGTCGAGCCTGCCTCAGTCAAGCCCCAACATTCAGGCTCAGACTCCCCCCAACTGAAAATGACCCTGCTCAACATCTGTCAGTATGCACCTCCCCTTCAGAGATTAGAAATGCTGGAAAAATTCCCCCCAACACTCACCTTGCCCTCCCCCAGGAAGGAGCCAGTAGCCTCTCTCTGCACCTACCCTTCCCTCTCACTGGAATCAAAAAGAAAGTGGAGAGCAAAAGGTTCTTGAGAAAAGAAGCAGCATAGTCACGGAGATGTTTTTTGCTTTGCAGACAGCTTCCAACTCATTGGGGCTTTGGCTGCCTGTGCTACTTGACAGAAGCAGAGCAGAAAATATCTTAGGAAAAAATCTGATTATTGCTGTGCTTTGGAGCTGCACGGCAGGTTGCTGATAATGGGATATAACCAGTCCCGTGACACACAGGGAGCAGAGAGCTGGGACTCACTGAGATGGGAGCCGGGGAGACCACTGAGCTGGGAAATGTTTGAATTTGTCCACACATACAATAAAGTGTGCTGATAATAAAGTTTAAAGGGAGCGCTAGACTGTGAATCTGCTGTCTTGAGCCTGCTCCATCAGCTGTGAAACAGTGATGAAGGGAGCTGAGACAGCTTTTGAATGATCTGGGTGATGGCAAAGTCACTTTAGCCTACATGGAAAAAGGGGTATTCATTTAAAAATCTCCATCCGTCTCTGGAATAACTATTTGACAGAAAAAGTAGCTGTTTGGTAATAGCTATTACCCTAGTTCCAGTTTCTTCTGTTGCACTAAAAAAAAAAAAATGGGTTTCATATGTTGTCAATGTAATATACTGACCCAGAGCTTCTTAATGTTTCATTTCTGAGAATTCTTGTTTTTAATGTGTGCCAGATGTCTTCTTGTTTTGATTTTTTTATTTGATTCTAGTCACTGTGTCGTGAACGTGTTTTTCTGAAGCAATTTATACTGTGTACTTATGTCTGTGATGGCTACTTGCAAGGTTGCATTTAAAATGGGTGATGCTGAAGAAGGCTCCTTTCCAGATAAAAACATTGTCATTTTCTCTCTTTTATTTACATTGTCTCCTCCACAGAAATTCTCTCTTGAATTTTCTCTCTTCTCCTCTTATGACAAAATAATTTTCATATAGACAGATGAAGCTTTCTTTGATAAATGAGAGCTGATTAAATGAAACCTTTTATCCCTACTCCCTCTTATCCCAGACAGAAGAGTCGGTACGGACTGTGTTGAAATAAGCAGCTATGTTTTTTGCTTTCTACCACCTATGCTAACAGTGTCACACAGTGGCAAGTGTCCCTGTAGCTGTGACAAATCACTTCTCTAGCACAATCCTGTGGTTGTATTAATTATAACTACTGGCAATTTGAAGTAAGAGACTGGAAAAAATCTCTAGTAGCAGCATACCCGTAGCATTGTACTCGTAGCTGCAGTGCTAAGTGTAAGGTTGACAGTTAAAGCATCTAGTATTTGTGGTGGTGGACTTATGACAGGTTTTTTGTTAAATTATACCCTTTAACTTTTCTCAGCAGTAAAAAGCAGGATGCTACTTTGTACGTTTCTTTCACCAAAACTTAGGTACTGTTAAATGAATGTATAAATTTAGTATTTCAAAGTTGTCTGGTTCAAAGTCCATCAAAATGGGAGAAAAAATCTTAATTCACTTCAATGGACTGTGAGTCAGCTCCTTTTAGTTTAAAAATTGCTAATGTGGAAACTGTTACATCCTTATTAAAATATTTCATGAAAAGCTTTAACAATTGTACAGTTTCTTTTCTTTTACTTCCTAGTGGACATGATTTAAAGAAAACTTCCAAATATTAAATTTGGTAATATTTTACATGTACATATGGGGAAATAAGGATGAAATCTCTCTATAAGCTTAATTAACTTTTCACAAAAATCAAACATCTGTCAAAGCAGTAAAATGCCCCATGATATCCATGATGCTATTTCCAGGGCTTCACTTGAATTCTCACTCAAAATATCTTCAAAATGGCATAAATCTCATAATCTTATGTGGTCTTTTTCACCAAGGCATATTCTTATGTATGGTCAGATTAAACAGAATACTTTTCACTGTTGAATTGGTTTAATGTCAGACACGATGACGCAAAAGTGAAAAGCATAAAGATTCATTCTGCATACTCAGCTTTGATGAAAAGTTGAACTGGGTTTCGTTCCATAATCTTTTTTTTCTCTTTGCCTTGTGAATGTTGTGATGGAAGCCTGCATATGCACTTTAGTTTCAGTTCTCCCAGGCACATCGCAGAGGCTGGGTTGGGGCCTCAGTAGATGGCAGGCTTGCCTTCGGATGGATGGGCTGATTCACTCCCAGGCAGCACTGCCCCTATCATTACTGGCTAAAACACTCTGTGTAGTTTCAGCTGGAAACAAAATCTGTTTATCCCAAACTAACAGTTCTTCCTGCTATTTTTCACCCTGGGAGAGGTGATCAACAGCAGTAAATCATTCAATTTAGCTAGAAGGAAAGTTAGTTCATTCTGTGTTATTATTCTAAATAGTAGAACTCAACCACCAGGAAGAAAAAAGTTTTCCTCATGAAATAATGTGTACCAGAAAAGAAACAGAACACTTCTTAATAATGCTTTCCAAATGGCAAATAAGAGTATTCAGATTTCATATGGAAATTATTTTAACTAATGCTTAATTCACTGATTAAAAAAAGAGTACAGCGATGTATTTCTTGGTGACATTTTGACTTTTTATCCAGCTGTGAATTGTAATTTGCAACCAGTAGGGGGTTTTTTTGGTTTTTTTTGGTTTTTTGTTTTTGTTTTTGGTGGTTTTTTTTGCTTCTTCCCCATGAGTTTTGGGTTATATTTTAAAAATACTGCATTCAACTTGTCATGGAAATTGGCCTTGCGGCCACTGAAACCCAGGCAACTGTTGCTCTTTGTTGAGCCTGAGACCTATACCCAGCAGTGGGATAGTGCCAAACAGCATCCAGTCAACGCATTAGGCTGTTTCCTGTGGCAGGTATACCAGAGAACGGTCTTCACTTGGAACACACATCAGGTGTGCAGCACACATCAGCTGCAGCATTTCCCACTCAAAGAAGAGTGCACAGGAAATCACTTTCCTTCCTCACCAGGCTTCCCAGTGCAGTAGCAAAGACAACACATCTCATAATCCTGAGGCTGACTGCTACCTGCTGTTAGTGGACTTGAACAAGACTGGTCACAGAGGCACATTATATCTGGGCTGTGGATGAAAAGGGTGATGGCTGCATACAGATATTCTGCCTCTTCAGATGGTCCTTACAGCAGAGAACATTACACAGAGTATGGTTTCTTTGCATTCAACACATAAAGAACACATTTGATTTCTTCACAGAGAATAAGGTTTCTGAATGTGATGTAAGAATTTCTGAAATGCCAGGTTTCCAGTGAATCAGAATTTTGAAAAAGGCTTTCTGGTTGTTTCTGGAAATCTAAAAAGCTGCATTTCTAATGTATGTGGCATGATCTATTAACACTGTGATTATTCACTGTATTTTAACTTGTTTCCAAAATCAGCATCCTAATTCTAAATATTAAACTAAGTCTTACTGAAATAAAATAACCTAGTGATGACATACATTCATGTTATATAAGGTTTGACTTTACTCTGCCATATTTCTAGAACAGTGACAATTTAATTCCTATAATCCTGATTAAAAAAAGATCCAAGAAAAATAATTTTAAAAAATCAGAAGAAATTAGCCAAGAAAGAAACATCAATCTAGTGTTCTAAACTCTGTGATTTCAGCCCCTAGGAACCTTACTTGACACCAGGGCTCTACAGACAAGGATGTGAACTATGACTCTCTAGAGGAGAATAAAATATTTCTACTGAATTGTATATTCAGTATTTCCATCCTCTTCAACATAGCCTTATTTGGCTGATTACTTCAGGCTAAGCCACAGGAAGAAAGGATGGTTTACTAATTAGATTTCTCTTTAAGTAAAATGCTTTTAGATATTACATTTTGTGGAGAGAAATGGCCAAGAAAAATAGGTGAACCTGAGAGTATTTCAAAGTATATCATTAGACAGGTACAAACCAAGCACAGTTTTGACAAGAAAAATGCTTTTCAATAAAAGCTAACTATGCCCACTCCCTTCCAACTTTGTTTCTCCAAAAGCCTAAAATCTGGTTTTGGCAGAGCAGTAAGCAGCTATGAAGCAGAGATAGCAAGGTGCTGTATCCTGCCTGAGATACATAGGGTTTTGTGTCCAGTCTGGATGGAATACATTTGTCATTATATGATTATCATGTCTATTATGGGTAGAGTCACCTTGAAAACAATATAAAAGTACAGAAAATTCCTTCTACTCTCCATTCCCCTCTCCCCCCCACCCCCCCCAAAAAAGTCTTTTCTATACAGGTTCTTACACTGTTTAATATGCCTAAGGGTTGCTCTGTGGGTCCTTGAGCTTCCTAACTAGAAAGGCTCAGATTAAAGTGCCCAAATTCACAGCATAGGGAGGTTGTAGGACAGATAACAATTACCAGATTTCTGACTTGGGATCTGAATTGTATTGTATTTATGACTTGGAACTGCATTGTATTTTCTCCACTTACCTTGTTGGTGACGGTACTGCTGTCAGTGCAGGTGTGGGCCCTACCAACCCAGGGGAAGCTTCTGAAGGGTGCTGGACTGCACTAACTCCTTAAAGCTGAGCAACGCCGGGCAACGCCAGTGCTGCTGACACAGCCTGAGTACAGCACAAGCTCAACTGATTCACACAACACTTGCCCATGTCAGATCCACAATGGAAAGCCCAAGTGATTGCTGGTTAACTGGAGTGGTCCAAAACGTGGCAAAGGCAGATATTTGGGGGAGAATGGATAGGAAAGAAGGCAAAACTGGTGGATATTTGATACTGAGCAGCCAGAGAGAGAAGGAATCAGAAATGGAGAAAAATCAAGTATGTGATGGCCAGGAGAAGCCATTTTGTTAAGAACAGAGGAAAAGAAGTAGAGCCCAGTACAGGCATTGTAAAGCAGGACTTGGCTCTTTCACGTAATTAACTTTCATCATTTAGAGTACAGCAAATACATAAACTCCCAACTCAGCAAAAAAGATGAAGTTCTGCTTTTTATGTCAGCTGCTATTTTCAAGGCTGGCTGATATTTTTGAAGGTTAGAAAGTATCTAGGCATTTTTTCTAAGAACCAAATGATAATTTATGTACTTTATGGAATTACTAGAAACTTGGGAAAACAAGGCAGAAACAGATAGATAACAGATTTTTCTGAATGTTAATTTATTTTGGATTTTTCAGATGCTTTGAATTTCTCAGATTTTTTTTCCTTTTATCATTAAAATAGAGAAAACACCTAACAAATTTTTGCTCAACACAAACCAAGAACTCCATATTGACAAGACAGAAATGGAATACAGAAGAATTTTCACTGCTCCTTCACTGTCATAAAGTAAAATTTACAGAATTTCTTACTTTAAAAGAATCTTCAGTAAAATGTCTGGGAAAATTCCTTTCCATAAGAGGAAGATATACTCTTAAGAATGAAAAGTAATGTTCATGAATTTCTCTCCACAGACATTACAGACTTAGATCACTTATAATCTCACTCAAACTATCTGTACTTAAGCTTTTATGTTATGTTTCAGGGAACAGCGCAAACCATTCTTATCAGTCCAAAACACAAGGCCTGCTGGTTACATTCCAAAAACAAAACCATGCTTTTCTGACAGGTTATAGCCCATGTGCTATTCCTGGCTTAATGACTGAAAATGTTTATTTGTTTGCAAACCACCACATTTTGAATAACACCTGAAAAAATATGTAGCAAGAGGACGGTAGGACAGATACATCCTGGTAAAGATGAATGCTTGCCTGTCTTTCTCATCTTTCCCTCCTCAGCTCATCCTCTCCCTGGACCTGCAGTCTTCTTTCTCTCGTATTACCCATAAAATACATAATAGTAGTTATTTTCCCATTTTTATGACTCGGAATGCAAAAGGACTGGCAAGTAGAAGGAGGGGAAGGACATAACAAATGTAGGACCACCACCACATCTTTTCCTTCCCCAGCTCCACTGCTGCCTCCACTCCACCTGGAGTACTGTTTTCTCCTCTGGGGCTCCCAACATAAGAAGGATGTGGACATGCTGGAGGTCAGAGGACGTCACCAAGATGATCAGATGGTTAGAACACCTCTCCTATGAAGACAGGCTGAGAGAGTTGGGGTTTCTCAGCTTGGAAAAGAGGCTTCCAGTACCTACAAACAGCCTTCCAGTACCTACAAGAAAGTTGAAGAGGAACATTTTCCTAGGGCATGTTTTGACAGGCCAAAGGGGAATGGCCTCAAACAAAGAGGGTGGGTGTGGATTAGGTACGAGGAAGAAATTCTTTGCTGTGAGAGTGGTGAGACACCAGATCAGTTTGCCTAGCAAAGTTGTGAATGCCTCATCCCTTGAAGTGTTCAAGGCCAGGCTGAGCAATCTGGTCTGGTGGAAGGTGTCCCTGCACACAGCAGGAGGGTTGGAACTAGATGATCTTTAAGGTCTCTTCCATCACATTCTATGATTCTGTGATTCTAGTCAGCAATACAGCAAAGGGAAAATACTTGCTTGCCAACAGATGACTCCCTTTACACCTCCACTTTCAAGTCTTCCAGTCCCAGACTACAAGCCCAGAAGAGAAAGACAGGGCTGCATATTGGGGGAAGAAGGAAAACCACTAAGTTTAATGTTTTGAAGCCCTGGGAATGTGGTTACTTCTGCTGCTGCCCTGCTGTGTCTGCCTTTTCAGTCAGCTATGTATCTTTAGTGAAATACATGAATCGCCACACTACAGCCTTGGTAAGTGTCCACATACTGAAGAAATAGGAAATATTATTTCTAGAAGGAACTACATTGCATCTACCAGTGATTAACCTCCATGTAGTAAATGAGAAAAGGTAACTGGGATTTAAAACATGAAAAAAATTAAGTGACAAGAAATTCCTAGGGGAAGCAGAGAATCCATTCAATTTTTTAATATTCTTTAAGCTATATAGTACACTTAAACAAGGAGAAATATTGTTAGAAGTATTCAAATTTTTCCCATGTCCACTTATAGCACACCTAATTAAGTCCTTAGCAGCATAAATAATTATTTTTTAAAAATGTGGAAATTAAAATTTTATTTCTGATTATTTGATGAAACAAACCATTAAAAATTCATCACTTTTTCATAAATAAAATGTGCAACTGACAAATCATATGCCTACCAGTCAAACTATCTCTGTAGAAATTAAGGAAACCTAAAATTGGCAACATGGGACACTTATTGGATAACTTTGATAGAAAAGATCTGGACATTCCTATTCTTTGCAGGAATCACCATTTTCAAATGTAGACTCACAGGTTCTTGCTATCACCATTTAATTATAAATGTAAGCACTGTAAAACAGATACAAACTTTATATATGATTTATATGGCTTTAATATGGGATGAAATAGTATTTTTTTTCTGTGCTGGAAAAACAGTTGGAATATAATATGCTTATATAATTTTTAGTCAAAGGACATGTATGCAACGTGAGGGAAAAGTCAAGATTTGTCTCCATCTCTGCTATGTTTTGGAAAAATACTTGCATTTGATTGTGTGTTTTATATATGGTGTTACAGAATAATTTTTTTTAAATCCATCCACTTTCATAACAAGACAGTTTTATTATCTCAGTACTTTCTATGGCTATCTGTACTCATTATGATCTTACTTATTCTCCTTCTGTAGATGTAAACAGCAAACCCTGCTCTGAATCTGCCTTGCAGACCAGTGAATCATGGTTGAGATATGAGCCAATGGGGGCACGACAGATATGTGTTTGTTTCTTATTCACTAAAGACCCAATTTAATCAAGAGTGGAAAGCAAAGATGTTCTATCCTTTCTCCCAAACCATCTTCTTTTTGGTCTGAACCATTAGAGAATGAGAAATTCATGCATTTCAAACCTGCTCAGGTTCCAAACAAATTCAAATGCTATTTGTTTTGTATTCTACTGACCGCAAAAATAAGGTAAAGAATCCCAAGTATACTAAATAAGAATCTCTAACATGTAAAAGCAATAAAAGCTATAATAAAATTATGACCATTTAGCCATGCCTTGAAGAGACAGAAGGCACCATGAGCTTGCTTTTAGAAAAGTGACTTGCACAGCTGATGACTTAAGTGAGCTGATTTTTCTGACTTAAAGGTGTATTTTACAGGCATTTAAATATGAGTAGCCTCCATATGCCTTCTTTACTGCGCATATAGAGAAATGGCACTTTCAGACTGTAATTCATCGGTCCTGTTTTCAGCATCTAGTCTAAAATGAGATTAATTGCAAGCACATATTTCTCTCTAGAGACAGTAAGGGAGTCTAGGTGAGTAAAAAAGTCTAGGTGAACTGTTAGAGATGTTTACACATGTTAAGATGGATCCCATCCTTAGATGCAAAGTAGTCTGGTTTCAGATGAGTCAAATTAAAAGCTGGGGGAATATAGTAGAACCCTTGTGTAGGCCTTTAGACAAATGTCTAATGCTTGATCCTGAATTGTATGAGAAAAAGAACTCTCAAATCAAAATATGATTTCACAGGAAAATGGGAATAAATGAAATGGGAATAATGAGACAGGTGAATGGCTTGCAAGGGCATGAACTTGTGTATTTTAACTTAATAGTCTGAGTCACCTACTGAGAGATGCCAAAATAAGTAGTGAGGTGCTTAACTCAGCGCTTAACTGTGTGCTTGGTAAGACTCCTGAAACAGAGAATGAGAGAGTTTCTAGAGCTTATAATAACACACCTGGACAGTTCCATTAAGAGTTCAGCTATTTGATACATGGGAAAGGCTAAAATATTGGAAAAATAATTTAGGGAGGCTCTCATTCATCTTAGTTGCTATTTGCTTATACAGCCCCTGATAGAAGAAGAGAGCTCCATGTACACCACCCCATAAAAGAAATTACTTACAGTGACAGCAACAGGAGTGTTATTAAGAAATAAGGCATTAATGGCTAAGTCATTTTCCAAATCTGTGCACATCTGAATGTAGAATCAAGCCTCCTGCCCAAGCTGAAAAATGCCTGCCTTCTGAAATACAAAGGTCAGATAAACAGATTAGAAAAGTATGCAGATTATGAGTCACCTTGTAATGAGTAGCATTCTCACCTAGCTGGATTTAATTCCTGTATGATACAAGAGAATTTATGCTTATAGACAGTCTGATGGCTCACAAATATCAGTGCCTACCATCATTAAAGGGAGAGAGACGGAAAAAGAATAAACTCCTACTAAGTAATTCTTTATCCTTAGCAGATATTTACACCATATTTATCATCAAGTCTTTGCTTGAAAGAAAAATAGGTAATAATAACACACATTATTTTTTGAAACAGAGTTCTTCGCACTCAACAGGAAAGTGTCAAAATTAAAGCAGTAGTCAGAATGTCAGCCCTCAAGAGAGGAAAACAAACAAACAAGCATATTTAAAGAGACATTTCAAAGTTTAAAGTTCTCTTAAGGGAAGAAAATATTTCCCTATTCTCCCTGCACCCCAAAAGGCTTGGATGAGACCAGTTAGTTGTGTATAACTGCACTCAGAAAACCTTGAATCAATATTTAATATTACAACTTTAATTGAAAACCAACACCATAATAATAATAAGTGAGCATCAGCACTCCGAACTGCACAGAAAGCAAGTTCTGCAGCCAGGATGAAAGCTCCTCTACAGGAAACCCCAAGGGAAATCACAGAGGAAGTGTTTACCTCATTTAGAAAAGGGCACAAATGGTGAATTTTTCCTTACTCTCAAGGGACTCCATGGAAAACAACATATCTGACTAAAGAGAATGAGATTTGCATTATGTATTTGGACTCACGTTAATTCCTCTCACAGTGTGGTGTGTCAGCACCATGTCTGATTGTAAGGGAGCCGCATACTGCATACAGAAAGCAAGTTTTGTAACAACACACCTTAGGAGAAAAACTGTAACTGAAAAATTTATTCTCTGCTACAATAAAAATGAGCATGAAGTAATGAACAGGGCAGTGATTTACATCATCCTTTATTATTTTCATCAGCTGAAGTATAAAACTGACTCCCCATTAACCTCTCACTTCCTCAGCAGTTTAGTGACTTTCTATGTATAGAAATACACTTTCACTTTTTAAGGTCAGTACGAAAGCATATGGGTCACAGTTTCATTCAAAATTATGGCAGTTCACCTCTCCAAAAGTTCCAGCAATTAGATTGAAAATGAGAGCCTCCAAGTACCACTCAGGCAAAGAGTGACTTCCAGATTACAAGATTACAATTCTAGATCTACAAATCTAGATTCTAGATTACAAGATGCAAGTGCTCAAAGTGGTCCACTTTATGCTTGCTCCAAGTAAGGCACCCAACGAAGAGTTTCTGAGAGGATAAAAATGCACAATTGTTGCAGCTGCAATCGCTCTGTCAGCCAGGCTGATCTATTTATATTTTACTGAAGTCAGCACCTAAATAACTTTTTCAGACCGACAAAAATTCCTGACTGTCCAAAGGCTTCAATCACCTCAAAAGAACGTCGCTACGCGCTCCTGCACCTGATAATGTGCAAGCCCTGCCCAGCCAAGTCCCGCGGCGCCTCTCCCTCGGCTCCCCCCGGCAGCAGGGCGGGGGGCAGCAGGGACGTGGGGAGCCAAGCTCTGGCCCAGGTGGGAGCTGCCGCTCAGGGCAGCCCCGAGGGACGCGGCCTCGGCCGTCCGGGGCTATTCACCGCCCGCTGCTCCGCTGGGCTCCGCTGAGCCTGCCTCCGCCTTGCTGCCGGCCTCCGGCGGCTCCTTGTCCCCGTGGCCCTCGGATTGCTTGTTGAAGCAGATTTTGAACACCCCAAGGACGGTCATGACCAGGATGACCAGCACCACCACCGCGACTGTCACCAGGATGAAAACGTAGTTGGAAGAGGAGGAGGGCGGCGGAGCAGCCGTCTTCTCTCCGCCGGCGGCGGCCGTGGTGGTGGCGGGAGGCTCCACGGAACCGCCGGGTGCAGGGATGGAAGGACGCCGCCCCTCCGTCCTGGCACCCGACGGCTCCGCGGGGCCGCCTGTAGCGGTGGGGGTCGGCCCCGTGCCCGGGCAGGGAGTCCCGTCCGGGCCACCCGGGCCGTCCGGTGTGCAGGCACAGGCGACGCCGCCGGCGGCATCGCGGCACCCGGCGGCCTCGGCGCACCGCCCGCTGTCGGGGCTCCTGCGGCCGAAGGGGCAGGGGCAGAGGGGCTTCTCTGCCGCCTTCCAGGCGAAGCCGCCCGGCTCGGGCTGGCAGGTGAACCGCACCTCCCCGCCGGGACAAGCCACCGTCAGTACGGTGCCCGGCGGGCTGAAGCCGGGGCCGCTGCTGTGCTCCTCGAAGGGGAGGCGGTAGTCGAGGTCGAGGGCGCCCGCGGGACTGAGGTCGGGGCAGGCACCCTCGTACTGATACCTGCAGAGGTAGCCCGGGCTTTCCAGCTGGCAGACCCGCTCCTTCCAGCCCCATCTGGGGCCATTCCGGGCCAGATGCAGCCCGGCGCAGCGGGCGGTGAGGCAGGACCGCAGGGGTTCCTGCACCCACCGGCCGAGCGCCGCCGGCACCTCCTGCGGGGCCGTCCCACCCCCAACGTCCTCCCAGGAGAAGCCGCGGAGCGGCTGCTCCTCGTGGGTGCAGGCGGAGGCGTTCCTCTTCAGCCCGACCCAGAACAGCGCGGGCGTGGGGACCGCTGCCTCCGCCAGCAGCCCCAGCAGCAGTCGCAGCTCGGGCTCGCCGCTGACCCAAGCGAGGCCGCCCTGCCGCTGGTCGCAGGCACCGCGGGCCTCGGCGTACGAGACGTTGGCGAGGTGGGCGCTGAAGCAGGCGCCGGCGGGCGGGCAGCGCACGGCGGCCCGCGGGGGTGGCGGGGTCCGGGCCAGGGCGGAGGCAGCGGCCAGGAGCAGGCACCAGGGCCCGGCCCGCCTCATGCCGGCGGCGGGCTGAGGGGCGCGGCGGCTGTGGTGGCGTTCGGACCCGGCTTGGGCTGGCGTCTGCCGCCCGCGCCGTCCCTCTCCAGCGCCGACCCCGTTCCCACGGCCCTCCCCCAGACCTGCCGGAGGAAACGTGTCGGGAGCCGGGGCTGACCTCGGCATCCTCCGTTTGTTGGAGGGCCCGGGGCAAGCAGGTCCTGGCGCCGCCAGGAAGCGCTTGCCCAGCCCGGCGGGCGGGTGTCCAGCCGCGGGGAGGACGGTGCCAGCTGCGCTGTCGAAGGGGCCAGAGGGTGGCGAAGCCCAGAGCCGCAGCTCTGGGACCGGGGTCACGGGCCCTGTGTCAGGCCCGTGTGCTCGAGATGCCCGGGCCCGTCTTGTTAGCTTGTTGCTTAGCGCTTTCCGGAGAAAACTGGTCCAGCTTCAGTTATGTCTTCCTTGAAGGATGGGGGTTTCTTGGTTAGGTGAGGCTGTGCAATCAACCCCCTAGCTCCCGATACAAGGGGCGATTTAACACTCACAAAAACTGATTCAGTTCGCGGTTTTCCAGCAGGCTGGCCTAAATGCATCATACATCAGGTGCCTGCGTTGACTTCAGTCGCTGTTCTTGAATGAGTTTAACTGATCCACTGCAACTGTTCCTCCGAATGCAGTCCCCATGTTGCTCATTTTCATACTCCTGTTATTTCTGTGTGCTGTTACCTGACATGTACATTCAGATACAGCACACATATGTGCATTTTGTTTTCCAGATTTTACTTTGGAAAAACCCGTGTCAGTATTTTTGGTTTTGTGAATAAAAAATAATACAAATTTCTAGTATTTGAATACCATGGAGGGAAAAAAAAATATGGGAAAAGAGCAGAAAATAAATAATTGATCTGAGGTTTTTAAAACATAAGGTTTCTCAGTAATTGCAATCCATTTGTGTACCAATAGGCTTGGTTTTATGGAAAATAGATTTTCATAACAAAACAAGAACTTGTTGCTTTAATTCTAGATGAAGTCAGATTTTTAGTTAATCAAGGTGTTGAGGTGCTAACACCACCGAAGTCAAAGTCTACAGTGTTGTAGCAGCTGTGTATTCAGAGCTCTGCTGCCTACTGGAATTGTCACTCCTGCATTCCTTCTTCTCCATGGTGCATCAGGGCAGAGGCATCGAGCCACCTGCCTGTATGGGTCAGTACATGGAGATTCTCACTGCCTGCCTGCATTTTAAGCCAGAAAGATGAAATTCATTTTGCATCAGGAAGCTTTATCACCTGCTGTTCAGACCCCTAGTTCTTCACTGGATCTAGCTTTAAATGTACCCAAACTAAATGAATTGTTCCTTTAGCCCCCTGGGGTTTTTTTTTTATGATGTACAAAAGCTATGCTTCTGCACATACTTGTCAAGTTAGTATCTTGAGCCATTTTCCCCAAATCTGATTGATAGGTTTGAGAGAGAAGAGAGGTTGCTACAGCTTTGCTATTGCTATCTTACTGAGGAATGCTTACAAGGCTTTGCCTAATATTCCACTGGAATCCTACAGCTTCACTTTGTTTTCTCTTTCACAATTGAGTTTGTTTATTATAGCTGAATAGAAGATAAACTTTATAAATAGAAGGGATAATCTAGAAGCCCCAAAATTTTCATGTTATTCTTCAAAGCTAAGACTCTGTCCCTGAGGAGGAGAATGCAGCTCAGTCCATGAAAACATTTGCTCCCTTGCTTCTCTTCTCAGCTATTAGCCAAGGGCGTGATTTGAGCTATCTGGGCTTGCCTCTCTACCAGGTAATTGATGGTTATTACCGGCTCATTTCACACAGGCCATGACTTTAATTTCCTAGGCTGTATTTGAACCAGCAAACTGGCAAACCAGTTCAGAAAAACAGGTTAGCCACCAGTGCCCTGGGCAGTCCAATCTCATCGGAGGAACTTGTACCGCACAGAAAGATGAAAACACTGTGTGCCAAAACTGAAGGCTTTTGTCAGCTGTAAATAGAGGCAGTTGCTGTACGTCTACTCGACCTACCTGTATATCTGCTCTTCTGTCCTACTGCTGCTTCTAGGAGTCCTGCAAAATATTTAAAAATAACAGGTCTGCTTGATCTCCAGAAAACAGCTCTTCCTCTTTTTTTTATTGTTGTTTCTAGTTCTTTCATTTATATAAATAAGAAATCACTCATGAAGCGTCTTCATGGGGTTTTTCCTGAAGAAGTCCTTTTTGAAAGAGAGGATTAGCTACTCCCACACAAATGCTGGTACCAGTCCACAGGTGAGGCAACTAAACTTCTACATATAAAGAAGTCTTTATTACACAAATGTGGATGTTATAACTGATGAATGTATAAGCTGTAATGTAGCTTTTGCTGTCAATAGTAAAAGCCTTATTTAGGTGTAGTCATTCCTTAGTCTTTTTCCTGTAAGATCTTAGCACTTGAAAAAATAGTGGCTTGCTTTAATGGTATTTTTATTAAGAGCCATTGGGATTTTTTAATTTCATCATGTAACTGTATCTATCTTATAATAATATGTACATTTTTACTAAGGAGTTGTGAGAGGAGTGCTGAATTAATAAAACTACTTTTCTCTTTTAGGGTGGATTCCTTTTGTATTTTTATAAGGTAAATTACAACTATTCTTTTTGCAACTAACCAGGAAATATGTCATCCTTATATCAGCACATACTTTGCTATTGCTAGGGCCTAAGGGGGTGTATTTTCATTAGTAGTAGTCTTGTTGAGGGATACAGTATCCTGATCTTGCTAAGAGCCATATTTTACTTCTCGGAGGTAGATGGATGATGCAGTGAAAAAGATCTGCCTTGCTTCAAAGGGGACAAGTAAAATGATCATGTCAAACTAAAATGTGTAGAGCATAAGGAGCGTAAATTTCTCTTTCCCAAAGGGAATACAGGAAAATGTCTGGAAATAGATCTGTCTACCCCATTATGCCACAAAACCTGGAGACAGTATCTAACATATAGAAGCAGCTATCTTTTCTGCTAATGTAAAGGAGGGCTGCTGATGTGCAAGGCCATTTATCACCTGGCCTGTACAGGTAAAATATCATATTGCGGTTTGTTGCATGATACAGATTTGTTTGGAGTTGGAAACTATGGAGAGGCAGCAAGGAAGGAAGATCTATATTCTGGCAGCACTGCCTGTTTGCACAGCTGCAGCCTTTTAGCTTGGTGCAGCCTCACGGAGTTTACACCAGTTGGCTGTGGTCAGGCTGTACAGTCCCTATGAGCTCTCCCCTTCCCTCTGGTCCCAACGAGGATCTCTACTGGATCCAGACATATTTCTGCTGAATTTTTTGTGGGTAAAGTCAAAACTTACTCCCCATCTTTCAGTATTTTGCTAAATTATAGGTAATAATTTAAATAACCCAATGTAAACAGGTATTTTAAACAATTGCTGAATTGAGAATTGCTGTCACTTGGCAGTGTGCCTCAAAAATTATGCGCTAAATCCTCCTTTTGTCACTAAGTGCTTCATGAAACAATATCTATATTATATAAATATATGTATGGTATATTGTGGTATAATATATAAATATATATATGGTTTATCAAATAAGGCAGCCCTACATTTCGCATCTAACTTGTGTTTAGACAAAGTATTTTCTCACTAAATAGTTATATTATTCTTTAAGAAAATACCGAAGTTTTAAAAGACTCTCTTGAAGTCAATGAGAACTGTCTCATTTCAACAGTGTGACAAGATTTCTTATTAATTTCTCTGTATTCAGTCACACAACTTGCAACAAGGAGTAAAAATGCCAGGGGGAATCCAGCATGCTTTTGCTACTTTTCCAGGGAACAGGATAGGAAACGAAAATAGGAATTTCTGCCCTATTGTAGCAAATTGCGTGATCGTAAGAATTTAATTATTCATCTCTCAAAAGGTCTTTGTAGATTACAAGGTTCAGTTACAGAGTTTGGAAAAGACAACCCAGCAGGGGTCATGCAAGTCCCTGTCTACTATAATAATAATAATTTCCAATGACATTATCACGTAGCTATGGGACTTAGTAACAAGGAATGATATTTAACTGCTGGTATGAACACAGTGGTATATCTGTTACATTTATGACATGGACATAAAATATAACTAATCCTGACCTGCTAAGGGGACATTTAGTAGATGAACTGCATTGATGCGGCTGTAGCATTACCCCATATGCATATGTTCCCCTTAAAGCCTGATCAGTTTATATGTTCATGTTTCCATTGCTAAGTATGCAAGAAAATAATGTATTCTGTTAACACTTCCACTAATCTTCAATGAGTTATTAAGGAAGATTCCAATTCTGTAATTAGCTAGGGGAAATGATCTCCAGAACTCTCAAATTAAACACACTAAATCTTTTCCAAAAATACCGTAGAGTATAAATAATTTTTATTCTCACTCTAGCTCACTCCCTTCCTTTTGTTGACTGGATAATTCATACTAGTTCCATCCCAGCCTCAAAATTCTTCACATCTCCTGTATTATGTAGCACTGTCTGGTTGCCCCATATGAGCCCCTTTGTGTTGAATATACATCGGCATGAGGGGGTCCACAAGAACTAGAGGCAGGTATGGCCATATGCTCTATTTTGCAGCAAACAACGTCAAAAATAGCAAAAGCCCTGAAATGCATCGTGGTATCAAACCACCCTTCATCATCTTCTCTTTTCTCCATACATTGAATAATAGACACCCAGAAGCGGTCAGAGCTTTGACTGGTTTGGCATATCCTATAGGTCCATGTGAAGTGTCTGCATACTGCAAAATCAGAGCTTTCAGTTGTGTTTTTTGTTTATGCCTGTATTTCAATATCTGATTATATATGAAGAGGAGAGAGGAGAGGAGAGCCCCCACAGCAGCCTGATGCCAGGTGGTGCAGGGCTGTGAGCACAGAGCAAAGGACAGCCACAGCCAAAGTGGCAATTACCACATAAAGTCAGCACATGGGTCTTCAAGCATGTTCTTTCAGGCAGCTGCAGGAGATGCACTGTGTCCTGAGGGATGTTCGCAGCCTTGAAGCTGCTTTGTGGCTCGAAGGATGTCCTTAAAAAGCATTTCTGTCGTAAGTTCAACACCACCTTTATGCAATTTACTTCCTGGTCCACAAAAGTACTATCAGTAGCCAATGTAAACCATATGTTTTGGAGGCCTGTAAAAGTGTTGAGTTCTGATGTCCTCTCATCCTAGAAAAAAAGCAAACAGAAGAGAAGAATGAGAGACTAATTCATATCTACCCCCAATCCTATTGCAGGTTTCTGGTATTTTATCAGATTTTGACCTAAGTAAAAGCATTTTTGGAAATCAGTGAATTTCCATTTGAAGTGAGAAACACCCACATTTATAGTAACTTCCTATAATATTGTAATTCTACAACAAACTTCTACTACTGGAAGGCTTTTTGGTATGAGACAAAATTTCCTAGGGAAATAAAGTAAAATAGAAGGAAATCCATTGGTAAAGAGTTGATTTCACTTCCTGGCCTTTTGCCCAGATTGACCATTTCAGAGAGAGTCTTGTAGTATTTGCTTGAAAATGGGTAAGGGATACAGACTAGTAAGAATAAAAGCAAGAAGGAGCAGCTGTGAGATGGAGAGGCAGCAGATGCTTGTCTACACAAGCAGCTAATTCAAGATGAAAAAAATAAAAGGAAGGAAGAAAATTCTGAGCCCAGTGAAATAATTGTTGTCATGGAGATTATGGGAGGTAAACATACCTTTTATGGAAATATTTATTGTCATTCTTTTTGTGAGACTAGACAGACTAAAAAGGCTTTAGTTCACTTAACTGATGCATTTTCCTCCTTTCCCTTTTTAAATAACGGCAATTCTTAAAGCATTTCCTTCTCAAGAAAGTCTGTTTTAAATGTTCCTCATTTTTTGCTTGCAAGACATAGAAACAGAGTATCTGTATACTGTTGAAGAGGGAGAAGAGGATCTTGCTGTATGGCACATGGCTTTTTTCCTTTCCTGTTTATCATAGTAAAAAGGCCAACAGTGCCGTCCTTTGCACTTGTGTGTTAAATGTGTGTTCAGCGGTACTTACTCTTGCTATCCTAAATGGTTGTATACTCATCAGATGGTACCTAGGAGCCTGAAATTTTACAGGAAATAAAGACAAGGGAGTTCTTTATGTGCTCTGGAGGAAGTGCATTTTGAATGCAGATAGGCTCAAGAAAAAAAATTAGTGTCTTACTTTGGAATTCCCACACACCAGGATGTGGAATATTTAGGACTGGGGTGTTACTTTGTGTCTAATTAAAATAGGAAAATTAAATTAATTTAATTTATTAAATTAAATTTATTAATTTTAATAAATAAATTTATTTTTTAGAAATTATTCATGGTCTAAGTAGTGGATGTGTCTTACCTGCATTTCTTTCATGTGAAGGTTAAAATCCTTGCATCTCTGACAGTTTTTCCCAATTTAAATGAAACAAATATCTCTGTTATGACATATGAGAATGTTATTTTTCAAGGATTGAGGTTTACCAACACTAAAAGCATCAAAGAATGCTCATTTCAGAACACAGTCACATATTCCATACATTAGCAATTACACATTCACAAGGTAGACTTGATCTACATTTTCATCCACGAGTAGGTTCTGTTATATTAATATAGTTTTTTAATTTTTGTATTATGGTTGTGTGCCATAATACAAATTATGTATTATGGTTGTGTGCCAGGCCCTGGTTTAATTGACTTATTATTTCTATTAAATTATATCATACAGTAGCAGCAATGATACCATTCTTGTACTGCACATATGAATATCTCAGGGCTGCAGAAAACACGTGAACATCCTGTGTCTCCTGTAGATCTGTGTAGATTGAGTCCCAACTGAGCCTGTCATTAATCTGTTCAGTGGTGGGTGTGTGTTTGTGAAAGGAAAAGTGCTCATCTGCAAACTGTGTACCCAGTGGGTATGTGTATGCCCATTCTGCCCAATTCTGGACACTTGTGGTTATTCTTCCCCTAATATTCTGGGAACCCTTGAGAAAGACATGCATCTATTCATATGATAAAGTAAAGCCCTAACTACTGTTTAGCTGAAGACAAAAAACAACCCTAGAATCCATATAATCATATCTAAAACAAGCCATGAATAATAGGATGTGAAAACAAAAAGTGGCCTCATTTCCTGGCGTCATTTAGAGTGATACCAGCCACAGGCTGCCCTTGAAGATCACCAGGGTTCAGGGATTGTCTGTGAAGGGAGGGACTGTTATCACTGTTCTGCTGGTTTCAGATTTCAGCCATCATACACTTTGTCTACTTCTATGTGGTATGAAAACACAGTGACAGTAATTTGTGCTTGGTGCTCACCAGACACACTGTAATGTAGGGGGATAGGTTAGGGTCTGCAGGAATCTAGTTTAGGTACCGATGAGCTCTACCAACAGGCCAAGTTACCGGGTGTTGGGGAAGATGAAACAGGAAAGCCTTGGAAATATGATTGCCTGACAAAAGATTTTGGGAATATGAAAACTACAGGCAACATCGAAATGAAAGCCACTTTTGAAATACCAGGTCTTAGTTACTGAACAACTAGAAAACAATGGTATGGCCGACTGAAGTAATCCCCTCTTGATGGAACAATACCCTCTGCTTGCAAACAGGTCCAAGGGTCAGAGCAGACCCTACTAGCTCAGCAGAAGGGGTCCAAAGAGTAGTTTTTAGAAGTTAAGATGTAACACTCTATGGTAATATAAGAACTCTTATAGGCTGTATGTAAATGCTATAGGATTTGTATCTTGTATTAGATTGGTTAGTGACAATTAGAATATTCAGTACAGAAGATGATTTATTGTATTGTAACCAGGACTTCAGACATTCTCATTCTCATTTCTCATTCTCATTCTCATTCTCATTCTCATTCTCACTTCTATTCATTCTCTCTTCTATTCATTCCTCTCTTCCACTTCTACTCTTGCTCCTACTCTCTCTCTCTCTCTCTCTCACCCGTTCACTCTCTTGCTCTCTTGGGCCTGCTCAGAGCTGAGTCTACCAGCTCTGAGCAGTGCCCCAATACCCACGCCCTTTACAATAAACCGGCTGTGTCCCAAGACCTGCCTATAGAGATCTCTCGTCTCCATCCGTCACCGTCTACGTCCGGCCATCCCGACAGGACCCCAGAACCCCCGAAACCTACAGTCTGGCGCCCACCGTGATTGCCGAGCCCACACCCAGCACCTACAGTCTGGCGCCCACTGTGATTGCCGAACCCACACCCAGCACCTGCAGCCTGGCGCACAACGTGATTGAACGCCCGGTTCAGCTTTCTCCATCTGTAGGACTTTTCTCCATGGACGGTAACTAAAAGACCAGTTATAGCCACCTAGAACTTGTCGTGAGCACGGCATACCGATGCTGCGCATCGTAATAGCTGGAGCTCTGTAATTCTGCTGAGGCAGCCTTCGAGCACGGGGTTTACCTGGAGCTCTTGGAGGCAATTGCCTGGCAGCCCTCGAGCACGGGCCGCCACTGCTGTGCAGCGGCCCCCTGGAGCTCTTTGAGGAGGTCTGCCGTATCACCCCTCGAGCACGGACACGCTGCTAAGCAGTACTGACCGGAGCTCTGCGGAGGGAAACCTGCCTCACGCCCCGAGCACAGGCGAGTAGTGCTGAGCACCGCCCGCACTGGAGCTCAGTGCGGACCCACCCGTGAGGTCCTGAGCACGGAAAGCCGTTGCCAAGCGACGCCTGAAACCGGAGCTCTGGGAATGGACCGAAAAGCGGCGTCCTGAGTGCTGAGTGGAGTGCCTGGCCAGCCCCGCACGACAGACATCTGAGTAAGGACGCTGCTCCTGCGACATCACCTAAGTGAGTATCATACTGGTCTAAAAAATGGGACAAACCCACTCTGCCCATGACAGAGATCTCTATAAGCAACTTAAGCATTTACTTATAAGCTCTGGTCCAAGTCAGTTGCCTAAACACGAGCTAAAAAATCTTTTAGAATGGACCCGACTTAATTTCCCAAATGCTGACCGTTCAGCCGTCTTTACAAGAGACTTTTGGGACACAGTTGGAGTTAAGCTCTTTAATAATATCTCCTACCGGGATATCGCAGCCGCACAGCTGCTCCCAGCTTGCAGAGCGCTGGTAGAGCTGTTTGCTGCGGTGGTGCCGCCCGCAGCAGTCACCCCGCCGAGCCCAGCTCCGGCTGCTAGTCCGCCCCTTGCCGTCGCGAGCCCGCAGCGGAGCACGGCCCCCGCCCCTCCGCCGGACCCCGTGGCTCCGATACCCGCGGTCCGGCTGACGCGCGCCACCCCCGCCCCCCGCGCTCGCGGCCCCCGCACCCCTTACCCCGGCCCCAGCCACCCCACCGGACCCTACGGCCCCTCCCGCCATCCCCGCCATCCCATTCCTCCCCGCTGCCCCATCCCCCGCGGCCCCCGCCTTCAGTGCCAGCGTCTCCGCGGCCCCGCCCCTTGCCCCTGCCCCCCCGTGCCCCCCCCCCCGGTTCCGTCACCGCGGCTCCACCCCCCGCTGCTGCCGTCATTGCTACCCCACTCCCCGCTGCTGACATCATGGTGGCCCCGCCCCCCGGCGGTACCCCTGCGGGACCAGCGCCTACCCCCCTGCTACCTACGGGTGTTACCCCTCCCCCAGCCGCGCCGGTTATGGCCATGGCTGCCATTATAGCCGGCCCCCCCCAAAGCCAAGCGGCGACCCTTCTTCCAGCCCCCCAGGTCCCCCCCCCCCGACACGGCGCCGATGATAGCCATTGTTCCATCCGCGTCCGCCGCTGCTGCGTCTTCACAGTCCCCTGCCGCTCCCGAAACACTGGTGCCCAGAGCGCCGGCCACGGCTGTCCTGCTGTCTCCGGCACCCCCTGTGCACGTTACCGCAGGAACCCTACCCCCCCACCCTGCCGTTCAAGCGCACACAGCACGCCCCGAGCGGTCCCCCGGCCCCGTGGCGGCACAGCAGCCGCCTGTGTCTACTCCCGTTCCTCCTGCCGTTTCTGTGCGGTTCCCCAATCCCGGCACACCATCGCTTGCGCTGGGAGCGCCCCAGCTCCGCGAGCCACTTGATGCCGGTGCCGCGCTGCCTGCACGGAGGTCTGCAGTCTCCTCCGTTCCTGCCGCTGCTCCAGCCCCGCCTCCCGGCACCGCCGCCCCGCCACCACCCACCCCAGCCCAGTCTACAAGCTTCCAGCAGCAGCACGCCGCGATCCAGCCACCAGCCCTCCTGCCTCCCGCGACCGCAGCCCCAGCCCCTGGTTCTGCAGTCCTGCCATCTCCCGCTTTGCCCGAACCGCCCGCCACACGGACTGCTGCCCTTACAGCCTACCGCGCGGACCTGATGACGCAACACGCGCATGCGCCATTGCTGCAACTCCCGGACCAGTGGTATCAGTCCGCTCAGACTTCTCCAACCTCAGCACCGCTCCCGGGACCAGCCGCGCATCCTCCCGCGACTCCGCCGCGCAGCTCCACCCCGCCTCCTCTCCCGCCGCCACCGAAATCGGCTGCACCACTCCCGAACTCTGCCATGCCATCATCACCCCCGCCGGGTCCCATCCCCGCGCCGCAGCCGCCCCCGCCGGGGTCCCCCGACACCGTACAGCCGTATCCCTCCGCGCAGCACAGCCTTGCCTCAGAAGCCGCGAGCAGGGGGGGAACCGAGAGCAATAATGCAGCTCCAGTGGCAGGGGAGACGGAGAGCCCCTCTGCCGGAGCTGATGCTTTAAATCTAACACAAGTAAACTCTGAAAAGCAGCCAGATTTGTTTGCAATAAGCCCCAGAGTCCCGCCGGCAAGCGGCGGGGATCTTGCAACCCAGAAAGAGAAAACGAGTTCTGAAAGTTTGTCAGCGCTACCTTCTGAATCAAAAAATCCTCCAAAGTGCTCAGATTATTCTAAATTAACAGATTGCCATGAAATAAGACCCCAAATCTATAAAGATGAAAGTCTTAGTCTATTAACTAAGCCTGTGATAGCTAGCCAACAGCCTGACAGTCCTAAAATGTGGGCTCCCATCTCCACTCTCCAAATTAAAGAACTAAAAAGTGCTGTAAGATACAGTGACATTTGCTCACCGTATCTTAAACAACTGCCAAAAAGTACCCTAAAAGGAACACATCAAACTTTAAAACGCATTTTAAATCAACAGAAAAGGGGAAAAGCCCAGGCTACACCTCAAAGAAGGTTGAATAAAGCCTTGTATGTTTTTAATTTCTTGAACAGCTCTGCAGAAGAGCCTGAACCCCCCATCTATAGACATTTCCTAAACAACAAAAAAGCAAAACTGAAAGAGCACCCTCCAGTTTTAATTAAGAATTTAGCATCAGGAAAAATAGAAAGACCTTATGATCTTATAATGTGGGGGAAGGGGTTTGCATGTGTTTCCACAGGTGGAGAGCTCAAGTGGGTTCCAGCAAAAAACGTGAAGCCATACCACACATCAAAACCTGCTGACGCCTCCACACCAGCCAGTGACCCTGCAAGTGGAAGCCAGGAAGCAAGCACCCAAACCTGAAGTACGCAGAATCACCAGAAGAAAGCGATCTGCCAAAAACAGCTCAAGAAAATAATGGAGCTTTCTCATCTGCGCGCGTGCATGTTGCTTTTATTCTTATATTTTAGTTTTTATAGTGAAGCTTTACCTGTAAATCAACCAAAGACAAATGTCTGGGTTGCTTTAGCCAAATCTGCAGGCTCCGATACCATCTGTCTATCTGACACAAGCCCTGACAAACCTTTTTCAACCTGTTTAGTTGGAATACCTTTACCAGAAGGTTTTGATAATGTTACTCTTGATAAGTACTGGCCATACGATGATCACATTTCTCCAACTACCAGCCATAAACACCAAACTTATATTGATAACTCTAAAATTGATAAATCTGACCTTCAAGAGCTAGAAATCCTAGGCTCGTTAACTATGGATACCTGCTATTTCTTTCACTTTCTAGGAGAAAACGGTCCTCATTTAAATGTTACCCCATATCACCCAGCTTATAGCAATGTAACTTCTTGGTGCAACCAAGCTAAGCTTCTTATATATGACGAACCTCATGCAGATCGTTTTAACAAACTTCCTATTCGATTCCCTAGAGGAATTTGGCTCATCTGTGGAGACAGAGCCTGGCAAGGTATACCTTCAAAAATAGATGGTGGCCCTTGTGCTCTGGGACAACTTACAATTATTGCTCCCAGTGTCAAAGAAGTAATCAAAAAGAAAAACAGAAAAATTAGATCTTCCTGGGGACATCAGTATGAGAGCGACTGTGATAGTGACTTTCATCCTTGGAACTCTGAAAAATCAATTGTTGCGAGCATTTTTCTTCCTCAGTTAAGTTCCTCAATTGCACTAAAACAGTTAAACAAGTTGGGATGTTGGCTCAGCAAGGAGGTAAATGCCACCTCTACTATGATCAGTGATTTGTTAACCGATGAAGAGGCAGTCAGACATGCCACTTTACAAAATAGAGCTGCCATTGATTATCTTTTATTAGCACATGGGCATGGCTGTGAAGATTTTGAAGGATTATGCTGTATGAACTTATCCGATCATTCTGTTTCCATTCACAAACAGTTACAAAACCTAAGGGACCTAGCTAACCAAATTACAACAGATAACCCGTCTTGGCTAGACAGTTTGTTTGATGGTTGGAGCTTTGCACCCTGGCTAAGGGAACTCTGTAAAATAGGCTTGATTATTCTAGTAGTAATAATTATAGTTTTAGTAGCAGTACCTTGTATACTTCAGTGTGTGCAAAAAATGACGAGTAAGACTATGTCTAATATCTTAATTGTCCATCGAAAAGGGGGAGATGTTGGGGAAGATGAAACAGGAAAGCCTTGGAAATATGACTGCCTGACAAAAGATTTTGGGAATATGAAAACTACAGGCAACATCGAAATGAAAGCCACTTTTGAAATACCAGGTCTTAGTTACTGAACAACTAGAAAACAATGGTATGGCCGACTGAAGTAATCCTCTCTTGATGGAACAATACCCTCTGCTTGCAAACAGGTCCAAGGGTCAGAGCAGACCCTACTAGCTCAGCAGAAGGGGTCCAAAGAGTAGTTTTTAGAAGTTAAGATGTAACACTCTATGGTAATATAAGAACTCTTATAGGCTGTATGTAAATGCTATAGGATTTGTATCTTGTATTAGATTGGTTAGTGACAATTAGAATATTCAGTACAGAAGATGATTTATTGTATTGTAACCAGGACTTCAGACATTCTCATTCTCATTTCTCATTCTCATTCTCATTCTCATTCTCATTCTCACTTCTATTCATTCTCTCTTCTATTCATTCCTCTCTTCCACTTCTACTCTTGCTCCTACTCTCTCTCTCTCTCTCTCTCACCCGTTCACTCTCTTGCTCTCTTGGGCCTGCTCAGAGCTGAGTCTACCAGCTCTGAGCAGTGCCCCAATACCCACGCCCTTTACAATAAACCGGCTGTGTCCCAAGACCTGCCTATAGAGATCTCTCGTCTCCATCCGTCACCGTCTACGTTCGGCCGTCCCGACTGGACCCCAGAACCCCCGTAACCTACACCGGAGAGGTTGGTTCACGTTCAGCAGCATTTTCCCAGGTAAGGCATGAATGAGCAGTGAAAAGTTGTTGCTTTAGCTGCCCATTACTCGGGACAATAGATAGTCTGCAATCCAGCTGCACCACTTGGCACTTCGGTTCAAAGGTCCTTGGTTTCATATTAGTTGAATAGAAAAGGTCAATAAGAGGTGAGAGACAATTGAATGTGGATAAATAATACAGGAATGAGAGCTGCAAGTGTTTGACTCATCTCTGCTGATGTGATATTGATCTGAACTAGAAATGTCAAACCCTTCTCCGCCCAGAGGTTTAGAAATGCTTCTGATGTGTGTCAGTAAGAGATAAGAATCAGACCAAGAATATATTAGCAGATGCCAGAGGGAATAAAGCATAAACAACCCAAGAACAATAGTTCCTGTGTGTCAGCTACAAATAAAGTGTTCTTATTTGGCAGAGCACGTTCTGCTTATGCCTGATCCTTCAGGGCAGTCTGGGCGTGCCAAAGACATGGGAGGAGAGGTCAGGTACAAGGAGACTGCATAAGGGTGAGGTGGCAGGTTCGTGGGACTGCACCTGTGCCCTCACGTGCAGAGGTGGAGGAAAGGATTGAAGTCAATGGACTTGCTCTACACTGAATTTCCACCCCATTTATTTTATGACTGGCCTTCATATTTTACCCTGAGAGCACCCAACTGCATTTATAAAGGATTTTAGGCATCATGCTCCAACTTCCAATTAAAGACTGGGTCTTCAAAGCCTCTGCTATGCCATGATTTAACCCTCTAGAGGCATCTCCCCAACACACTAGTTTTCCTTCCTGTAAATTACTTTACATTTTTCCCATTAGACACATGTGCAGCTTGACTTTACACTTGACAAGAATTGTCCCTTCTGTATAATGCTTATTCTTTGATCTCAGATGAATAAAATCAGCTTCATTCGCCTAATACATAAAGCCTTGCACAAAATGCAGTCAGATCACAAAAGGACAGAGAAAGGAAATCCTGTAGCCTGAAGGTTAAGGCATTTTTCATGACAAAGCAGAGTTACTTCTGCTGCAGTGATTATTTCTGTATTTTATATCCTCTGAAAAAAAAAATTGTCAGGAGAGACGGATGCAGAAACCCAGCTAAGATTGACTGATCTTCTCCTCAAGCACAGGGTTTTGCTTCACATCCCTGCTCCACCGTCTGACAGAAGAAGGATTTGAACATACATCTCTGACATTCAAGTAAGCATATTAATCACTGAGCTGTCTTACTTTTTTCCTTTTTCTTATTTAGAGAGACTGACTACATACCAGTTTTCTGATGTA
This sequence comes from Corvus hawaiiensis, assembly GCF_020740725.1. Classification (NCBI taxonomy): domain Eukaryota; kingdom Metazoa; phylum Chordata; class Aves; order Passeriformes; family Corvidae; genus Corvus; species Corvus hawaiiensis. The sequence continues at coordinate 24,566,412 of NC_063218.1, read as the reverse complement.
TTGGAAAGCAACCAATGGAGATTTGGACTAAACAAACCTCTTTTCTTTCCTTCTTCCTTGACAGGAAGGGTGTCAGTATGTCGCCATCTTCAAACAAGCTGGAAACATGGGACATTTGTCACAGATTTTTCCTTTGAAGTCAATACTAAATTGAGGCCTGTCTGCAATGTTCAATCTGTATTCCAAAGGAAAGAGCTCTTACAGAACTATCTAGAGAAACAGGTCTTTTGCTGAAATGTTCTCTGTTCGTCTCTTGCTGCATCAGGACCAAGGTGGCAATGTTTGCTGCTATAAAACCAGTGAGAATCATCCACTTATTTAAATGTACTAGTTTCAGTCTTACCCGTGCTTTATACCAGTGTACAAAAAAGGGGATTTGTATTCTTCAGCATTTCAATATTAATGAAAAAAAGTAAAAAATTACTTACTTCAGTAATTCCCAAAGAGTTTCCATGTCAGTGTGAGAAAACTTAGGGGACTGAATGTAGTTAATCTTAGCTAAAATCTCAACACTATGTTTTAATAAAGATTCCCAAGTAATTGTGACTTCAAGTCACTGCTCACGATGGATAACATTTCCAGAGAAACAGGAATGGTGCTGCATCGGTGTTTTTGATTTAGCCAGACTCCTTTGATGGGAGAGAAGCAAGGGAGAGAGAAGATGAAATAAACCTTTAGACTCTGAATCCTCTTGCCACACTGGTCATATGAGTCACTACAGAGAGAATTTATCCTGTCCTTCTGACAGTGTAAAGATTTTACTAGTTTTATTGTAATTGTTCGTGCAACATACACAAGTTTCTTTCTCTTTTTTTTTTTTCCTTTTTGTTTTTTAATGTGAAGGGACTATGCCATAAGCACAAGAAAAGTCTGTAACAGCCACGAGATTTTCCTTTTCTCTCAGAAAAATACATTAAACAGGATTAGGGAATCTTAAAATAATTTAAAAGGCTTCTTTCTAACTCAAGAAAATGTTATATGAAACATGCTTCCTTGAAAAGTAGGCTTTATGTAGACCTTTAACTTTAGACTTTAAATTTAGACCTGTATAGTCACACATATTAATACAAGAATCTATGCAATGACAGTTCAGAGGTGTGCTTGAATGCATTCATTGCTGATATGCTGGATTTATGGCAACTGGACCAGAGGTCTGTGAAAATTTGCTTGTCATTCCCAACAGGATTGAAATGCTTCTGCTGTTCAGTAGTCTTGTATGCTTGTCACCATTAATGTTCCCTCTAATTTATTTCTCTGTGTGTGACAAATGACCTCCTGAATACCAATGTGAAACTTGTAGCCCTAATTCACATGATGCTGGAAATGGAACAGCAAAATAAATGAGTTTGCAATCCTCTTTCTTCATTTGATATTCTGGTACTCAGTTCATGGTGTAAGTTTCTACAGATTTATGGCTTCTTCATCATGTTAGAAAGTAAAAATAAGTTATTTTTTGCAGTGCATTTTGTGCAGACCCTCAAATTACACAGTGTCCAAGGAAACACAGCTGTGTCACTGATAGACATCTCATGTGAAAAAACCTAGAGCAGATTGAAAACACACCCTCCCAGCCAAGTCTTCACTTCAGGTTCTGTCATTCCAGTAATAGGTAAAGAGAGAGAGAGAAGAGAGGCATTCAGAGTATTCAGAATTGTCCTTTACATGGCTGGGACCAGTAGTGCACCACCTGCTCAGGAGCAAAATCCCCAAGAGAAGCAGTTTGCCAATCTGGATCTATCTCTGTGCTCCAGAGTTCTGGGCAAAAGATACAAAGGAGGCTGATGGAAGTGGGTTTTGGGGCTGTGAGGGCACCAGAGCATCTGGAAGACGCGACACATCTCAGCATACCCTGTCCTGGTCCCTAGGTTTGCAAGTTAAGGTTTTGCAGATGGACTTACAGGAATCCTGAACTTGTGTTGACCTGAGGCGTTACCACCCTCCATGCACAGCCTCCCTTTTGCTCACTGCCCAGGGGCGATAAGCTCAGGGGCTGCCACAAATCAAGGGGTGCTGGTCATACCCCTGTCACATCCAGATTTCCTGGCCATTGCAGTGGTCACTAGTAAGCCTGTTTGTGGCTACAGCTGTGCCTGGCTCAGACTGCTTGCTTTCATGGCTCCTCTGTTAGGCACAGCTGCCTGCTCAGAGGGTGGAAGCCCATGGCTGTGTCAAGCGGCTACCCGCAGAGTGTAATACATCTCAAATAGTCAGGCGTGCAAGCACAAAATTAAACTTTCCAGGAGTAAAATTTTATTGCTCCAGCGATGACATTAGGTGAATTCAAAGAGTGAGCAGGCTTGGGTGGAATGGCTTCATTCTGAAGCCTGCATGGAGAAAATCAAATATTTCAGAGCCATGTACCATTCTTTTGCTACAGTGCCATTTTTTCTAAGGTCACTTATTTGACCCCAGTTTGTACTCCAGGGTGTGGTTTCTAGAATATTGTGATGACCCACCCTTAAGGGGAAGGAAATTCTCTGGGCCTCTACAGTTATCCTTACTGTGCCTAAGCAATAGATCGTCTGTCTGATGTCACAGGGTCTCCCTGCGTGTAGATTGTGCCACTTAAAACAACAACCCTCTGTGTCTGAAAAGCAGGGTAAGGGGCTGAGTGAGCAGGGATTCTGGAAAAATGATACTTGAGCACTGAACTGGTCTACTTAAGTGTGTGGCCTTAAGAACATCTGTGTAAATATGCATACATAGAAAAGAAAATCCTTACTCCCATTGAAAGCAGTGGGAATTTTACCACTAGATTCAGAAAGGCTTGAATGCCATCTAGGGCATATTGAAAAGTATAAATTAATGTTTTCTGGAAAAGACATTGAAATGGAAAAGACAAAATTTCCTTCAAAAAGAGAAAACAGCATTTTTATTTTAGAAGAATGCATTTGAAAAAAAAAATCTCTTAAACTGACATTTTTTTGTTACTACTCGCATCAGAAATGAAAAGTGGCTATTATCCAGTGACATAGATGTAGGTTACTGAAATTACTGGGGCTTCAGTGTTCCAGCTTGCCTAACACTATGTGTGATGTCTGTTCTTTAGATGAAAAGATTTGATATGGCTCTATAGAGTAACAGGCAACTTTCTTATTATCTTTAGATTATGAGCATATGCAGATTATAAACATTAATAAATCCCTATCTATACAGTCTGGTGGGAGACTCTTATACAGTATTGATGATAGCCTAAGACTCTTCTGCTTCATTGCCCTAATGTCATAAGTCTAAAATTGGATAGTCTCAGGATGTCCCGCCTATGTCCAGGCAGGAAATTGAGCCTAATTGTCATTCGTGCAGTTTTCTGCATGATAATGGCTGGATGAGCATGGAGCACAATGCACTGCAGTTACCTGTGATGTATAAGTTCTGCTGAAAAAAGCACGCACTCATTTTCGCAGCACTATCTGCTTGGCACATACCTTCAAAAAGAAACTATAAAGAGAGGAGACAGACAAGAGTTGCGTTTATTGTCTTGACTTTATGTGTATCAGCCCTTGGCAGGACTAAATGACAGTGAAATTAACAGTCATAAACAGATCAAGAACAAAGGTTCATTGTATAAGCTGTTTCTTTTGTTCTTTGTTTGCAATTCTTGTGAATACAAAATTAAAACACTAAGCAGCTGTTACCTCCTGTTTGTGGCTTAGAGCAAAAGCCCAGCAAACCCCAGAATTTTACATAGTTCCACATCAAAATCATGATTCAAGCCCGTTCTGATTCAAACAAAACTCACTCCTTCCTCAAAATACTGATGCAAATGGGACAATTTTTACTTCTGGATTTTCTGTTGTCTTTATAGGTTGGGTGTACTGATAGCACCACAAACATTTTTGGTTATCTCCTCTTTCCCTAGCACAGTCTGAAACCCTTAGCAGAATCCTCATGGGCTATTATTTAATAGTATTACCCTTGAGGAATACATTCTATTGCAACCATGTTGTCCATTTGTCATTCTATCTGTCTTTTAAGTTGAAACAGCAGAATTGCTGTCTAGCTTTCTTCATAGTCTTGAAAAGCACTGTGAATAACTCACAAACCCGTTGAGACCTAAGGCAGCTGTACTGATCGTCTGTGAGGGGTCAGAGAGAAAGCCATGCTTTGCTTTCTATGCTCAGAAAGCAAACCAAAGAGTCAGTCAGGAGGAAATCATTGCTTTAGCATGGTCGTGTTGAAAGTTGCTTAAGAGCTCATGTTCTGGTTGGGTCTAAACAACCTTGGTAAATGTTCCTCTAGAGAATGCTGGTAAAAGCTTTAACGAGTAGATCTGCAATCCTTATTCAGCTGGTCTTCACAATCTGTGCCCTTTGAATCCAAGGTTCTGCAGGTATCTAATAGTTTGTTGCTGGGTAATGGTCCAAAACCAGTTTCCTAAACTGTTTCAAATTCTTTTAAAAATACAGTGAAGGAAAATACTGCTTTTTAATGTTAAAATTCAAAAGGCAATATCAGAGAGAGATGAGACAGAGTCTTCTGTCGCCTTAGTAGAGATGTATTGTAATAGAACAGAATTCTGATTGCCAAGTTTAAGTGTCTCAAATACTAATATCAACAGATTTCCCCAGAGATCATAGGCAGATATATTAGCTAAAAGACTCTTTCTGGAAGATGCTGAATTTCCCTCAACTCCCTTTGAACTCAGAGGGAAAGATAAGGGTGTCCAGGGCAGGAGAAATTATAAAGGTATGGGATAATGGTGTTCACCATCTTGCTTCCTAAAATGCCCTTTGGGTTTCTTTTTGTCTCTCATCATTTCTAGATTAAAGCCTAGGGAGAGGGTAGAATATTAAAATATCATCCAATTTATAATTGCTTACTAAAGTCAATTCACAGATGACCTTGAAAAAAATTAATCCAGCAAGCTTATAAAAGAGGATGACCCAGTCATTCTGATTAACATCAGAGCAGGTGATGGAACAGCAATGTGATGGGAGTGAAAGATGATAGTGAGATTAAAGCACCCAGTATAAGAAAGGATTTCTTTAGGAATTTCCTCTTCCCTTGTATCCTGACAAAAATCTACAGATTCAAGTTGACAGTATAAATATATTATAAATTCAGTATCTGGTCAACAGCTCTTGCTACATGTAAAGCAGGCAATTTAAAATTCTGTCAAAGTATTATTAGCTTGGATTTTTCCATATTAGACTCTGTCCATGAAAAAGTAAACCAAATTCATAAACGTTCAAGAATCTAGAATTTATTTCTAGGTTTATTTTCCTTATCTTTTAAAGCAAAATTTTATTGTCACTTTACCTTGGGCAAAGACTGTGAGGAATAACAGACAGACGGTGGATGGTGAGAGAAACAGGTTTCATCAACATTGTTAAAAGCACGATAAAACTGCGTGTCCTTAAATGATTAATACTATTTTTAAAATATGAAACTTTGGGGTTTTTCTTCGAATCAGACAGTTATGCATCTTCAAAAGTTTCTTTGCTGCATATCTGGAAGGGATTGACTAACATTCATGGGTTTGTACAGTCTAGAAGTTTAGACATTTAAATGGATGGAAAGGAAAGAGAAAAATCTGAAACCAGCTTTATAGGCTGAAACAGAGTCTTGAGGGAACTGAAGACTGAGGGGAGCTGGGGTGGCCAGCTGTTATAGAATAGCTGTAGTGCAGATGCCATGGCAACCTTAGTCAGACACTTTTAAACTTTCTTACACTGAGGGACTTCCTGACAAAACTTTTAAAATAAACAGGGGAAACTTCAGCTGACATGAAATGGTTGTGCTCTGATTTCGTGTATTTGCCAGGTGACTGCAGACGGGGAGTATTTCCAGTTCTGAGTTCTACAGCTTCTTACTAGTGGTCCCCAAGGGCAAGAAGACAGCTGTGTTCAAACCCTTAGAAGCTACATACTGAGATTTACCTTCAGGGCAAAACCTTGAAAGTTTAGTGCTGACTTCCATAACTCTCATGTTAGATGTAATAATGTGGTGCTGTATAACAATAAAATCAAAGAACAGGAGCAGTAGGCACACATCTTTTTAAAATGAACAAAACACTGAACCAAACATTCAATTTTTTCCTCAAGGTATGACGAGTGACAAATGATTGTTATGTTTCTTAACGTACTCCTGGTGGTTTTCCCGTTAAATATGTAAAATCGGAACAGAACTGACAATAGTCTTGCAGAAGTGAAAACTTTGTTTCAAATTAGAAACAGTATACCTGCTCCAGTGAATTTTAACCTAGTTTTAATCCTCCATGGCCAGACAAAATCTCTATATAGATGCTAGAGCGGGAGAGGCACAGGGAGTTACACCTGTAGCTGAAACACCAGAAGAGAAAATAATCTGTAGATGAAGGTATGTCCAACACTCAAGGCAAAGATTTTGTTAGATAGAGCTGTGAATGCATAAATATGGGTGACTGAGGAAAAGGTTTTAGTCCTGAAATAGTGCCATTCTCACTTAAAATTTTTATGTCAATATTGTCCCTAATTAACAGGAATCATTATAAAAACAACATTAACAGATCCAAACATCAGACTGTTGTAATTCTCTGTGACTTTCTCAACTGTTAGTTATTAATGTTTATTTAATTACAGCAGTGCATACAGTTGTTACAAAGCTTAACTCGGTTTGCTCTTTACAGGTGCAGCAATCCTTCTCACATTAGTAGATTGAATATGAAAATACAATGTTTAATATTAGATTTGATGTTGTTTTGTAGTTGATGCCCATAAAGAGTTCTGCCTTTGGATTTTGCAGAAATTGTTTGTTATTCCATATTTTTAGCTAACATAATAGTTAAGTTTATTATTTGATAGCGAGCCATTTTATTTTGCTCTGTGTCAGTTAATGAAGTGGTTTAATGCTGTGGTTTTAATTTTAGAAAAGATAAGCAACAGGACAATCTTGTCAGATGTATTACTTAAGCAGGCAGATAGTGAAAATTAACTTTATAGTTATTAATTCATTACTGTTCTCATATCCTTCAAAATCAAATCACTTGGAATTGTTTTCTTTCATTAGATACAATCATTGCATTTAACTACACAGACCTACACATTCAGGAGAACCCAAGCAATTTTTCTATGTTACTTTAATTACGTGGTACATAGTAAAAGCAATTTATTACTGGGACAGGTACATCACACTTATTTGAATATAAGTCACACCCACTCCCTTAAACTCCTTTTGTTTTTGCTTTCAAAAAAGGGAACACAGAAACACATATTATCTTGTTCAATATCCTATTTCCAACAGCAGCCAACACCAAATGCTTCCAAGGGGCAAAAAAGACCCTTCAATTAAAGGCTAGTGAATCTACTGCAGAGATTTCTGCAAAGCCTCCCTTGTTGGACTACATGATGTGAGGTTCGACTCAATTATCCCTCAGAGGTGTCTTCCAGTCCAAACGTTTCTATGATTCTATGAATATAAGGAAAGATAATATCTTCCGACACTATTTCCTTCAAATCTGGAGAGTTTACTTCTTCTTAGATTTTTGGACTGTTCCAGAACAATCCAATACATAATATTTTACATTTATTCATACCTCACTAAGGCTCTATCTACTAGGGATTTGGGATATCATTAACAGTTACAGCTCTTTCTAAGTTTCATATTTGTACAGTACAAAGGAAAAGGAAAAGCAAAACTAAGATTTAATTGTGCCATTGCCTGAGGCATTAAGGAATTTTGTTAAATACCAATTCATCATGCTCTAGTGGTACAGCTGGGGGATAAGGCTCTTCTTCACACTGGTGATAAGTCTGTCTTTCTTCTCATGCTTGACAAGCTTAGAAACAAGCACTAATGCAAAATTTCAGAAGTGTCAGTTCAGTTACTTTGAGGTAACAAACATGAAAAGTACAATTGGAGAAGCTTAAAGAAAGATCAGCTGAAGTTTCAGAGTAGCTGCTCTGAGGAGAGCTTAAACTCACAGAAAGGTTTGCGATGGTCTGGTCAGATCAGGGAAACACAGCAGCTTCTCTTCAGTGTTATATTATTTTGTATAAGAAATTGTCAGTTTGAATGTCTAACCCACAGTCACCCTGTTCTTTCAGCTTATAGTCTCAGGAAAACTGTTACAGTTTGCATACATGCATTTTCACTTCTGAGTCATTGACAGTTCCCTCTACACAACAGGGGTGCTTAGGAGCAGATAAGCATGCAGTGCTTTAGGAAGTATATGTTATTAAGAGCTAATTATTATGTTACCACAGGTACATTATCAAAATTGCTTTATAACAGTCCAAACACACTAGAACAAGAGCTGCTCTGGAGGTTGGGTGGTGGAGCCAGGTAGGCACCAGGCTCTGCTCCCTGACACGGCTTCTGCCCCAGTGGACTCTGCCACCTGTGCTTGGCTTCACAGGCAGCTTTCCCTTCCTCCCACACCTCCCACTGCCCCAGCACAGCCTACCAAGTAAGTTGCTATGAGTTCATAGTACATCTTTAGCTATCTCCCTCTGGAATCCTGAGTGAGCATGCGAAGGAAAGGGGTCTGGCTAGACCTCACAGCCTGTAATTTTCTTGCTGCTTTTGTTATTGCTTTTCCCTTCCTAATGCCATGTGATAAGGTTAAGAAACCAGGAGGAAGGACACATTGTAGGTTTCATTAATCCTTTCCCTCTGGAAAGCTGGATATCAATTCTTGCTTACATTTCAGTCTCCATTTCCATCCAGGTACAGCAGGATCCCAATGGGTTTAGGCAGAAGTGAGCATTTTCAGCAGTTTCTGAGTCCCAGTCTCAGATTATTGCAATGTTTCATCTGAGAACAACTATCTTGTCTTTGCTTCTGAAATATGGCTGGGCTCTGTTACAAGCTCAGTGTGCTGCTTAGAGATGCCTTGCCAAGGTTTACACACAGGTCTTCTGTTGTTTCTGGTGCAGCTGAATAATTCTCCCTGTTTCTTTAGTTTCTTATCTATGGATGAGCTTGGTGAACAAGAAAATGTGTTGCTGTCTAAAGCCCTGATCCTGATTCCAGGTGAGAAATGCCCTCAATTCTTAATAAATCATCACTCCAACAAATGCTGAGATTGCCGATACGCTGTAGGACCAGAGATAAGCATGTAGCTCCATATTAGTCACTAGGCAGTATTAGACAGGCTGCTGTTCTAAATCCAAATGCTTTCTGGAGCTGCATCAGCAGCTTCCATAGCCCTGGCAGGAGGCTTTAATTTCCATGGTGGAGGTCACTGGCCTTGACCTTATCCTGAAATCAGGCTCCTGGGAAAGAGGTGATTACTTTTCCAGTCCTTGCCTAAAATGAATATTTTGTTTTACCAAATGGCTGTATAATGTAAAACTCAAACACGTTTAGAAATAAGTTCCCAATGCTATTCCTTCTCTAATAAACATCTGAACTTCCAGCATGATGTCTTGTGTTCAGCTCTTAAATGTTGTCTTCCTCTTTAGTTCTTTGAGTTCTGCAGGGAGGGTATATCAGCTTCAACTGAAAGCAGCAAAAGCACTTTTGTATGTTTTGCTTAATTGGAAGCCAGATGGTTATGAATTCTCTGCTAGGAGAGACACAATAATGAGTGCCCTCCTGAGGGGGAACTGAGCTGATTCCTTTTCCCTGGATGACACAGTGAGTTGTTCCCACAGGGCCTCCTGAGGCACCATTTGTGGCACCATTTGTGGTACAAGCAGAAGCACATGTTTTTGATTCTTTTCTCCTGATCAAATACTTAAGCGATTTAAGCAAAGTGATATACAAGTGATAGGCTCTATGGTATTTTAACACACTGCAACAAATCTCTTTATGATCATAATTTGTATTAAAAATGGAGTGAAATCAGAAACGGACATGTAAGTTTTCAAGTTTGTATCTTCAAATAGCACTGAAATACTTCATGCAGATTATCTGATTTCAAATCTGTTTGTGGTGATTAATAAAATGTGAGCATAGGCATGAACTGTTTTCAAACTGCCGTTTACACTTGCTCATTTGACAGATTTTCTGAGCAAGAGGGTATGAGAACACTGCCACTTGTGCTAAAAATGTCAGAATTTACATTATGTTTAACATTCATGCTATAGCACAAACAATTTATAACATCATGTCCTTTTTACTCAGTAAACACAATCTACTAATATTGTTTTGCCGTAAGTATTTCAAATTCCTTTGCTGTACTAATAACTGCAGGAATATTTAGAAAAGCAATCATCATTATAACACATTTAATTTAAGGAAAACTAGATGTTTTAAACAGCTGCTCTTTTACTCTGTGATTAGACTACATATAAGTCTTATCAGAATTAAGAAGGGAGAATTGAAATGTTCAGAACTTGACACCATTCAAGCCTCATCACATCCTTTTCTCTGCTGGTTTTAGGGAGAAGCTATGTTAAAAAAAAAAAAATGAGGAATTAAATCATCCTCCTTTTTTTCCTCCTTCACACAAGACATCACACATCTTTGAACTCTTGGGCAGACCACCCAGATCCCAGCCCAGAGATGTGCAAAACAGTTTTGGGGTGTGGTGTTATGCAAAGGGTACTTCTATAGGATTAAGAACTGAAAAGAGGTTTCTTAATTGTCATGTGCTGGTTAGCAGCTGATGAAAATCCTCTTTGCACAGGACTGGCAGGATGACAATTCCAGCTCAGAGAGTCCTGGAGCCAGTGTATAACCCTTCAGTAAACTCTTTCCCCCTTGAAGTGACTGAAATCACAACACTTGCAAGGGGAGGAGGGGGAAGGCAAAGAAGAAAATAGTAAAGTCTTCAAACAAATCTGATTTAAAACCCAGAAGTGCATTTTCCTAGAAATAACAAAACCAACGACAATGGGACTTGAACTCAGCTACCAGGATTTTATAAAGATGAACGATATGGCTGTGGTATCAAGGGTACCAGCTAGCAATAACACTCCTCACTTCCATGCTCTGAATACAAATGAGTATTTCCTCTACTGTTGTCATTACAAATCTCTTTTTTGTCTCAGGTATTACTTTCCCAAGCTCAGATACATTCTTAATTAAAATCAGGTAGAGAAAGCTCCAAGGGCAACCTATAACAAAGATCCAGAACAAATAATAAAGACTTCAGTAAGTGTAGCACTGAAGATTTTTCCCGTAGGTTTAGTTCAAGGGACTAATCAGCTGTTAAAGACAGAAGACTGTAGCTTAAGTCTTTTAGTCCCATAAACTGAATATCTTCAGAGCTTTACCATGGAATTAATTTGGCTTTACTGGTCTTGCTTCAGCCAAATTACCAGTGAAATTAACCACCCTTATAGATGAGTCCCCACCGACTACAGAATTTTGCCAGTTGTCTGTCAGCTACAAGACACTGCAGGGCAATAAATACTCAGTATTACAACATATCTTTTAGCTAGCTTTATCACTTTAATCTGTCAGACCAATCCTCACTGCATCACTTTGTGAAAAGTCAACTGAGGAGTCTTTTATTTATATTTGTTTTTAGAGCTTCATCCTGCAGACTGCCAATAACATCAGCTCCCAGGGAAGCCCTGGTGAATTGAGTCACTTTGTGCCCTTCAAGACTAGCTCCTAAATTGAATTATTAGCTATACAGTCATGGGCTACCTTACTTTTCTACCTGAAACAAGCTGCAAGAACAAGTTACTTGGCTTGAATCGGTATTTCAGCCCAGGCAGCTTTAAGAAATCATCAGTCAGGGGACAAGCTCTTGGGGCACTGAGCCCTCCTGCTGTTGCTGACCTGGCTGGCTCTAGAGCTGCTCAACCCTTCACTCCCTGGCTCAGCACTAACTGGATTCAGCCTTCGAGGGTCAGCAGCTGCCGTTGCCTTCAAGGTTAAGAGCTGTAAATTGCTGCTGAAACGTAAAAAAGCTGTCAGCCTTTGTCTCCCCATGCAATTGTAAAGCAGCAGTTCTTGCTGTAGAAGTCATGAGTAGATCAGTCATGATTTTTCTCAACATTGTCTTCAAATGCCCTTGAAAACTTGCCAGTAAAGAGAAGAAAGGGGGGAAGCTGGGGGGAAGCTTGGCAAGAACTCAGTGATGAACAGAAGGCAAATATGGGAATGGTGTTTATTTATGGTTAAGGGAAAAGTAAGTGGCAATAATTCTGCTAAACTGGTGAACAATTATGAAATTAATTCAGTCATAGTATCCTAGTGGATGGGAAGCCTCTGACACAGCTGATGGTTTAACAGTAAGAAGATGTGAGTCTTAATGAAACATATAAAAATGTAAATTTTTTCTTGATGGATTCTCCCTTTGAATTCATAGGTGAATTATGAATGGCCTAGACCTTAATCACATAGAAAAGAGGGAATGAGCCTGCTCCCAAGAGTCTTACTTGCTTGGGCTGTGTGGGGTTTAGTGCTGTTGCCTAAATGTAAGTGCCATTCAAGACATCCCAGGAGTGTATGAGACATCTACATGCAGATATTACACAGGACCCAGGAAATATTTGAAGAGACAACTTACTGCCAGACATCTGTCTGAAATGTTTACATTTCACTATAAGACTGCAGCCAGAAAGCAATGGGCTGTGGTAGAGCTGGCCTCAGCCAAAAGCACATCATTTGGGATAAAAAAATGACACAGGTATGCAGCAACTATCAACTCCTGGACCTTCCTATTTTTTCCAGTATTTATTCCTAAATGTTACTTTTATTGCCCCAAGAAACTTAAATATGTGTATGAGAGAACATACAACCAATGGCAAGGGAAGGTTTTGTTACTGTAGTTTGATTTCCCTGTGCTGGATGCTTTGATGTCCCACGATTCCAGCTGTGGTGGGTTGAGAATGACTGGCTGCCAGACCCCCTTACCGCCACTATCTCACTTTTCCTCCCCAGCAGGAGGAAGGAAAAAAATGTGATGAAAAAGCTTGTGAGTTAAAGTGGCTGGGGATAAAAACAGGGAGATCACTCAGCAATTACCATCATGGGCAAAACAGGCTCAACTTGGGGAAGATTAATTTAATTTACTGACAATTAGAAATAGAGTAAGATAGTGAGACACAAAGACAAAACTAAAAGACAAAACTAAACCTGCCTTTCCCCACCTCCCCTTTTTCTCAGGCTCAACTTAACTCCTTTGTTTGTGACTCTTCTTCATTCTCCCTCCTGCAAGTGGAACAGCTTTTGAGGAATGGGGGCTGCAGGCAGCTTACAACACTTTGTCTCTGCTGCCCTTTCTCCTCTTAATTTCCCCCAGCTCCAGCATGGGGGATACAGTCCTTCATAAACTGCTCCTTTGTGGAAGCAGGAATAACCTTAGTGCCTAGAAGGCTGTTTCTCTCACATTTTTATCATTCTGTTCTCACAGCTGCTGTGAAGTGGTTTTTACCCTTAAAAAAATGCTTTTACAGAGGTGCCACCAGCCTGACTGAGCTTTGTGGAGCCAAAAGTCTGTTTTGAAGCGAGCAGGAGCTGGTTCTGCCTGGGATGGGGCAGCCAGCTCCTGGTCCCTTCTCACAGAGACCACCCCTGCAGTCCCTCCTAACCCGCACTCCCCTCCCAGTATAACCTTGCCGTGGAACCCGCTTCATCAGCATCCCCCTTAAGGAGTCCCAATGCTGTGTAAAACTCAGAGATAAGGGCGTGGTTGAGCCCAGCTACTCAGGATTATTGTGACAGTATGTGCTTTGCTTGAAGTTCCAGTGAAAAACCCAAATGCACCCAAACCACCCAATATACAACACTAAAAGACCACAATTCATTTCAGGTCCCTGAATAACTGAACTCCTTTCCAACCTTTCAGGTCACCCTGGAAAGAACCTTTTCAGAAATATATGTCAAACTGAAAACACTTCCCTTAAATTATAACTGGTTTGGAACTTTGTGTAATGAAAACTTGAGCAAGTATTCAGTTAATGAAATAATTTGTTACTCTGTTAATCTTCCCTTTTACCTCTAAAATGTTAAGCAACAACTTATACATTTTCTCAATTACATATCTGCCTTTATCTCTTCATTTTCCACCTTCACTATGACTTGTGAAGATGTCACAAGAAAACTGTTGTCCAAAAGAAACTGGTGAAATAATTCCAAAGTGGAGTATTCTATAGTGTTTCTCACATGTTTAGATCCTCACCAAGGATCTGTTAATAGAATATTAATCTGAATAATTGGGGTCTAGATGACAATTTTTTTCTGTCTGGAGGAGTCACTTTACAATTAAACTCACAGCTGGTTGCTCCAGTAGGTCCTTGCAATCTTCTGGCTGTACACTGGCTCTTCTCCAGTGTCTTATTTCTGTGATGCAGAAGTCTGCTGAGCGGTGCAAAGGAGAGACAATATACCCTGCCTCATTTCCTTGTGTTGAGCTTTTATGGAAGGACAGAACCTAAAAAACTTGTCTCTGCCAGTAGGAATATGTTGAAGGAGTCCCAAGGTGTAAAACCAGGTTTGAACTTTTCCTTCATTCAGAGCAATTACAAGTATCTCTCATCATTAGCATAATGATAATAGAAGCTTAAATATCTCAAGACTTCTGCCAAATGTGAGGGGAATTAGGTGGTGTGTTCAGAAGTTGCTGGCAGAGATGTTCGCTTAGGCCGCTGATGGGACTGCATGGAAAATGGCACTCTTGGAGATTTCAATTACATTGCTAAGTATGAGTTTTATATAAAATAATTTGCTATAAATTTTGCAGTGTGACCTACAAGGCAGGGCTTTGGACTGGGCTTAGAACTGGAGTCTGTTTCCAGTTCTGTTGCAGGTCTGCATAGTGACTATAGCAAAAACGTTGGGTCTCTCAGTTTCTGCATCTGTTAAACATCTTTAGAGAAGATCACTTTCAAGTCGTACTTTGAAATTTGACTTCAAATGTCTAGTGCTATTGAGGACCTTATACTTATTATTATAGGGAGGATAGCAGGCAAACTGTTTGCTTCTGAGTTTGACAAGATCTGAGTTACAGCGGGCCTCATTAATGTTGTAACAGAGGCTGATCACTAGAAAAAGGACTACAATATTTTTACTCTTTACTAATATCAACCTAAGAAAAAGGCATTTTCTACACTGTTGTCACAAGTGCTGCGTTACTGCAGAAATCTGTAGAATTTATTTCATAGCCATGACATTGTTCTTCTGAAGTATGATTTTTGTAGCCCAAATCAAAGGGATTTTAATTTAAATAAGAAATAACAAGTTTTGTCTAAACATGAGGTTTTACTTTCTGTAAAAGAATTAAAATATAAGAACAAGCTTCACCTGTAAAACACTTAATTGTTTCAAAGTCCTAGTAGCTTATCAGACTTGTTTTCCTTTCAGGTTCTCCCTATTTCTATTAAATTGTTTAATGTTATTTTCTTAATGCCTTCAATACAGTACTGAAAACAACCCTGCACTGTCAAAATGGCAGATGACCAGAAACCAGACAGCTTTCAATGAATATGTATAATTCTGGGCCATATGCACTCTTGATAAGGAAAGTAAGTTTTTCAGATGAGTGCTGAAAAATAAAACATATGTACTGATGTCTACACTGCCCTAAGGACAGGAATAGAACTTGTATCATGTTGTTTCTTAGGCTAAGTTCCTGTGGGAAGTGTTTTAAAAGCCATTTGTTTAGACCTGTATTTTTGAAGATCATTGTCTTGGGGTGTGTCTGACTTTTTCCCACTGACCTCTTATCATGTCCTGCCTAGTTGTTGAAAATTTCTGGAGACAACTGTCTTGTGACATTAAAAATAAATGCCCAGATAGATCCACCGGGGTTCCAGTATACAACCAAAATGAAACAAAACCCCAGAAGTCCATGTTTCAATCTGCTGATGCCGTGGCTATTGGCATGTATTACTGATACGTAAAAGCATCTTACTGGGCATGAAACCTAACATTTTCCAAGAACTCTTGTTTGTTTTGTGCAGAATAAGATGGCTCCCAAACTTTCCCACATTGGTGGATTCTCTTCTCATCAGCAAGAGAGGGGCATTTGTGTAATTTCTCTTATTTGGAAGTGACTGTCCAGGTCAGGTGAAGCAAAATAATTTTTAGTGGTCACAAGGGTGTGTTTTAGCAGCATTTAGTCTTAAAATGGGAATTTATGTTGGTGACACAAGCTTCTCTGTTACAGACTTTCTTCAAATTGACTTGATCTTGGAAAAGTTTTGCTGAGTCTGAGTGCCATTTCTAATCATGCAGATATATTTTAAATTTATAGATGTAGACATGCATTAATATATGGATAAACTACCTGGTTCACATGCACATGTGGTTTTGGTCACCTTTGTTCAGAGACACTGAGTCCAGTAGCCTGAGAGAAACTGAGCTGGAGCAGCTCCATGGCCAAGCTTCGTTGGTCAAGCCAGTAGCATGTATTCCTTGTGAGCACACCTGATACACACACATAAGTATGGATAGCCACACAAATTAAGACAGACAGAAGCACTCATGCAAACACAAAGATGCTCTGTACAGGAAGAGATAAACAACATTCTAGGCGCTCAAGACAACAAAGAATTCACTGTACCTTTAAAATGAACCAATTTTTGGTAATTTAGATGTGAACTTTTAGAAAATAATTTCACGTTCTCCACTTTCACAAGGTTAATTTTTTCATGGCTTCTTGATCACACAGATATCTGAAAAGCCATATTTAGATTTTGATGGCATTTACTCACCCTCTTGTTTCCCTCAGTTATTACAGTGTGTAGTTTAAATCTTCTTTAATCTACTTCAATTCTGGCAGATTGATTAATAAACATTAATTATAAAGGTGCTGAGTCGGCATCATAGAAGAAGAAGATGAAGAGAAGGTAATGGCTGGGGAAGGGAGGATAAAATGTAATGTTCTTTCCAGTCTGATATGTCACTCTATGTGAGTATGTCTTTCTGCTCCCTGTTGTACCAAGTCTAGCAAGCAGTCACACATAACTAAGTCCTGACTTCTGCTGCCACACAGCTGGAGCTTCCTCTCTTGCATTTGCATCCCTGTCTCAGCCTCTACTCTCCAGTGACGGAATTTTACAGACCTTGTCCATCATGGGTTTGCCATCTGGTTATACCTCACGCTCAGCAAGGCCCTGCTCATGAGCACACTCACCTGCTGCACCCCTGAGCTTGGATTTTTCTCCTTACCCGATACACTGGCTGCATCCTTGAGCTCATAAGGCAGCACAGCATTGCTTCATGCATCCGAGATGACATGACCTGAGCATCCTTTGTGCCAGACCCTGGCAGTGAGAATGGGCCTTGGTGGGAACAAACTAGTCTATCCATTTTTGTTTTCTTCTCTGTGAGTTTTTTGACTCTTGGTTGAATAAAATTAAAAACAAGAAAGTTGACTTAACTAAACATAAAACCTCCAAAACCCATAAGTTTGTGCCCCTGAGAGCTCAAGGGATAGCGTCAGCAGTGGAGAGTGATGAGATAGAGCAGGGTCTGCTGTTTTGGCAGAAAAAGCCAGGGAGAGCACAGAAACTTATGGAACAGGAGAAACTTATTTTCCAAGTCAGAAAAGGGAAATAAAGGTAATATACTCTGGGAATAGAAGTGGAGAATAAAATTCCTGCTAATAGATCATATTCATTCAGGAAGATATATTTAGATCTGCTGAAAAGTAGTAACAAATATTTATGGGTACAAATTGTGATTAGAAAAAAGCACGTCCCTAATTTCTCTTACTTGATATATTGAACTAATACAGCATAAAATTGCCATATTTATTCATTGACACTATGATTGTGTGGATGAGCTGGTGGATTAACTTACTGTTGGTCTGACAAACCCATTAAAATAGGGTACTGTGAGAGACTAATAACTTCAATTTTGGAAGCAAAATCCTGTGCTGTTTCTACTATGATGATCTGCCAGATGGTTTCCATGTCCTTTCTATGGTCACTGTTCCTTTAGTACATCAAAAAACCCCTTCTCTTTGCTGTGTGAAGCCATTAAGTTGTTTTTCTAAAGTCTCACTGAGCAGAGTGATATCAGTCACTGAGAAAAGTAGATCTTTCACCAGGCACTATATTTACCATAAAGACCTAAAATCCTGCAAATGGTTACACAGTCATCCCTTGGCTCTGATACTGGAGCAGGCTTAGGAATCAGATTCTTCTCTTGCTCCTGTCAGGAGTTTAATCTGTTGTGTTGGGCAAGTGGCTTAGGCCAAGAGTTAAAAACATGACTTCCATTGATATGTCTTAACTTGAAAAATCTTAAACTGGTTTTCCAAGAAAAGGAGCTAAGGATATGCAGAAGGCACCAAATAATTTTTAAAAGCTACATTTTCCTTCCCATCCTTTCTTTTTTTTTTTTTTTTAATTTCGATGCCATGGTTATTAGCATTTGTAATGAATGGAGTAGCTACAAGAGCTGAGAATTCAAAGTTTAAAAACAAATCTCTTTCAGGAAGCCCTGATTTAAACCCTTAAGCTTGGTGTTCTCAGCGTTCATTAGTCACTTTTGGACCTCTTAGTATTCATCTTGCTGAGTCTCAGCAGGACAGGCATAGTACAAATATATTTGCATCTGACAGATGTGTGCCGTAGAAAGACTTGGAATGAAACAGACCCCTGAATTTCAGAGATGACTAAGTGGCAAAAGTTTCTGTCATCTTTCCACAAAGGATTTGCTGCAGGGTCATTATCTTTCCCTTTTCTATTATATGCCCTACACATTTTAGAAACAGACTTCACTGTATTTTAATGTCTTCTAATTTGTTTATTTTGTTATGAAAGGACATCTCTATAGACAGCTGCAATGACTGATTGCTTTTTCTGTGTTATTACACCGTAGTGTTTTACGTTTGTATTTTCAATTTCATGGTGGATTAGAATATATTTCTAGTTCACTGGCAGAAATTGGCATCTGTTCAATAAACTATCCCAGAGATATATTCTTTTTTATGGAGGTGATGTTCCAACAATTCCCTCCATTTTCAAAGCTATATTGAGGCATTCAAAGTCAGCTTTATTAAGCTGATAGATCAAGACTGGGGATTTAGGCACAGAAAAGTTCAGCACTGCTGAACCTAACATATGTGTCTAGCCCTCATAGTGGCATTTACACTGCTGAATTTTGTATCTAAGCATAGTATTTCATAAGGCTCTTAGCTCCTCCTGGCTTCATCCCAAAAACCAGAACTTCTGGAAGACAGTTTTTGTTCTCCCTAGACCCCATTCTATTGTACTGATGGATACAACTCTGTGAAAAAGCTTCTAGTCTTCATGAAATATTACTTTCACATCCTGGCTAAATCTAGATTAATTAAGAGACACTGTAAAAAATTCACTCCTATTCTTTACCTGACAGAAAATGACTAATGATTGTTTGGCAGTTATGGCATTTAAATATTGATAGTCTTCCTTAAAAGTTCTTTTATTACATTGATATTTGATTGTTTTTACTTTGTATAAATATGCAAGCAATTTGCACCTAGTTATACACTTGTCACTTAACTCCCACTTACAGTTTTCCACACTGCTTTTCCGGATAAGCATGAATTAAAAATTTTTAACTGTGTTGGATCAACTGTTTTTAGTTGAAAATTCTTTGTATCCAGAAATATTGATGCAATAATAATAATGATAATGATGATCATAACAATAACAATAATAATAATAATAATAAGCAGTAGTAGTAGTAGTAGTAGTAGTAGTAGCAGCAGCAGTAGAAATAGTCATCTTCTAACTAAATAAGAGTAATAATGCAAACGACTGATGAAAGGTAGTAGCCTCTATTCCAGCTCTTACATCCACATATCCATTGTTTTGGAGGGAAGCTGTGATGTCAGAGTTTCATATGAGCCTTTAAAATATTGGCATTGAAAATGGAAATTAAAAAAGCACCACTGGCTAGACAGGCCTCTGACTGGAAGTTGGAAAAGGATTATCAAAGGCAGGAGTTTGTGAGAAAGCATATAGAAGCTTTTGAATGAGGAAGCATGATAATAGCATGATAATTACTCCATAGTAGTTCTGGTACACTAAATTTTAATAATACTAATGTATTTTTATAAGGAGTAGGCAAAATAATAACAACATCCTCAGCACAGGAAGGACATTTATTAAGTGAATTAAGTCCAGAGGAGGGCCACCAAGATGGCTGGAGGAATGGAGCAACTCTCCTATGAGGAAGAGCTGAGGGAATTGTTCAGCCTGGAGAAGAGAAGGCTTCCAGCTGACCATATCGCAGCCCTTCAGTACCTAAAGGAGGACTGCAAGAAAAGGGGAAGAGTTTACAAAGGCTTGTGAAGGTATAACAGGAATTAATGTCTTCAAACTGAAAGTTAGGATTAGATTAGCCACTAGGAAGAAAGTAGTTGCTGTGAGGGTGGCAAGGCACTGGAACAGGTTGCCCAGAGGAGTTGTGGATGTCCCTTCCTTGGAAATGTTCAAGGCCAGGCAGGAAAGGGCCTGAGCAACCTGGTCAAGCAGAAGGTGTTCCTGGCCTGTATCAGGAATAGGGTGGCCAGCAGAAGCAGGGAGGTCATTCTTCCCCTGGACTCAGCACTGGTGAGGCCCCACCTTGAGTACTGTGTCCAGTTCTGGGCCCCTCAGTTCAGGAAGGACATTGAGTGCGTTCAGAGTTCAGCTTGAGTGCGTTCAGAGAAGAGCAAAGAGGCTGGTGAAGGGCTTGAAACACAAGCCCTATGAGGAATGACTGAGGGAGCTGGGGTTGTTCAGCCTGGAGAGAAGGAGACTCAGAGCTGACCTTATCACTCTCTACAACTTCCTGAAGGGTGGTTGTAGTCAGGTGGGGGTTGACCTCTTTCAGCAGGCAGCAACTGACAGAACGAGAGGGCACAGTCGCAGGAAATATAGGTTGGATACTAGGAAAAAGTTTTTTACAGAAAGGGTGATAAAGTGCTGAAATGGACTGCCTGGGGAGGTGGTGGAATCACCATCCCTGGATGTGTTTAAAAAAAGACTGGATATGGCACTCGATGCCATGATCTAGTTGAGGTGCTAGGGCATGGGTTGGACTCGATGATCTTGAAAGTCTCTTCTAACCCAAACATTCTGTGAATTCTGTGAATTCTGTGTCCCTGTCCATGGCAGGTGGAGTTGGAAGTAGATGATCTTTAAGGTCCAAACCATTCTATGATTCTATGATAATAGAGAATGCAATTCCAATTAACCCAAAAAGCATATGAAAGTGAGAGATTGTGTCTAAATTTGTTTGTTAATGAGTTTTCACTGCATATGAAAATATGTGAAGACACAAATGGTACTCAGAGTCACAAGGAATGCCTCAAAAGACACTGCAGTAAAGTATGAATAGCTAACACATGTAATGTTAAGAAATAATAAAGCCAAAGATGATTTAATTTTTGATCCAAAAGCCATTGTGCTCTTTAAGAAGAAAGAATTGCAGGACTCAAGGAACTGTGAATTAGCTGAGACTTGCTAGAGTACAAAAATATTTCTACTGCTGCCTAACCCTGCTTGCTGTACAGCAGCGGGAGAGCCAACATCCCAACCAACTTGCTGAGCAGTTGAAGCTGAGTTCCCTGAAAGGGGAAAGGTGTCTTGGGGTGACTTTATGATGCTGTATCCCCTATTGCCTGCTCTATGCCAGACATGAGTTCTGTACCTTTAAGAGAGGCAGGGTGAGAAGCCTCTGGAATTCCTTGGCAGCTGTGTTCAAAAACACAGATAGCTTGCTTGCTTTTCTCCCCAGCTCTCTGCTCTCTGCAGCAGGGAAGAGTTGTATTCTCTTGCTTTTTAGCTAGCTTCTTGTTGTGAGCTGAAGCAAGGAGTTTTCCTGGGACGGTGGCTTCTTCTTTTTCCTTCTGGAGCTGTTCAGCAGCACCAGAACATCACCAGGAGGTCTTATACCATGGCCCGGAGGGGCCCACACCACACCCCAGCTCCAGAGAGAGCAGAATCACACCTACAGACAGGACTCTGAATTTACCAGCTTTTCTCCACAGCGAGAGGTTTTATTATTTAACATTATTCATTTGGTTTTTTTCTTCCCTCTCTCGTGCCTGCGTGCACCCTGCTTGTTGAATAAACAGGTTTTTTTCACTTTCCTCCGAGAAAAATTCTTTCTGAACCTGTTGGGGGGGGGGGGTTGCTGCTGAAACCTGCCTTCTATCAGAGGATGTTCATTTCGGACATTCCTCCAAAATTGTCTCAAACTGGGACAAAAGGGAATCTTCTGAAATGTGAATGATGTTTAATATACTCTATCTGGAAGAAACCATATATCCATTAATAACTCAAACTGCATCTTTCAATATTTAGCTAGGATTACTGCTAGATGTAACTTTTGGGTAAGGTGTATTTATTACACATTTATGAGTGGTCTGACATCCGTCTGTGACTTCTGTATGTCAGAACCACAGGAAGCCTGTGTATGTGGTTGTGCCTAGCATGGGAGTTATTGCTTCCATCCCATTTTGTGTTTCTCAACACAAGAATGAAAGTCCCATTGTGCCCTAGAACTTTATTTAAACTGTGTTTCCCACAAAAGCAACAACTAGCAGTTTGTACAGAAGTGCTTGCAGTTTAGTTGATAATTAGTAATGTGGATGGCTCTTTTGGCTTTTCAGCCTTTTTAGAGCAAAGATGTAAAAGCATTCTTGAAAATATTTTCATGAGCCTAGCCTTTGTTTCAGAATTTGGACTACAAAGAGCAGAGCAACAACTACTCCCATGGCATTCCCTGATTTCTGTTTTTGGTTGGCATTGGCAAGTTCAGAAATATAAATAGTGCACTTTTGCATGGTCTTCATGATGAGACATGATGTAGCACCTCCGGGGAGGTGATTCCCCATGTGCTGAGTTCAGTACCTGTTGAATTATTCTGCGGCTTTCACCTCAGCTGTGCACCTGAGCTTTCCTCTCATAGAAACCAGGGTAGAGGAGCAAATGTGTGTAGCTGTGCCTTGTCCTGAGGTGGAGGTGGGAGGCCATCTGACCCACAAGCAAACTCACTCAGAAACTGTCCAGGTTCCATGGGCTGATGTTTTTCCTGTTAACTGAAGAGTGTTGGAGCAAAAAGGTGATAATAAAATCATGTAAGCACAGAAATCATAAAGCACTGGGGGGTAAAGAAGAAATAAAACAAACTCAGAGGGATCTAGGAGAAAGAACTATTAAAATGCAAAATGAACTTCATTCAGTATGTAAATCAATTTGAATCTACATTTGGTTTCTGTCTTACAGCAGTCTGTAATTAGAACTGTGCTGACTACTGTTTGTTGCTGGCACAGGAGCCAAGAGAAAATCTAGTTAATTACCTAACATTGCAAAATCCTTATGGCTCAGAGAAGAGTTTCATTTAACGGATCAAATTCTGAACTTGGCCCACTGATGCTCCAGGAGCTTTTATTCATTATATTTTTCATACTAGAACATTTCTGACTATCCCAAAATCCAGCTGAAGATTTGAGAAGGGATATTATTAAGTTAAAAGTTTGAGCCTGTCTCAAATTAGAGAAAAAGGTACTTAATAATGCAGTGAATGTATTTGGTATATATCAGTTCAGTTTCTTATAAATCTCCATAATAGCATAATAGTATATTTTTTGGGCTATGGATGCCATTACTGGTTAAGATTTAAAAACACCTTCTAAAATAGAATTTACAAGATATGTGGCCTTTAAAGACATTTTCAGCTGAAGGTCTTCTCTGATAGCTGCTAGTCACTTGCATGTCCTTGGCTTATAATATGTCTGGCAGGTTGCAGTGGAATAGCTTATGATAAGTCAGCACATCACTTTAAAGAAGTTACTTAGATTTGCTTTTTCTTTTAAATTAACCCAGCCTAATAAAGACTGTTACCTTAAGGGACAGAAGAGGTCTGAATTACCTAAAAAAATGAAAATATTCAGATCACTCAGAGATACAGAAATTAAGTCTAAAGGACATGAAAAGTGAGGATGTCACACAGCTGGACTGTCACATAAATAGCTTCAGGAAAAGATCTTGAGTCTTTAGTAAGATGTGCAATATTTATAACACAGAAGGCTGTCATGAAGATATCAGGCAGCCCAGATTTTATCAGAATGTGAGTTAAATATTGATGAATCAGATTGTAACCATTCTTTAACACTCAAAACCATGTAATGGCCAGTGCACAAATATGTTGCCCAGTTTAGTTAATGAATTAAATCAGTTAATGTACTAAATAGTTTGTTGGATCTATTTTATTTACTAATTGTGCTTACAATAATTTCCTGATTCCATTCCCTTCAATATTTCTTAGTGAGTTTTAGCTTCCCTCAATGAGCTTCAGGAAATTCAGACTAAGACTTAATTATTGTGGCAAGACTGTTATCCAAGGTGTAAAAAAATTTACCACAGAATTTCTTACCTGCTGTCACAGGGGTGAGATCTGGGTTTATATCCTGTATTTTAAAATAAAAATAAACAAGAAATTTTAAAAATTCCAAATACAAAGATAAAAATTTACATCAAAACAAAATCTGGTATTACATGAAAAAATTAAACATTCCAATCTAACATGGAATCTCTTCGGGACAAATTCACAGGACCTAAATTCTACCAAAACCCATCTAACATGGAATCTGTTTTTGACTGGCTCTTCTTTTGAGAAGCCTAACCATGAAAAATTGTGGCTAATCTCAACAAAATCTTCCTAGAAAAACAAATCAAAATAAGCCAGTGTTTTGGCAACTGGTTTTCAGTCTTATTTTTTTAAGAATTTCCATCCCTCTTAACCAATAAGCTTTCTTACTTCCCTATCTGGCAAGTTTTTCAACCAAAACTGCCAGAAGTGCAGGGTTCTGTGAGGTGATGCTGTAAGTGACAAAATTCAGGCAAAATTCCCCCTCTCTTGCTAGTGCTCTTCCTGTGAGAACGAGGTGGCACTGGGGTGGTCCTTGAAGCCTCACAATGAATCATTCTGTTGTAATAGCATTTAGAAAAGCAGCATATAACCTGATGTGACTGTGTGCCAGCAATGATTCATTTCTTCTCTTAAGATAATAAAATATTTTAATTATCATATATTATCCCCTCAGGTTATAACAGAGATGCAGCATTCACTGCACAACTGTCTATAGATTTCTTCCACAAACATTTACAATAGTGAAGGTGAATGTCACAGTGCTTAACAGCACCTTTGTCAGATAGAAATCAATTCTGTGAGAGGCAAAATTCACAGCTTCCATTGATTTCAATAAAAATTAGATATTCATTTTTTCACAGAATTACATGTAATAAGTGGGTATGTGACATCTCACAGATGCTCTGTTATTAGTCTTGAATAGCTTCAGTTGAAAAACTCATCTTTAGTAACACTGAATTGTTCTAAAATACATTTTAAGCATTGACAGTATGAATGTAAAGTTTTCTCTGCAAAAATCAAATGCCTTCAAACATTCCCTTATTCTGTAATCCCAGCAGCTCATAGTGTAATTGCATTCAGACTTATTGATGCACCTCTAATCATGCTGATTTTCCTCACTTTTACTGACCACAGTGGTATGATGTCCTTTGTGCACATCTCTCTGTCTTCTGAGAATTTTTCTTCTTTCCTTCTTAAATATATGATTGTTAGCCTCACTTTGCTTGCCCTTTCCCACTTGCCCACAGAGCGAGTCACACTTACAGAGGATCTTTCCAAAATTGCTCTAAATGCTTGTGCCAAGACTGCAAGTATAGAGGATTCACAAAGTAATTTTACTTTCTTCCCTTGAGACCAGATGCATGAGACACCCTAATCTTTGCTTCTTCTGCAGCAATATGTAACTTATGGCTATATTGTTACATGCACTTTTCCCACTCTCCAGTGACATGAATAATTTGTAGCACAATAAGAACGCCATGGCACAAACCCTGCAATGAGTCCATGATGCTTGCTGTGCCTATATAATTAATCTTGGACATCATCCTATGACTGTAGTATAAACTGCTCAGCTAAATAAGATACCAGTATCTCTTATGGGCAAGCCTTTATTGTCATTTGCAAAGAAATCAGTATTTTTTTTTTTAGATAAATGAAAACTTCACCCACCTTCATTTTATTTTGTACAATGTGCAAACCTGTAACCATCCCTGACTCACATTATCTTAATACTCCAGCTACAGATCCTGAAAATGAGCTATTAACATAACAAGTCTGAAAACATCCACAGTTTTCATAGTTTGGCACAATTGCTGAAGAAGCTAACAAAAAAAAAAAAAGTATTTTAACTCTATACTGGCAGAATGCTAATGGCAATTACTGTATCCGTCTATTAAAAGTTAGTTTAGTTTTCATGCATGGAGTCCTCCTTGTGTACACAAATATGGATAGGTGAACTAACTGGCACAGAAACTTTGAAGAAACTAAAATAGGTTTTTTTAGATCACCTCTGATACACTTGTTGAGACAAAACAATGCTTTGAATTATATTTGGAAACTGTTGGGCATTACTTATTCATATCCAGAGAATTCAAGGGTAAGTCTGCTCTTTTATTCAAGCAAAATTATCAGCTATATTTACCTAACCAGTGAAAATCTCTCCTCCTGTTACCATGCCAGAAAGGAGAACAAAACTGTCCTTCTGCTTGTTGAGGACTCTGTCACAGAGCTGTGCAGAGCCCTGTGTTGTGTTAAACAATTACCTCCACTCTACCTGTTATTGGCTTTTGTGAGCCTGCAGATGAAATGTTTACCTGTTTCAGAATACGGTTCTAAGGTACTAGGAAGATTTGAGGTAAATACCAGTTTTATGCATACCACTGAGACTTCTATACATACCTCTGAGCAAGATGTGGTATTTAAATTGGACAGCCTTGGGATTTGAGTGGAAGACTGCTACAACTCAAGCACACCTCTGAAGCATAAAGTCTTCCTCCTGATAGTACCAATTCACTGTCAACCAACCCTGATAGAATTTCATAAATGTTTTCTTCCTAGGTTAGCTACTGGTAGAGAAAGATAAGAACACTATTTCTCATCCATTTCCTTCCCTCTAGTCCTGCTTTCTTTCACTCAGACACTATGGGTGTATGCCCACATATTGTATACACTCTCATTTACTCTACAACAGTGTTGGCTCTGAAAACTTTTGTATGTCAGTTGTTAAAGCTGCCTGCATGCTTCAAATGGGAAGCAAGCCAGTCTTGTTCCTGTGTTTCTAGAGTCAATTTCCAGTCTCAGTTTGTTTATAACCTGGCCAGGGTTGTGCCAGCAGCTAAGGTAACTTTCTACTTAATTCCCCATATGTTGTCACTGTCTCTGATGCTGATGAAGCTTCTTCCTTTTTTTGAAAATCAACTGCATTGACTTTCTAATCTCTGTAAACAAGTGAAAAAAAAAGGAGCTGAAGAAGAATTCTATCCCTTGTTCCATTTGCAGATGTATAAATCAAGCCACAAATAGCCAATATCATTCTTATGATGTTCTGCAGCAGAACCTTCTTACATAAAAAAGTACAAAGCTCTTGCATCAATTAAAAAAAGAAAAAAATAAAAGCTAGTAATTCTAGGCTGAAAGTAATTTGACAAGCCAGTGAGAAGCATACTGGACTAAATAGTAAAAACAAGCTCTCAATAGCAGATCAACCTTCATGACACTGTGTTTTATTGAAAATATTTTTTGCTTTAGATATTCTCCTTCATTTTTAAAAGTAGATGATTACTATAGAGGAGATGTGCAGGTTCAGAAACACCAATGCTTCATGCAACATTCAGCCCATCAGTAGCTATCTTGCTCATTAATGGGCCTTTAAAAACCACTTCTTTTATTTCATTTCAGATAGAAATGGTGAATACTCTCCTGCAGAACACATACTAACAAAAAAAAAGAATGCATTGTACTAGACTGGCAAAATGATTTGGATCTTCTTGACCACTGAACTAGTATGTCCTGTGTGATAATCTGTGATAAGCAGATGGAAGGAAAGAAATTACTCATTCTGATAATTGTTAAATATAGACTCATAGAACCATGGAATCATAGAATGGTTTGGGATGGAAGGGACCTTAAAGATCATCTACTTCCAAACCACCTGCCATGGACAGAGACACCTTCTGCTTGACCAGGTTGCTCAGGCCCTTTCCAGCCTGGCCTTGAACATTTCCAGGGAAGGGACATCCACAACTCCTCTGGGCAACCTGTTCCAGTGCCTTGCCACCCTCACAGCAACTACTTTCTTCCTAGTGGCTAATCTAATCCTAACTTTCAGTTTGAAGACATTAATTCCTGTTATACCTTCACAAGCCTTTGTAAACTCTTCCCCTTTTCTTGCAGTCCTCCTTTAGGTACTGAAGGGCTGCGATATGGTCAGCTGGAAGCCTTCTCTTCTCCAGGCTGAACAATCACAATTCCCTGATAGGAGAGGTCCTCCATCCCTGTGACCATCTTGGTGTCCCTCCTTTGGACCTGCTCCAACAGGTCCCTGTTCTTCCTGTGCTGGGGATCCCAGAGCTGGATGTAACACTGCAGGTGGAGTCTACTAGAGCAGAGCAGAGCAGAGCAGAGGAATCCCCTCCCTTGTTCTATTGGCCACAATTCTTTGATGCAGCGCAGGATAAATTTGGCTTTTTGGGCTGTGAGTGCCCATGGCTGGCTCATGTCCAGCCTCTCAACCATCAGCACCCCCAAATCCTTCTGGGCAGGGCTGCTCTCCATCTGTTCATCCCCAGCCTGTGTTGATACCAGGGTTGCCCCAACCCAGGTGCAGCACCTTGCTCTTGACCTTGTTAAACCTCATGAAGTTTCCATGTGTTCACTTCTTAAGATCCCTCTGGATGCCTTACTTCTGACAAAGTTAATAGTGAGGTCTTAAACAGAGTTGTGTAGTACCTGCTTGTGTGGCTGAGCACTCAGCCATAAAAATAGTGTTACTGGAGCCAAGAAGTCTCCTCCCAGGGATCAGCCTTCACACAGCTGAACAAAGAGTCTTTATCTGGGTCAAGGGTATTAGAATTGTTTCTATTTGATCTTTTGTTTGAGATTGAAAGAAGCAGTCTCTTGTTCATTCTGAATCTATTCCCCGTCTGAGGAGAAATGTCCTTCCAAGAAAATGATGCCATGGGAGGGTTTATTCTTTGTATGTGATTTATTGCATTTATGTCAGGTTGTTGTATGATTACCTTGGGAACACTACAAAATTTTCACACACAATTACGTTTCTGTTGTGTATTGTATCAAGAATTCATTAGTTAAATAGAACAAGATGTATATATTTTCCCTCAAAAATATGTACTCTATTCCACCAGCTGGAATAAGCCCCTCCATTCTCTTTCAGAAAAAGCAGACAGGGTGGGGAAAGGATGGGAAAGCGATGCATTCAGTGACTGATCCTAGAGCAGACTTGTAATCCTGCTTGCCTTTCTGCCTCAAGTCTATTAGTGTGGAAGCTCTTTGGAGCTAGCATTTCTTTTTCTATAACATAATTGATTATTCTTGAAAAAGCAGAGTTGGGATCTGAGTTAGAGATTCTAGAGAGGAAAGGCTGCAGTGGGAAAGTTTGGATTCTCTAAACTGAATCTGAAGTCAGACAGGTTCATCACTCATGAAATAACTTTTATGTTCAAGAGGAAATGTAAAAAGAATAGATACAATAATTCTTCTTAAATTAATTCTTTAAACTTTGAAAGCACACAGTAAGAGGAAGGTAACACTGTGACTTCTGTGTAACATTAGCTGTTCTATTCTTCTTCAAATTCAGAAAAGGCTAAAGAAAAATAATAAAGGTAGATGAGGATTGCCCTTGTTTTATTTATTGCCAAGGAAAAGAAAATTCCAAGCAAAATTTAAATGCTGTTTTCACCCCATGGAGTCCAAATATATTCAAGTACTAAAGATGTTTAATAACAATTCAAGTCAAAATTAGGGTAAATTAAACTGAAAATCATTAAATAGTAATGAAAACAATAATGAAATAAAATCAAGCCTATTTGCTTAAGTCAGTGCTAGCTAAAAATGCATCCGAGTGTGCTCTGCCAAATACGAATTAAATCAAATCAATTGTGTGCTGCTGCTCTCTCCATTTGTCTTCTCTGTTCACAATGTATTAAGCTATATGGTTAAAAAGAAAAAAAAAAGGCTTGAACTAATAGTTTATTAGCCTTCAGTTAGCACTGGACATGCAAGGGGGGCACTCTGAATGTTCAGTTAGTGCTGCAAGGGGATTAACAGCAATGAGGATTGATGACTTTGACAATGTGGTGGTACAAAGAACAAAAATTACTGCCAGCATTTCCTGTGTACAACTACTAGACAAGTTTAACAGGAGTGTTTTCTTGCATAATAATTGATTTACTTTACATACATAAAGCATTGTAATTTTACAAGGTTCTCCATCATACGTTTGAACTTGAACTGAGCACAAGGCATGAACAGGATGAATATGTTTTGGTAACTTACAGTATAGTAAAAGGGATGCCTTCCAGTTGCTGAAATGTTTTCTTTCTAGCAGTGTCAAACATACACCTACATAATACTATTATCCCTCTCTTTGGCAGAATTCCTGGGTCCATTCTGTTTACAAGTGTCATTCCTGTTTTACTGAAAGTAATTTGTCCTAAGGATGGCTTTAACAACATAAAATCATGAAAATTATTTTAGTTATCGTTTTCCTAAGTTGCCCCCTCCCCATGCATTCAGTATATTAGTATAGCTTTTACTATTAAACACTTGATTTTATATCAAAACTGTGTCAGCAAGTTTATGTCCATTCTGCCTCTGCCATTGTCTTGTCAGGGACTTTTTTGCCAACATCCTCTATTATGAGTTTCTAGATATACACTACTACACCCCTTGGAAGCTGAAACTTGAGTCAACATTATGCTAAGTTAAAGTTTCTTGTAGTCTGCCCTAAGCAGAGTTGTCAATTGGCATCTCAGAGTAACATGACCAAACTGTTCTCTTCTCACATCATTTAGGTTCTGATACCCAAATATATGACAATGTTATCTTACTATTTGACAATAATGAATTAACACCTGGACACTGAGTATGGCTCTTTCCCTGTCCTCTGTGCTCCCCTGGCTCCTTGGAGCTGCATAAATATTGAATAGTTCATGGAGGCAAGCCTCCCAAGACTCATTTCACAGTCAAAGAAGTCCTGTGCAGTATGGCATGGCAGGTTATAGGCACAGCTGCGAATTCATCCCACAAGATCTTTCAGTGCCCTGGAGTCCTACCTACAAACCCATTGGTCAATGACTCATTAGTCAATTGCTCTTCCCATTGCTGCCAGAAAGTGTTGTGGGCTGGGGTGAGGGTATTGTTGTTGTTTATTTTTTTGTTTGTGTTTTTTTTCTTTCAAGGCTGATATATTTCCAGATAATGTTTCTGGTTTTATGAAACATCACTTTTCAAGAAAGAAAAAAAATTCTGCATCATCTCTCATAAACATCTTCCTAAAACCCCATTCCTTTTCCAACAGTTCCATCTTTGTTATCTTCTTGTACCTGCCTCATTCTGAAGCTGCCTATCTCTAAGTGGCTCCATAGAACACAAGTGTCTCCTCTCAGATTGCTGTAACAATGTCTGCTTTCTCTCAAGCTGGCTCTGGGCCAGTCCAGCTCCTTAGTTCAGCAATTCCTGTTCCAGTATAATAGGTAAAATAAGCCACTATCAGTCTCTTCCAGCAAAGTCTCCACAAATTCCCTTACTTTAGAAGGACTCCATCTCCTTGCTGTCTCGCATAAAGTTGTGGAGACTAGTTTGGCTAAAAAATATTCCCCAAGCACACATTGCATGGCATATTACACAAATACACTGCCTGTTTACAAACATTTTAATTAGACATTATGACAAGAAAACCATGTTCCAGAAATGCATATATGCAAATGCACATTTAACACAGTTCATTGTATATGAATTAGTTATTATTAATTATCTTTGTATAGACACAAAAGTATTGCAGCTCTTTCCTATATAAAGGAGGTCATTCAGATCATGGTTACCCTCACCATGCAGCAATAGGTCCTTTTGTATCAAAGCCTCACAAATGCTGAGCAGAATCTACCAAGACAAAGCAATGGGATGATTTCTTATGCAAGTTTCAACACAGTCTCATTTTTCCTTGAATGTAAAGTGATCCAGTCACTGTCTGTCAGGAAACAGTGTCTGATGATGGCTTAAGAATATATGTTCAGGGGAATATATTAACTCTTGTTGAAGTGATAGATACAGTCAAATGAAAAAGTTGGTTTTGGCATAGGGGATGTTGTTATGGTCTGAAACAGAAATAGCAAACTCCCCGGGATGGAAAAAGGTGTTTGGCAGCTGTGAAGCAGAAAGGGATGTTTTCAAGAGGTGAGAAGGCAGTTAACCCCTGTGTTCAGAAGAAGTAGAAACAAGTATTTATCACCCCCAGATCACTGAAAGTTTGATTGTGGGAAAATTACAGTAGGAGGTAAAACCAGTATCTTGATGGATTCCTTGATTTTAATATCTCCTAGACATATTTTAAAATTAAGCCTGGATTGCAACAAGACTTCCTCCATTTGAAACTGGTTTGTTATGATGACAATTTTTTGCTTTAGGGACTCTGTCAGGCTGCATAACCACATCAGGTTTGCCTCCACACATTCCATGAAGGTATACGGTGTACTAAATAAGGAGTGTGTATTCAGTGATATGGGAAATGGATTATGTGAGGGGAAAAGCATGCAAAGGAACCTAGTAACACCATACTCTCTCATTTTGTTCAATTAAAGAAAAAAAAAAGAAGACAGAACTCTTTTTTCCAATTAAAACTTTTTTTTTCAAAGTGAAAAATTCTTCTTCAATACAGGTGGATTAAATCTATAGAGTGAATGCCTCAGAAACACAATGTCTCACAATCTGTAAACTCCACTGGAATGATTATTTCAGAGTCCTTGGGTTTAGAACTAAAAGTAAAGATTCTAATGGAAAAGCAGCATATATTACGATTTGTTGTTTTCCAGCTATGCTAGTGACAATTCTTCAGTCATTTGAAACAATTTTGCCTGACAGGATTCTCTTTTTTGCAATTGTAAGGAGTGTTTGGGATGAATTCTGCAGGTCTTGTGCTTCTTTCTGCTGAACAGAGCAGGAGGATCAGTGCAGCATGATTTTATTCTTTCTGCAGGTCCATCTTTATGGTCCAGTTTGTTATAGTCAAGGTCTTGAATAAAAATATAGTGGGAATTAAAATGATTGGAGTGGGACAAGAGAACAATAGCTATACAAGACTGTGTGCTATCCTTTATAGACTGTAGAGACTAAAAGACATGAAAAGACAAGACATAATTGTTGCATAAGACAATATCCAAAATGACATTGAGCGAACAGGAAAAACTGGGCAGATGTGTAAGAGAGCAGTGCTGGTGTTCTTCCATAAATCCTTATAATACTGTGTTGGATTTTTAAAATTTATCTTTCCTCACATGCCTTTAACTCTGCCAAATGCTTTCTTTGATTGGACATTTTTGTTATGAATGTTCCATGGCAAAAGTCAGTCACTTCCTATTTTCACAGTTGAGCTTTACCCTGTGATACAGAAAATGGCTAGTTATTTTTGGAACAGACCTGGCTGCTACTGCAAGGGGAAACAGATTAACTTCTGTGATTTTATCCAGTGCAAATCTTTTCACAGGCACAGCTCCAACTAAAGCAAAGCCTCTGACTGTCTCCAGTCCTATTCCAAAGCTGAGAAGCTAGTTCTGACAGTGGAACACTGACTTATAGTATCCAAACCAATAGAATGGCAGGAAAAATGTGCAGCTACGCTATACACATAAAAGATAAACATAATTTGCTATTTAAAGTATGCTCAAACCTTTCTGTCAAAATACCATTTTACCAAGAAGCTCTGTGGTAGATTAAGTGAAACTACAGTGCAGTAAGTAACACGTTTTGTTCTACATGCATCATAAATGTGGTATAAAACCTCTACTAACCTCTTTTTACAAGGGCTCACTGATGTACTCAGCTTGGATGGCTGATAAGACAGTGCAAAGATGCAGAGTTGTGGCCTGTGAAGCCGTGGCCTCAGTATCCAATGCTTATCTGGTGTTGGCAATAATCATGAAACCTTAAGGAAAGCTATAAGGGCACTTAAAAACCCCATTATTTTAGTAGAAACTTTCCTAAGGCATAAAGATTAACGCAAGTTATTTAGTTGGCTATGAGACTGTAGAATGACTGATTTTCTTTGTATGCTTGAGAAGTTCTTGTCAATGTGAACAAGGGTTCCCCACGAGGATCATGGTTATCAAATGCTCCTTTCCACAGTCTTGAATTGCAAGTTTGCATTTTAAATTGAAATTTTAAAATGCTGTGAATCTATATGCTTATAGCCATATACATTATGGGGCAAAAAAATGCTTGCCACAGATGTATGTTTGATGTTAATTTTGTTTGCTAGATGCTCAGGGGAGGCTATTTCAAAACAGTGCTGTTTTCAATAAAACATCAAAGCTTTTTCATTCCTTCAAAATAACTCTCTTATTGAAAAGCTGTAATAGCTTGGTTAAATTGTGTGTAAATGTGTGTATCCACCTTGCAACACACAAATTACTGACAAGAATCAGTTTGTAGTCCCAGATGTTATATACATTACCAAATCCCAATCCAAATCACCTTATTTATTCTATTAGCTTATTCTTTATCTGTAAATGTTGCAAACCCCACAAGTTTTCCCATTTTTAGGAATCTAATCAGGTCTTTAAATTATTTGACTGGGGTTTTTTTTCCTTCAGTTTTATGATCTAATCTATAGCATTGTATGCTGGGAAAAATTTTTCAATGTTAAAAAAGAAACTAGTGAAGTATTTATTTTCTAAGATGAAAAAAATTTTTTGACAAATAAATGCCAAGGATATATAGTTTAATACAAAGAGGGTTGGGGTGGGGGAGGTTTGAGAAAATTTTTCCATGGCACAGTTCTCCAAGTATATAACCTACAAAACACAGACACCAGAAAACTCCACTAATTCAGATACTTCTTTGCCAGGATGAGTTGAGGTGAACATCTACACCTGATCTAGGTATTACTTTTATAGATGTTTAACTGAGGAACAAAATATGATTATCATATTCCCATAGCTACAGCTGATCAATAGATCAAGACTATACCAATACATTTTATTATGTTTCTCAAATTAATGTATTAATCAGAAGATTTCTTTTCTCATTCAGTAGAAAATTCATCCGCAGCCCACAAGCAGACTCCAGCTGGGCCTCAACTCAGTGGGATGACCGATGGCCATGTTGTTTTGCTTAAAGGTGAAGTTAAGCTGCTTTTTTTCTCTTGTGGAGGGGATGTGTTATAATCTTACTAACATTGTGTCAGTGACCATTCATTTATGTTGTTAAAAGGTCAGTTCTTAGGATTTCTTTTCAAAATGTTTTCATGAGAGGATTTGGTGTAGTCTTGTAAACCAATCCTGAATTCAAGGGAGGGTATTATCAAAGTAGTAAATCTATTTATTTATATGGAAAATTTAATCCTAATAAGCAGTTGGTTACGCTAGAAATGTCATCTATGACTTTCTTTCTTCCATCCTGATCTGACTGCAATGCTGATCTTCATTTGACAACTAATATGTACAGAGTCACCATTTATGTCAAATACCCATATATACTCAGTAGAGAAATCTCCCTGAAACTTTTAACTGATTGCTGCTAAAAACAGAGACTTTTAATCCTGCAGTCTCCATCCTGTAAAAGTCAGGATAGCTGATCTGGGTACCAGCTGTCTCTTTTCAATGAGACAACCATTTGGGATACAATTTTCTGTAGTTCTATACAAGTACCAATTATTCAGTGCCACAATGGGCCATTAAAGACCCATCAGTCAATGATTCATGTATGCTAGTTATTTTAGAAATCTAAAAATCAAAAAAAGAAAAAAAAATTCTTCATAATTCCTAAATTCAAGGCAAATTCTGCTTATAAAAATAATTATCTCCAGTGAAGGAATGAATTAAACTTTTTGGAAGGTGCCCCAAAGGATATCAGCAGTTAGACCTATAGAGCCAAGCTGGAATGGGAAGGCAAGGTGTCATCTGAAACAGGATCTGAGTCTGCTAGAGGAGAAGAGCACCGAGCCAAGCTGCTGAGCGTTGTTACGTGCCAAGTACAGTCAGGAGTGAACCACGGCTCAGGAAACTGGTCAAACTGGGATGCACCAAACTGAAGAGCTGAACAGCAGCACTACAAGAGACTGGGTGAAGGCCAGAAAGCTGAAGCCTGAGTAAGACAGGGAGATGTGAGAGAGAGAGCTTGAATGACATTGGACAAGACAGTCACCATCGGTGCTCTGCCAGGAGTAAAGGGATCAGAATTTAAACAGCAAATGGCATGAGGAGCCTTAACCAATGTCAGGAACAAAGACTGTGGAGGAGAAGACTCAAACAAAGCTGCAGATGAGAGGTGCAGAAACAAGAGAGACAAGAACCTGATGCACAGCAGTAACCAAACGAATAACTGGAAGCAACCAATAGGATTGTCTGACCTCCAGTAAATGGGGCAAACCACCAGCCAGACTCAGGATGCCTGCTCTCCCAATCCTCCTGGATCCCCAAGTGAGAGTCACTGTTCCTGGAGCTTGACAGTGTGGCTAGACTGAGACAGATGGAAATAGCTAGTACTTGGGATTTGTCCGGGCAAGCAAGCAGAATTAGATGTTCATTCATCACAAATTAAGGTAAAAAAAATTAATAAAAACTTTCCTAGTCTGCTTCCAGAAAATAGAAAAAACTTTGGTGAAAAGATGCACTGAAATATCCTAGAAGTCACATAAAGATGGAGCAAAAGGCTGTGACTTGACTAGAACTAATACTGCAATACGGCCAAAGAAAACATTTTTTACTCATGAGTGAGATATTTCAGTAGTGGGGGGTTGGAAAAAAGTTTACAAATTTTATAACTTGTCACTAAACATTTCAGGCTGTAGTGGAGTTGTGGCAGTACATGTGCCAGCAATGTATGTGTGTATATAAGTAAGTATGCAAACTGTTGGGTTTCCCTACCCCCAGCAGGTCTAATCCAAATCATTGCACAGTTGTGTCTGATAATATGCTGCCAGTTCTGTCTACACAGAGCCATCAGAGGACATCAGGAACTCTGATATTTTACATAAGCATTTCTCAAGCTATTTTTATGTCATTTACTGCTATCTCAGAGAAATTCAGCTGTTCACATCTCCTGCTTATTAGCATCAACACAGAGCTGTACTGACACAAATATATGGCTAATACTCCTAAAAAAATGTAGCTCAAAGTACTGCCTTTTCCAATTCTCATTTCTTCCATGTAGCTCAAGGGAAACACTTGGAAATGCTGATATCCCCTGCTTTGAAAAGATAATTTGAATAAAGCTGGTACCGTGCACCCCCTGACACAGTCTGGAAAGCAGATTACCTCTCCAAACAGCTACCTGCTATTTATTTTAAATCATTAGCAAATAGGGTTTCAAAGAAAGCTCCTCATTAGGCATGAACTAGTTATGGACATTTTTCTTCTTTTTCTTAAAGGAGTAGGCAATTATTATCCTGATTGCCTTAGAAATAAAAATAAAGAAATAAAAAAACCCCTAGAACCCTAAATCTCAGACTCTGAATAAGTATATTTAATCAACCTTTCTACCGGACCAGATCCAATAATTAATAAGCCTTTTTTTGAAATCAGTAAATTGATTTAAAAACTGCTGCTCTACAGTGATAGCAAATCAGTCTTTTAAGAATACACCAATCTGAGTGACTTGCTAATAAAAAATTGTAATAGTGATGCTAGCTTGAAGTAGATTCCATATGTAAATTTTTGTCTTACATAACACGCTCAAACTATGGAGAAAAAAGATCACAGTTAAAAAATCTCAGAAAAATCTTGTGTGATATCTATGTATGTGAGGGAACATTTCTCCTTCATTTCTTTACAAGGCTATGCAAATCTATCTACAAACTGATACACTTTCACAGGGATCTAAAATAGATAATATTTTTTTGTGGCTAAAATTCATGTGGAATTTAAAGAGCACCTTAGTCATACATGTTCTCTTCAGGAGCTAAGATGTGTTTAAATAGCTGTGTTTTGCAAAATGCCATATATTACGTATATAATATATAACCACCATATTTTTATCTTCACATATATATAAAATAACAACATTCTTTGTTCATTCGATGAGATCATTTAATATTGAGAATAAAAAGCCATCAACCACTATGCAGTTCTTAGTTTTTTGAAATAGACTTGACTAAACTTTCAGGTAAATTTGTTTAGTAAAGTAGATTTGGGAATATAAAATCTTCATGCAGCTCAGAAAGGATCCAAAGATCATTATAAAATCATTTTTACTGGAGAAGTTACTTAGAATGCTCAGCTGTGAGGCTGGTTCAGTTATCTGACAAGTCACTTTTCCTTCTGAGAGCATTAATTGCTTGAGGGCTGTGATAGATAGGGAAAAGTCTGATTGTTAAAATTTAACTGCAAGAGAGCAGGGACATTACATCTGCCAAGGAGCTAATGAGTAGCTGAATGATCAGAAAAGGCAGCACTGACATTCATGCAATAAAACCAGAAGAGATGAAGTCGAATTATGAATCCTTCAGAGTAAATATCTTATTTTCCCCAGTGTATTAGAACTAGCAATTAAACAACTGATATTTCCAATATTAGATTTTATCTTTGACCATATGGTACAGCTTACAGAAGTAATTTGAGCAGAACCTGATGTGGTTTTTTTTATGTGCTTGCTAAGTTTTTTCTTGGTACAAGCAGATGCCAGCATTAAAACCATATCATTGGGTACTATTAGAGTACGTACATTAGCTAGACATTAAAAAAATGAGCCAGTCTATATTTTCCTCAATGAATAAATATGCAATTCAAACTGCTTTAAATTCATAGGTCTAAGCCACTGGCCTTTATATATGATAGTGATAAAGGACATATGTCTGAGCCTGTAGTTTTACCCAAAACTTCTCGTATCATCTGAACAGCAGAAACCTGCTGATTATGTGATTTGTGGGTGCATGAACAGCTCAGGTGGAAAAGCAAGAGGCTGCTTTCAGAGACAAGGACATTTCAGCACTGCCTGAGACACACTGCTGTGAAATGCTGGCAGAAGTATAAATGAGTCGTTGCATAGGGTGATGCCAAACGAGGATTTATATTTGGATCAGAAAAAAAAATTATTGCATTTTTTTGCAAGATAACATGAATTTCACTACCTTATAACTAGCAATTTCCAGTTTCTGCTAAAAAGCAAAACAAATCAGATGTTGTGTTTGGTAGGTTGGAAGTGTTTGCAGCACTTTGTTCGATGCTGCTGTATGCAGTAGTGCTCACTCCTGATCACAGGTAGAATAACTCGGTTTAGCTGATGTGGCCACTGCCCCCCCTGCCTCCCCCAGACTCCTGCCATCCCTCCAGCAGATACTAAATACAGTGTGATGAATTAGAGTCCAGATCCAGAGCCGCTAAATTCAATAGGAGTCATTCCTTTCTCTCCAGAGAAAGTGAACTAGTGCTTCGGGTTTCTGTGCTAACCCCCTCGGGGCATGGGAAGATGCCCTCCTACGCCCCTGGCTCCGGTTGCTTGCCGAACACAGCCCATCAAACCTCAGCATGGGCAGCTACAGAAATCAGCACTTTAGGCAATGGCTGTGGGGAAGAAGATTGCTAGGGACAGCCTCACTTACAGCATTCCAAACCTTAATATCACCAGGCTTTCTTCCGTGCCCAGCTCCGTGCTGGCTGCACATCCACCTGCGCCCTGCTGGGAGCAGCATGAGGGAGCAGCCAGCGAGCAGGCACGCTCCTGCAGAGCTGGAGAGCGGCAGGAGGGGCTGGCTGCTAATTCCTTGCTGCTGGACCAGCTGCTGGGCCAGTGATGAGCTGTTTTGCCCCAACAGTTAAGGTGCCAGCTAAGCATGGATAACTGCAGCAGTAATGATTAGTTTTGCAGTAGCAACCAGTGTTCAGTTGGCATTGTTCTAATGTGATAGGAAATATATAAACACCTGGGAGGCAAAGATCTTCATTACATCAACTGGCTGCCATTTTGCAATCCCTTGTTATGACACCTGGAAAAATAGCCCTTTCTTTGGTATATGGAATTAGAGGGTTATATACTATATGCAGTGTCATTTTGTTGTGGTACTTCTAGTAGGTATATTTAGGATATAAAAGGGTAATCGTCAGAGAGAGTTTTAACATATACTGCTCATTTAAAATCTAAATGAAAGATACAATTTTCCATCAAACAGAAAACATTAACCATAATGTAAAAAATATTTCCCTTTTATTACAAGCTAAATGATCTAATCTGTGTGTAAGCCAAGAAATTTTATAGCTGTTTCTCTTCATGCAGGTCATAAATGTCCTGTTTATATAAGCAAATTATGGAGGTATTTATGTAAAAATGGCATCGAAAGCTTTAAAAAAAGACACTGAAAATCTAAAATGCTGTATTACAAATCTGTCTTGATTCCCATTAAAACCAAAAAAGTTATATTGGGAAAAGCAGAGGAAATTAGTTAATTCTAACTCAAAAGTATTAGCCACACAAACTAGCACAAAGTAAAAAGTTACCCTATATCAGCCAATGTGTAAAGACTTCTCATCTGCATGCCCTCAGCAAATTTAAAATACTTCAAATTGGCCAGGTTCTTTGTAACTGAAAGCCAAGGTAACTGAAATTACCTGACATTTTCTGTAGGCTAAACAAGTCACTCCTGCTGAGTCTGAGTTAAGAGCAATGGTTCTGTAGGAGAGTCGGGTAATTCTACAGCCTAATTTCTATTTCTAAAATTAGTTTCTCTGAATACTCCTTTTTGGAGTGCACAGATGGCCATATGTATGCTTTTGCGGGTGGAGTTTTTTGTACCTTTTTTGCTTCTGATCTTTAAGTCTGTGTTCTTTACTCAGAATACTCAGCCCTAAGAGCTGAATTTTTTTTTCCAGTTTACTTTCTCTTTCCAGCTGCATTTCATTACTGTCTCCTATGCCAAAAATGTTTATTGTTCCATTGCATCCTCAAAAAAAGGTCTTAAGAACTTTTCAGCTTCTTGTATGGTTGGCTAGTTTCTCAAGAGAACTGGGATATGCATACAAGTTACAATGACAGGATCTCTGTGCAATTGCACAGAATTTACTGGCATAATTGGGTCATAGAAGTCCTTTTCAAAAATAAGAACTAGAATTTGCTACATTCAGACTAGCAACACAGAAATGATGATTCAGATGTGCTATGTTCTTTGTTAATTTCCACAAAGGCAACACTTTCCAAACAAGTTATTTTATATCAACAATTGTAAAAAGAAGATAAACATCACACATTTATGTTAATTGAAAAACACGTCTAGTCTCCAGTTCACAAGTTTGCATTAGAATGATTAGTGTCAGGTGAATTGAACTAAAGGAAGAGTCCAACCGGCTCTAACTGGTCATACTTTGAGCAATGGGGTTAATCTAGACCATCTCTAGAGGTCCCTTCCAACATCAGCAATTTTGTAATTCTCTTAATCTGATAGTGAAATATCTGCCTTGCCATTTAAGTTCTGAAATGCTTCTGAAAGGTGCCAGCTGACAGCAGTTCTTAAGCAGAGACCTAAGTTAGGCTTATTAGCACTTAGTATTTTCTTGTAGCCATGGCCATCCTAACTAATCAAGCAGCCTGGGCTCTTCTGAACAACACAGCACTTTTCGGCAGGGATAGTGAACAAATCCTAGGAAGGACTGCGGTGCAGAAAACATTTGTTTTGCCACTGGGGGCAAGCTAGCAAAAGAAATGCAATTGGTTGACCCTGTCTGGATTCCAGGTGTTCTCCAAAGCTGCTCTATCACTCCCCTGCTCAGGTGGGCAGGGGAGAGGAAATACAATGAAAGGCTCATAAGCTCTCTCCCTCATAAGTGTAGGGAAAGATCCC
Source organism: Corvus hawaiiensis (assembly GCF_020740725.1). Taxonomy (NCBI): domain Eukaryota; kingdom Metazoa; phylum Chordata; class Aves; order Passeriformes; family Corvidae; genus Corvus; species Corvus hawaiiensis. Next base: position 24,524,738 of record NC_063218.1, on the reverse strand, counting down.
TCACCTGTCATTTTCAGAGGTAGAAAAAGCTTGACCTGGGTGAATTAGTTTAATTTATTGCTAATCAAATCAGAGTAGGATAATGAGACATAAAACCAAATCTTAAAAACACTTTTCTCCCACCCCTCCCTTCTTCCCAGGCTTAACTGTATTCTCTCTACCTCCTCCCTACCCAGACGAACAGGAGGATAGGAAAGGGGTTTATGGCCAGTTCATCACACATTGCCACTGCTTCTTCCGCAGGGAGAGGACTCCTCACACTCTTCCTCTTCTCCAGCATAGGGTCCCTCCCACGGGAGACAGTCCTCCATGAATTTCTCCAATGTGAGTCCTTCCCATGGACTAGAGTTCTTCAAAAACTGCTCCAGCTGGGAACCTTCAATGTGGTTCAGTCCTTCAGGAACAGACTGTTCTGGTGTGGGTCCCCCACAGGGTCACAGGTCCTGACAGTAAACTTGCTCTAGCATGGGTTCCTCTACATGGGACCACACAACCTGCCAGGAGCTTGGTACAGCACAAGGATCACAGCCTCCTTTGGGCACATCCACCTGCTCCAGCGTGGGGTCCTCCATGGGCTGCATGTGGGTATCTCTTCCACTGTGGATGTCCATGGGCTGCAGAGGCTACTGGTTCTCTGACCTCAGCTTTCTCAACATATGCAGGTAATGTTGAAAATAGATGCAAACTGAAACAGAAAAATAAAGGCATACTTTTCCTGATTAATTTCATTCTACAGGGGTTATGACTTCTCCTCCCTTTTTGTTTTCCTGAGTTCCTTTACAATCTTTACAAGTTTGGGCTGGAGGAAATAGGAGAAGAATGGCTTCTAACGTTATTTCCTGGAGATAAAGCTCATATCTATAATGTGAGACAGATTAAAATGGTGAACTTTAAAACATTGATGGATGATCTTAAGCATGGAGCAGGTAAGGTGTTTTGGATGGAGCCACGGAATTTCATACTAAATCATGCTCAAGGCATATTACTTAGTGCTGTATCAAAGCAAAACACACTTACCTTGCTAACCATGTCATCACTGGAGAGATGACTGAGCTGAAAGCCTTTTAAAATCGTTCATCTGAGGCTGGGTTTCACAATACAGCTCTGAGGAGTTTGCAAGGCAGGAGTCGCACAAAAATCCTTCCTTGCCTAGCCAAACAGGATCTCACCCTGACCAGCACGGAGATTCTCCCCAGCCATTCCCACATCACCTGCACAAAGCTGGTTCCTATAAGAGCTCCACTGAATGGCTGGTACCTAATTTCCTTAAACAGAAGTCAGTAGAAGCTTCAAATCTGGGGTTTTGATAATCAGTCCAAGGCCCTCACAATGCAAACCCCAAACCAGAAACTTGATGTGGAGTGCAACTCCTTTCAGGCAGTAGATGACCCCAGCTACTGTCATCTTGAACAGTGTATAAAATGAAATATGTTTTCCACTGAAAATAATTGAAATACTCAAAAATCCCTGCAATGTCTTTTCAAGCTTAGTGAGCTTTCACTATGCACTTTCTTTTAACATTTCTTTCCCTTGAAGAACAAAGTTACAAGACAATGGTTTAATGCACTGTACATATTCATGTGTAAAATCCCTCTACTGTTGTATGCTATTTTCAGATTGCTCTGCTTCTTCTATAGTTTTTCCACAACACAACAATATTCAGAGCCCCTATCTACATATTTCCATCAGCCCATTGCTCATTAAGTAAGTCACAAACATGTAGAGTTTTGATCAGTTTTGAAACAAAACCAGGGATATTTCTAGCTAATTTTCCTGCAAGATTTCCATAACTTCATTGACAAACCAGTTGGCTGCACAAACAAGTGAGAAACTCTTGCTTTAACAGTCAATGAAATCTGGCCCTGCTCTCATTTTTTATTAACTATAAAGCTGGCAAAGATGTATTATTACTGAAATAAAACACAGGTGGAAAATTTAAACATGATTGTAAGTATATCTGTACTGGAATAGATCTTACTTTGTACACCTTAGGAAAAGAATCAAGCTGGTGATATTTATTCCACATGCTTACTCCTAAGGGTTTAGGACAGAGTGATCACTGCAGCATAGAGTAGACAAACCAGCCACATTTAAACTAGTTGTTCAGAGAATAGTAGTAGCTCTGTGCAAACTTGTCTATCCTGTTTCTCCAACATATTTTTCAGCTTATATTTATCTATATTCTATCATGTCTGTATCAATATAAATACTGGTGTTAAACAGTTCAAGGTTAATGGTAGATATATGCTCAATTATTTGTTATAGAATAAATAGTAGGGATAAGAATTTTCTAGTTTAAGTGAAATAGGACTGACTATAGCACAGATATAGAAACAGCACTGCTGGACTCTTCATCTAGAACCACACAGGATTGCTGAGGCAGAGGTTTCAACTTAAACAAAGAATGAAAGATTAATTCATATGCTTTGCATTCAGGATAAATCAGTATTCAAACCCATGTTCTGAAATAGTTTTATGAGTCACATTTCCAGGATGGAACAAAGGCCATACAAGTGAAATATATGGTAACACATAGCTAGGACAAAATATCTTTGGCAAAATACAGGGCAAGGAAAATTAAACAAGTCCATTTGTATTAAGCCACAGGGAATAAACATTGACACAAGATTGCAGAAAGAGAAAAGGATGTTTGTAACAGTGAAATATAATCGCTTCCCTAAGATGAAATTCTGCTTTTGTTTACAAAAGTCAAGTGGGATTCTCTTTTATATAAATGAGAACAAACTATTTGATAATGAGCATTTTGTCTTCATTCCTAATGCATCTCAGGTGAGCCCTGCTCTTGCCAAACACATAATTTGTCATCAAAAATCTGTGGATGTTCTGATTTCCTTGGGTGATGAGCAGCGTTCTGGATGAATGTATTCATATGAATATGCTAGTGTAATACATCATAAGAGTACCATTGGCACTGGTAAGATTTATTATTCAGAGAGCAACACTGACCATCAGATCAGTGGGGAACATAGTATATTTTATTTGTGTTAACTTTAAAACTTGACAAGGAAACAGAATATTTTTCATTAGGAAGGAAAATTAAAGACGTGTAAAACGAGCTGCAAATTCTGCTAAGTTTTGTCAACCTTTGGGAAAATTTTTGCATTATTTCTGATTGTTAGGAAATTATATGAGAAGAGGTAAACTATAAAGTGCAGTTACAGTAGTCTAAACCTAAGCAAATTGATATTAATTCATAAAGTATGTTGAAAATAGGAACCCGTTTGATTTGCAGCAGTGATAGAGTGAGATAAATGTGCAAAAGGAATAATACTATGATTTAAAAATAATAGGACCCTTTTGTGTTTTGGAAGATTAATTTAAATATCTTACTCAAGGACTATATGTCAAATTTGATAGAATGGATATATTGCTATGAGCAAAGACAATCCTCACACATGAGTTAAATTTCCTTCAATACAGATGGGCACAGGTGCCCTATTATTGAGATGAAATTTGCTGACCTTGCTTTACGCTTGCTGTGATAGTCCAGATAAATTTGGTTAGGTGAAGCTATCGTAATTTTAGACTGTGGACATTTGTAATAAGTAATTAAATAGTGATTAAATAGTGATTAAAATAAAGCAGGGGCAAAAATAAGGCAAAGAATCTAAAAAGGGAGTGAAAACCTGGAAAAAATTACAAAGTCTTTTTCCTTGGGTGCAGATGCCTGAGTACATGCACCTTCATCACACAGTGCTATTCAGAAAAAAGGCACCACATAAAAGTGCCCTTTATCTCCCTACTCTGCTGGCCCCTGCTACTTATTTGAGCTAAAGGTCCTTCTCTGTAACCAAATGAACAGCAATGAAAAAGTGATGAGAAACATTGCTGGTAAACAGGTGTCACGAAATAAAGAATGGAGAAAAGTACAGGAGCTGAAATACTGCTACAGTCTGAGTTGTTAGAAGCTGAGTGTTTCAACAGAGACACTATTTAAGTGTGTTCTGGCTTACAGCCAGAATATAAAACTTCTGAGTTTCCCCCAAATACTGTATTACTGTTAGCTTTCACTTCTTAATTAGAGGTGAGGAGGATATAACTGATGAGGAAAGTATCACCATCTGCAAAAAACCCTAAACCTGTCTTCCACTTTCACAGATCTCTACTGCTAAATCTGTCAGGGCACCCTTCTGAAGACCTCTCCAGATTTCTATGGGCTGTCTTTCAAGTTACAAGCTTGTAAACCCCACATCTCCTGGTAATGCAATGCCGTATTTCAGTCAGTCTCTGTGCTGCACTAGGTAGCAAAGAGCAGCCATCAGTAAACACAATGTCTTGGGCCCTTGCTGGCAATTCCCTTTGGGAGCCTGAGCACATAGCACAGAAATCAACTTCAAAACAGAGCAGAGCTGTTGGGTCAAAGGCTATGTAGTACTCACAGGAATGCATTCAAAACAAGACATATTCTGCACGTTTGATGAGATGTACATTCGGCCTTCACCTCACTCCAGTTTACATCAGTAATGTGTATTTAAAAATCTTCCTACAGCCATGGACAAAGATCTAACAAAGATCGAGGGCAAAACTTAACACCTGAACAAATTTATCCAAGGCTTATTAATTCTAAAAGCAAAACCAGAATTCCAAGAATGGAAAATATGAATCAAAACCTCCAGTTTTGTAGATCTTATTCCACTGCACAAAGGTTTGCCTGTAGGCTTGTGTCAGACATTTCACAGAGCTCTGCTTTCTACTGGAAGCACTTACATTGTATGATTTCCTGGCCAACAGATAAGTTATCTTCTACTTGTTTTAACAAAGTCGTGATACACATAGCATGTCAAAAGAACTGAGCAATACACAGGATGACGTGAAAGTATTTCTTTAACAGGTTATTATTTGTTTTGTCTTCTGAAAAGAATATAGGGAATTGAAGTATTTTTCTTTTGAAATGTAGAAAATTCACCTTTTACTACTGCATTAATGCATTTGTTAACTATAAGCTACTAGAAGTGAAAGAAAAATCTCACCTATAGATTTATAGCGTAAAATGGAAAGATAGAAGGGTGAAGGAGAAAATAAAGATCTGTCATTACTAGTATATCTTGTTCTATATATGCATATTTTTACTAACATAGGACAGTCTTTGTAAATATTCTCTCACATCTTTAATAGTCTGAGAGACAAGCACGTATTTGTAAAGATCTTTCATTTAAAAGGAGTATATAGGTTCTATCAAACTGCATGCTTAAAGCCCACATACCAGACTGTGTGGTATAACACGCAGAGGAGAGCTGGGCCACACAAAAACCCATCAGAAGTGCTACCACAATAAGGAACATTAAAACTTCATACTTTCCTCAAAAAAGACCAGCAGTTTTGTCATTGTATCTTTTCATCTTGATATTTCTTTACAGTGGATTTGACTATGAAATAGATGCAGGTGGTTACATTAAGTTCTTGTGAAAAATTATGAAATCAGATGAGTTTTTTGACATCAAGAATAGCTTCTCTGAACCATTGCTTAAATGTGCTGCCACAGATTTATCTCAGAAATTCTCACCATTCTGGTAAAGGCTGGTTTGAAATTTGTCACTAAAATGCTATTTAATAAACATTGTTACTTTCATTTAGGCCAGAACTTACAAGAACCAGTGGTTTTTATGAAGAGTTACATGGAAGATTAAGAATTTTATTTCAAATGTAATTTTGGGGGTATTCTTTTCAGACTATGCTATATATTTATTTCTCGCATGGACATTACTTAATCTTTCTGCTGGATTCTTACAAATATTTTAAAGGCATCTTCTGGTCAGTTCTGCTTGCAAAACATTTTCCGTAGATCAATGTATATCCCTTGTTGTTTACAGAGAAAGAGTTTGCCTATACAAAAGAAAAAAAAGCCAGTTAAATATAAGGATGGAAGCCAATCCGACCACACAGAGAAAAACAATTCCTAACACTTCCCTTCCACTGCCCGTGGCAGATAGAATACGAACATACCATGGGATAAACAGCTCTCTCTCACTGATTTGTTGTTAGAGTCACAGTTCAACAACTAAACAGATCATTCTAGGAGTAAAAACCCTTAAGTCTGGTTTTATATGAGTATTGCTCAGATTAATGAATGTCTGATAAAGTGCAAGTTCTTCTTGAAGCTTTCCTGTGACTGGAATGTTCATAGTGTCTCTCTCCAGGGGAATCTTTTGTTTTTACTAACATAATTGATCTCACTCTGTGGGGTCCCCAAAAGTACAATGCCAATTTGACTCTTCCTCCTCTTCTCAGCAGCCTATTTTCCTGCAGCTTGGAGGAATTTAATATTACTGAGCCCTCCACACCTCTGTCCAGAAGTTTGGTTAAAAGTGTCTGGAAGCCTCAAGGAGATACAGAATTACAGATTGGCAGATACGGAGACAGATACAATGCCATCCCATAGACCTAATTTCCCTTGGAAATCAAGCCAGTGTGGAAGAAAATTCAGCTGCACATTCATAGTAACATTTAATACTAAGCTCTTCTAGCCCCTGCTATTGTGACTTTACTTTTCAGACCTGTTTCATAGGAGCCATATGTGAAAGGAATGTTTTATATCCTAATTTCTGTAGAAAAAGAAACAATAGGCTTTATCTGAGATTGGGAGTCCTCACCTGTAAAGTACCCTTTTTTTTTTAATCCATAATGCATAATTAACAATTAAATAGAAACTGATCTTTTGATCAGTTTAAACAGAAACTGATCTGTTCTCTGCTTTTATTAATTTTTCCCTGCTGTGTGTTACACATATGTTGTATGAAGACAGTCTGTTACTTTTAACTGTCTCCCCACACAGTAGATTTATATCCTGGTTATGCATCTGACGACTCTGCAGTACCTAAATCATATCTAATAGACAAAGGCACTATAGACCAGTTAGCCCACTTTGCTAACGACCATTTTCTTGTGGCAAGTTTCTGTATCATACAGAAAGTCAGGTTTAACATATTGGTTGTTACCAATTCAATTCCATCTTGGTATAATAGAAAAATATTTTAACAGTGTGTTAACTTTGATTGAGTGTACAGGATTCACAGCCACTAGAGAAAGTTTTTGCATCATAATGATGAAGACAGACCTCATAAAATACTCAGGCACCCTGCTAGGAGGGCAGATGTTCACGCTTCCCTCTGGGCAGGAAGGATGTGTTAGGAAAGGATCATTTCATGATAACCTGTAAGTTAATTTCTGCTGTGTCTGCAGTACTCAGATTTTCAGTGCTCAGTCCTTCAGTGAGAACCAAAATTCCAGTGTCCAAGCACCCTAACCAACACCTCATAGGGACAAGGCAAACAAGCAGCATACTGATCATGGAGAAGACATACCACTAGGAAACAGGGACAACAAAGAGCAAGCAAAAGAATGTCAGCAACGCAGACCTTTCCAGAGATTGTGCTACTAAATCAGGACTGTGAGCAAACACCTACCTCTGTTTAGCACCCCAATCTTCCACAGAGACTAGGTAACTAAAAATGTTTCTGAAAGAATTCTGCAATTCAATCTCTCATGCTTTTCTGTAAAAACTCTGGACTGAATAGGAGAGGGTGGGTAAGAGTAGCTGGATAGTCAGTTCTCCTCCTGAAAACAAGACATCTGAATTCTATGTTTAACTGGGAAAATTAAACACATATATTAGATATCTTGGCAACACATCTAGACAAGGCTTAAGATGTGGAAAAAGGCACATATATTATCGGCAACTTGCACACTTGATTACATGGTTTTAATGTTAGATTATTGTGTTCCAAAATACCATATATTTCAACATAATGCATCCTTACAATGCTGCGAGGTCTTTAATGGTTAATTTGTGCTCAATGAACACTTATTAATCTGTAATTGATGGCATGTCAACTTTGTGGGAAGAAAATCCTCTGAAATTATAATAATCAAAAGTATCATATCTAAAATCAGAAAACATTAGCATATGATCTGGAGTCAAAAACTAATGTTGGAAGTTAAATAATTAAAAGTATTTTCCCTTTTTTTTAAGAATTGGTGAGCAGTCTTTGGCCTACATGAATTCTTCCCTCCTTCCTCCTCCATGCATAAAAATTATTTTCTTCCCTGAGGCTTCATACCTATTCTGGAGAAGTAAAGATTAATGTAACTGTTCACATTCATCATTTTGTCTGGCAGAATTCCAAATGGTGGATTTTGATTTTTGGAACCAAAGTAATTCAAGGTTGTTTAGATGCAAGGTTTTGAATCCATCTTTACTAGAAATGAGATTTAATAACAAGATCATTTTCTCCTTCCCACAAACTCTCTTCGCAATAGCTTTTTCCTGATGAAATTCAGCATGGATTGGCTTTGGTTGTGCTTCGAAACCTTCTTTTATGCTGCTGCATTGTTAGAGAACTTGTAGTATTTTGAAAGAAGAGTGTTTCCTGTCTTTCCCTTGCCTGCTTGTAAGCTGTTGATCTGATGCTCACAAAGTTCAATTTGACAATATTGAATGTCCTGGAGGATACACAGCATGAGGATCTGAGCATCACTTTTCTTCATTTCATGAAACAAGCAAAGCCTTTTGGATTCAGATTATTAGCTAGCAATTTGGTGATACACATTGATACTATTATTGAATAAAACAGCACTGGAATAATTTTTTAAAAATTAAAGCTATTAAAACTGAATTAAAGCAAAAATCATGTAGACTGATGTCTAAGACTCAGTATATAAAAGTATTTGTGGTTCTGTTCTCTTACAGATGTTGCTTCTATTTTCTGCCTTTCAGCAATGGGCTTTCCAAGGGCTTTTCTCACCTAAGTTAAAAGCTATTGTAGATACACTGCATTAGGGTAAAATATAGTAAATAGCATTGCATGACCTGTTCTGTTTGCTTTGAAAATATAATATTATGCAAATATATGTTACATCTTGATTTGCTTCTTTTTTTCCAGTTATAAGATTTCTGTTGCCAAGGAAGATAATTATTACGTAGATCTTCATGACAGTGAAACAACATTAAAAAACACCAAAAAAAGTTTCCTTGATCCTGCACTAAATTGCCCACTAAACATTAATGATCATAAATGTTTCCAGATTCTTGTCCTTCTGAAATGCATTAGCCTGGCACACTGCACAAATTCTTCTGTGAGAAGAAATGGCCCCCATGGACCAGTCTTTACCACCAGTGTTAAACAAGCAAATCTCTACCTGGAACCAACCTCCTGAATGTACTGAGGAAGTATTTTTCAGCTAGCAGCAGTGGCTAATGGGTATTTGGCTTCTTATTCATTTCCCTCTATCCCAGTTTTTTGAAAGATCAGGCAAGATATAAAAGGTGACAAGGTTCTACAAACTCATCTGTATTATCTGTATTTATTTACATCAAGGACAGATAACATGATGTTTGGAGACTGTCTACTCCACAAAGGTGCAGGAAGAGTGTGTTGATACAACTTCTGTAGAATTTTAGTCAAGAGCAGGGGAAATTCTTCATGACTTATCTTCATGGTTCTTATCAGTGTATCCACTAACTCAACATAAAAGGCAGTAGGGAAGGAGCTGAAGATGGCAGCACTTGAGACAATTATGGTAAAGTTAGAAAATCAAGCTTTTCAAGAGCAGCTTTAAGCATTATTGCAAAAATAAAAAAGAGAGAGATCATTATAGCTTTCTTAATGTCCCACTTTTGTGTCAGTATCAAGTATATGAGAAAAATTATTTGTATATAGATACAAAAAGATCACTCTATGAAACTCTTTCCCACCCCTGAAGTTTTAAATTGAACAACCTGTCTCTTGGGCTTTGCTTTTCACAGCTCTCTTTCTGAGCCCAGTGAAAATGCCATTTATGATAAAGAAGTACCTTTCTCTCTGCATTATCTCCTTGGCTTTCTGTCTCTTACTGTATGAGATTTGGGGTTTTGTTCTTACCTTCCTGCTCTCACCTCTCCTTTTATTTTCATCCTTATGTAGTGTCACGCAAATGTAGTGTCAATTTATACACAATGGGTTCATTACCATGGTGTAAAACAGGTGTACCTGTTTTAATTTTATTTAAATTTAATTTTAAAACTAATTTTTTTAATAATTTAATAATAGATTAGTAAATATGTAAACCCACTGACAGAACCTACCAATCTAATGTCTTTGTTTAAAAGAAATCCACAACCATAGTGATTATCAAACAGAAGAGCTGTAATGGTCTTGCAATGTTCCTTTTGCTAGTAGGGATTGAAATTAATGAATAAGGTAAAAAACTGTATTAATGGATCATATGAAAACATGCAGGGCAAGAAAGAAATCACGTGAATATAAACTGAAATCTCCTAAAAGTTAGGACAATTTAAGATAGAGACAGAATCTGATCATAAACCACAAAACTGTGAGAAAGCAAAAATCCAGTAAGTGAAAAATCATTATTGACACTCAATGGAGGTGATGCTGCCACCCGTAAAAATAAAATTTCCAACATAAGGACTGCTTATCTCCAGCATCATCTGAAAATCACAGCCACACATTGTGTGATTGCTGGACACGTGGCAAGCAATAAGCTTTAGACTCATTAAACAACTTCTTCAAAACACTTTGTTTCTACTAAGAGTAAATTAGATGTAAAGGAACAAGATTAATTTATAACTGCCATGAAAATCCAGAAAAGAATTAAAAATAAGGAAAAGCATTAAAACAGGCACAAGAGCTCTTCAGGAAATACAGCCATGTGTTTTGCCACTTATCTACTCTACATAAATAATTTAGTTCACAAACTAAATAATTATCCTATAATATGTTGTTGAAATGCCATCATTGACTAGAATGCAGAAATATGCTGTGTTCTTCTAAAGGTAATGGGTAGCTGACTTTTGCAGATCAAGAAAATCTATGTTTATCAGCTGAAAATGCCAAATTAAAGTATGAAATTATTTCAGTCTAACTTCAGAGACAGAAATTTATATAGTAATCAGAACTTTTTGAATATGACTCTTCTGAGCAGCAACACAGATATTGACTTCCCATCCTCATCACAATTTCCAGTATAGCCTGCAGAAATCTTCCTTTTGAGACACAGATTCCACAAAACTCTGTGCCAATGAATAAGACAGTAGTTATGGAGCAACTGCTAGACACTCCCTCTTCCCCCATATACATATTGTAACTTCTACTGTGGGCTTTGGACCTGAGGAACATAGAGGAAAAGGTGCTTTGGAGGGGAAAAGGTTGGCGTATGAGGCATGATTTAACATAGAAGAGGACTTGCTTGCAGGCATTTAGCATTTCTTATTGTCTGTCTAACCTGTCTGACTTTCTCCCAGAACTTTCAATCTGTTCCAGTCCTCATCTACTCAGTCTCAGCTTTCATTCCTCAGCCTCCCTCAGCTCTTATCCAGCTCATCCCTATCCCTACTTTGGACTCCTCCCATCTTTTCACCTTGTCCTTAGGGTGTTTTCCTCCACTATCCAGGCACCATTTACTACTAGACTCTTTGATTAAAGACTTTATATGGATATTTTTGTTTTTTCCCCACATCATCCTTACCACTAACTTCTCAAACTTGACCTCAGCAGCAGTGCTATGCTTATGGTGCCTTGTGACACAGTTGTGCCTGCCTCAGCTGATTAGTTATTCCTGTAGCTATGTGCTTCTAAACATGTCCTACTACTTCCTCTCATAATCCTCCTTATTCGCAAATCCTGACCTACACTCATGGTTGTCTCACTCATATTTCAAGTCCCTTTTCCTATGCCTGAAAAAATTAACTTTCTCTCATTCCCTTTCCTTCCTTTATCAATTTGGAAATTAATGAAAAGGCAGGAGGGACAACCCATTGCCCAGCTCCATCCCAGTGATGTCTTTAAGCACAATTCTCGGTCCCTTCCTGTTCTAGTTTTGGCCAGGACAGGGTTAATTTTTTACAGAGCGGGAGGGGAACCTGGCCAGACCCTGGTGTTTTTCAGTATCATCTCATGTCACTTGCCAGGGGCAGGCATTAGGGGCTCTCTCATTTCCCATAGTGGGGGGGCAAAATGGTCTGGTGTTTTACTTTCTGTGTAAATAGTTTCTTTTCCTTTGACCTTTTGTTGTTAGCATTGTTGCTGTTACTGCTAATTTTCTTGTTTCATTGCTGTCTCCAGTAAATTGTGCTTATCTCAAGTCCTGATTTTCACCTTTATGTGCCTCCGATTCTCAACTCCATCCCTGGAGCAGGAAAGGGGAGGGGAGGGAGGGGAAGAGAGCAAACAGCGAGAGTCTCCTCGGGAGAACTAAGTTGGGGAGTACCATTTCTAAACCACAACACTTCCTTTGAGCTCTCTTATAGATGGAAGCTGATGGTATTCTCACCTCTAACCCCTCTTTTGAATGCAAATAGATGCTATCGGGTGTGTTAAGCAGGTGTTGCTTAATACTTATGGAAAGATTTTATATTTTTAGCCCTGCTTGGCAATTGTTTAGGAAGACATGGCTCCAGAGCTGCAGATCATATCTTATTTGGCACACAATCCCGTGTTCTATGCAGGCTGAGATGAACTTCACTTGAAACTGAGTAGAGGACTGTTCTGGTTTGGCCAAATTTAGAAATGTATCCTCTGAGAGAAAGCACAACTACTCCTCCCCCACCAGGTTCGGGAAAAAATAAATTTTCCTCGAAGGAAAGTGAAAGAGATGAAAATTATTTATTTACCAAACACACAGGAAAAGGAAAATAATGCTAAATAATAAAATCTTTCACTGTGGAGAAAAAACCTGGGAAAGTGTTGGAGTCCTCCCTTTGGTCTCCTCGGAGCTGGGGCTTGGTCCAGGACCAGGCCCTCTGTGCCTGATGGAAAGTCCTCCTGATGTGCTCTGGGTTGAAGCAGTCCAGTAGAAAAGGGAGAAAATCCGAAATTCCAGGGAAGGAAAAGCAAAGTCCAACTCTCAGTCTCTCTCTGGAGAAAAAGAAAACTGAACCACTGGCCAAAAGCTGACCGGGCAGCCGCAAGCCGGGTGCTTCCTCGCTCCCCTGCCGCAGTTGGGGAAAAAAAAATTTGCTATCTCTGTGTGACCTTGAACAAGCTGCAAACTGCTTTGAAAAAGTTTTGCTCAGTTTTTCCTTCCCCCTCTCAGGCTCAGTTTAAAGGCATAGAAAGGCACAAAAAATTAATTTCTGGGCACAGGGCAGTGATATGGGATACACATCATAAAGTCACCCCAAGACAAGGACACATCCCCAGATGACCACCAGAGACCCCAAAGAGACCCACACAGGCACAGTAACACATACTGCATAAGGCTGTGAAAGCTAAATGACTGTGCATTAGGTGGATGGCAACTATGAATTAAGTAGGTGGGTTTATGCAAATTTCAATGTATAAATTCTTTTGCTTTTCACCCCTGGTGTGCTTAATTTGTTGAAAACTTCCACCTTGCACCCTGTGCAGAATAAACAGCATTTCCTCTCTAAGCCTGATTCTTCATCTGTGTTTAGAGTTCCTAAAATCTGCCAATGCCTCCTGCAAAAAAGGTCTTCCATGTCATGTGGCTCCTGAAGCCCCTGGCAGTATCATCCTTCATCTCATGTCAACACATGTGAGCTGGATCATTCAGAGCTAGCAAAGGTTTGAGAGCTTCCAGTCAGGATTCTGTCTTCAGAAAATATATCTGTTAAAGTTAAAAAAATATTTGACATACTGAAACAGTAATTTTTTAAAATGCATATAATGAAGCTGAGGTGTTTTCTCCCCAAACCTGCAAGACAACCTTTCCCACGTTCTGGGGACACCAAAGAGGCAGGAAGGCATTCTGGAAAGTTCATGGAACTGATGTAACTCAGAGCTGCTTGAATTTCCTCTTCTCACTAGAAGTGCTGTTCAGCTGCAAATAGAAAAAAACAAACCAACCCCCCCAAAATCACAATTATTACCTTTATGTGATAATGAAAATTTGTTATAATTTAGAAATATTTCTCACTTCAGTTGTTAAAATTGAAAACCAGATGGAACTTGGTTTCGTCAAGTTCGTAGAGGTTTTTGTGACAAATGTATTTTTCCTGTGGAGAATGCCATAATAATAAAAAAAAGGTGTCAAGTTCTAATGTCTATTTTATCTGGTGTGTCTCAGCTTTAGTATTAACAGACTAGGAACACTCTGTCTGTCTGCCAGCACATTACCTTCTGTAGCCATTCAGATTTTCTGTTTTCAGAGAAAAAGGTAGCAAAATGCCTGTCTTCCAGAGGATGAAACTGAATCCGAGAGCTGATTTTTAAAAGACTACACCATTTTTCTGTGGCAAAATCAGTAAAGGAATCCGTGTTCCCTCATTCAAGATGAGTACTATAGCCGTTGGTCTATGTTATTTCTGGATGAATTCACTGGAAAAATCATCTAAATAGTTCAGTTACATTTCCTGCACATTTTGCAAACCTTTAATGAAGGTTTAATACAGCTTACTACAGCAGCTTCTTCCCACTGTCATTCACAGTAAATAGAAATCAAGACTTGAATTCTAATAATTAAAGTGTTCAAATAAATCAAGAAAGGTGAAATACAGCCTTCATAGCTGACATTTTTTCATCTCAAGATGTGCAGGTCCCTTCTTTCTCTGTCATTCCAACTTAGTAAACCAGAATGCAGGTAGCTTGATTTAGTTAAGCCAATAGTTACAAAGCCAAATCAAATAAACACAGCAAAAGGAAATAAAAAAACCTGAATCCAAGAAATAAGACCTCTTCTTAAATTAACTGCTTTTTTGGTTTTTTTTTTTTTCACAGAGCTGTTAATTTGCCAAAAAGGAGAGAAAACCTGAAAAACAGTAGTAAACACTTAGCAAATTCTTCATCCAGATTACACAAAGAAAATGAGCACATTCTGGAAAGACAATGGGTTGAATCTAAAGGCCAGCAATATAGGAGACAATCACAACTGGCTCCTCTCAGGACAGTGTTGGCTGACTTCTAGTATTTGAGGAAAAGAATTCTCCTAGGATACAAAATTGTTGAGGCCTGGGCAGATCTTCCTCACCAGGAATGTATCCTGGAACAAGTGGTGGTGTTTCACTGTACTGGCCATGTTATAGCTGAGGAAAGGGCACACGTGCTCTGTATTTGCTTCTCACTTTTTGGCATTTAGGAAGGATAAGAACAGGTTACGTTTTAAAAGAAGCTAAGTGGCTAAGGCTGCTGAGGGAGAGAACATCTATTCTTTTATAAGACCATGCTACTCTACCGTGGCCACAGTTACAATAAATGCTCAAATATTACTCTGAAAACTTGCTTTAGATTTAGCCCTTTCACACACTGTTTCTGCACTACTATCTCTCAAGACACGAATCAAACCAAGGGCTAAAACATAATCAAGCTAGCTTGTCAAATTTCCACTTTCTTTTTTAAAGGAGAGAGACTCTTTTGAAACACATGATTTTGTATGCCCTGATTGATCCTCAGATCTTTGCAGTCTTCTAAGTTCTTCTCTGAGATACAGCATAATAACCAGTCAAAAGTCTTGTTATACACAGATATGACACCTGAGTTAAGTACAACAAACAACCTTGTCAATCAAAATTCACATCAAAATGGGAGCGCATGTCAGTTCTGTCTTCCTGACAGCTGAATGCAGACAGAAAATTCTACAGACCTTCAGCACATCTAAGCAATGGACTGTTCTGCTATCTCTCTCAATTTTCTACATCTGCTAAACCCCCTCAAAAGCCATCAGTCTAAAAGCCTCTCTGGCTTCTTTTTTCCTCCTGTGAGCTGAAATTTTACATGTCTGATATACATCTATGCTCTAGTTCTTTCAGAGGATGTGAAGTTTGATTTAAGAATTAGTGCACTGAACTCAAAAAAAACCCCAAAAACACAATGTCTTTTTTGGCCATAAACACTGCAAAAATCTGCCTTCATAGTCATAAAAAGATACTTCACATGGGAGCTCTTCAACCACTGTCTAATAATAAATCATCACTCACAAATTAGTTTGGGTTATGTATGTTCAGATTAAATCCATGCAAGTTAGTTTAAATGGAGTTAGAACAAAAAATGGTACTAAGCTACCCATGCTAGTGGTGGTGGGTGGGCAGTTGTGGAGAGGCAATTTCCCACAGACAGATAAACCACTGTATAGGCATTGCTACACTTTAATTAGGCATTTTGGCTTGGAGGGAGCACAGGATTTAGCTGCAACACATACATAGCCACTAGACAAAAAAGTAGGTTTATTCATTTAACCTCTGCGGTGCAGACAAATCCTAAATATACCATAGCATCCACAGAGCTGCACCATGAAGGAATCTTTGCCAGTAAGGCAGAGAAATTACCTTCAGCAGTAATGAGAAATGCTGGAATGACTAACTCCCATCTTTTCCCTTGTTCCCAATAGAAAATATGCTGACAGGTGAAGTTAGCAAGCAGACCTCTTCTTCCACTAGAAATGTATGGCTCTGTTGTTGTTGCTTTTTTGACATCACCCAGACTGTCATCCATGCTGTCATTCAGCTGGCTCTGGCAAGATGTTTATTGGATGGGAGACCCACAAATCTACTTGCTCAAAGCTTTCCAGTAGAGCTGCAGCAAAGTCAGCATGTGCTTTGAAGGGATGTCACATGTGAACTGTGTTACTGAGGCTCACTGCTCCCTTCACCCACGGTCCCAAAAGCAGAGGCACAGGCATCCAGCTGAGCAGTGGGTGCACACCTGGAGGAGGCTCCATGGAGGGTCGTTACTGTCTAATATGGCTTTGTCTCCAGATGACACTTCAGGACAGCTGCTAGCAAAGGATGATTTTCATTAAGAGGAACTTCATGTCAAGACAAGTGTCATTTTACCAAAAGACAAAATGAAACTTTATACACTCTCACAGCAGAGAAGGAGATTAAAGTTTGAGGAGTCATTTTTTTCTGCTATAATGCCTTTTGTTTGGTCTGCTTCAAAGTGTATGCACCTGTCTGCAAATAGCCATTTGACTATTCTGAACAGAGCTGATTCTCTTCAGAACCTCTTCCTTCTCATTTGTGATCTTGTCTCTAAGGACTGCTCCTGAAACAAGAATTTATGTCCTGTAGCTCAGCAAATCACATCCATAATTGCCAAAAACAGAACTGAAAATTGCATTTACATCCAACGCATGCCTGGATCATTTTGTACACAAGAAATAATTAATTTTCCAGGGAGCTTTTACATCAGCTTAATGGTTGCCTTGAGAATTAAATTCCCCTTATTTTCTTCTAGAAAATCATTAGAGATTAGAGAGATGAGAGAATAAAGTGGACAAGAATCTTGCCTTTCACTTCAGATAACAGTATGTTAGAGCCTTTGAACATCAAAGCCCCCTAAAATAATTTAGAGACAAAAAGCTGGGTTTCACATGAAATCTGAGTCTTTCATGATTTGAAGAACTTGAGTGCTTCTTGATTGTGTATTGAATCAACTTTTCTTTTATTAGTTCAAAAGTTATTGTTATGATCATCTGCAGAAAAAAATGCTAAATTAATTCCATAAAATTTTATGAGTGAAATTATACAACATAGTAATGAAATGCAAATATCCTTGTTCATTAGGCTCATCCATTTCAATTGTACCTGCAATACATTTCTCAGCGGGAACTGTTAATCATACAGCAGCATGCAGAAAAGAATATATTATATTAATTAAATAGCCACATTATGCATCTGTGTGCTGAATTGTGCCCATGAAATTCAACGTAGCATGCATTACTATTTTTTTTAGATCAAGAGAATTTTCTGTTTATGGGATTTGGGAGGAAAACAGTGTCATTTTGGTGTGTACTACAGGTAGCAAGTGAAGAACAGACCAGTATTTCAATGATAACAGTATTCTCCAAAAAAAACCTCTGCATTAAATTCTCAAAATCATGATCCTTCAAAGAGCTATTTTCAAGCACAGGGAACAGTCCATGCAGACCACACTGAAAGAATGAAGCATGTAGGAAGATTAGAGGGTTGGACAGAGAAAAAAGGATTGGCAGGAATGAGCCATCAAATTCAAATACTCAGCCAACCCCTACTCAAGTTCATCCAACACTGAATACAGTTTATTTGCAAAGGTCGTCTGGCTAACTTACCCATTACCCAGTGCCTTCAAGGACTTTGAGTGATTTAAAGATTAAGCTGCTACGTACACATTAAAAAAACTTGTCATAAAGGCAGTGTATGGCACGTTCACATTCACAGAAAACAACACTGCTTGCTGAAAGGTATTTAGGAAACTTTTTTCTTCCATCATTACACTGTGCATATCCAGAATGATGTCTCAAAGCTGGTTTCTTACTAGGATTTTGAACATTTAAGGTTAATGGAGGTTTACTTCCAGAATTAGAGGTAATGTCCCCAACACCCTCTTAAGAATGCTGGAATCAATGGCACAAGTGAAGCAGAAAAAATTCTACTTCAAAAAACCTACTCAGTTTAAAATGTCAGTTTTCCTTTACATATAAAATACAGCACTTCACACTTTAGATTATGCTACAGAGAGGAAGGACAGGGCAAATTTATATCTTACAACATGCTGTCAGGTTACTGAAGTCTTTGGCTTCCCTCTAAAACACCATGATGTAAGGCCTGTTAACCAACAATATTTGAAGAAAAATCAGCATTTGCATTTACAAATGATCAAGGATTTCAGATTCCTTGAAAATTTGTGGCAGTGACATCAGAACACCTAGAAAACAGGCATCTAGCCCTGGCAGGACATTAGGTTTTAGGCTCTTTATCTGATCAATGGACACAGACTCTTCTGGGTCTGGGCAATTCTGTAAGAAATCATGCTTCAGTTCTTGTATTTGGAGGAGATGCTGCAACCTGTGTTTGACAATTCCCAGAAGGCTTTAGCCAGTAACCTCACAAAATTTTTAGCCAGTAGTCTCACAAAATGCTGTTAGCCATACAATTCTATCTCCTTCCTCTATGTTTCTGGTTAAAGTAGCAATGCCTGCTGTTCCTCACACTGAACCAAAGGCTGACCGTGGACTTTCAGCATCTTCTGGTTATGCCCCAGAAGTCAGGTCCTCTGGGCTACAGAATTGGGTTCCTCTTTATACCTGTTATGCCATGAGACCATTCTTCCTCTGTAAACATCAGGCCACATATGTAACTTCATTTATATGTGGTCTTACTGAACTCAGTCTGTCACTCTGGCCTTGGAAGGATTTACTTTGCACTGAAATTGCATTTATTTTTCCCCGCTGGATGCACAGACGTGCAGCTCCTGTACAGGAAGACACACAGGCATTGGTAAAAGGAAATTAAGTATAGTGTCACTGAGTCCAAGGGAACTGCCTCTCTGCCATTAAGTTATCTGGGACCTTTAGAGACTTCCTGAGCAGGAATGGTGTCAGATTTTGTCCTATTTTTAAATTAATGACAAGACCAAGATGGTGCCATGTATGATACAAGGCAAAACCTTTAAAATTATTTTGAAGCTGCATTTTTTGTTCTTTCCTTGTGTATCAAATTTGCTCCTAAAGTGGCTCTAGTCTTTCACTCTTAATAAACATTTTGATACGCAACGGTTGTAATGCCTTTCACGCTGCAGTGAACATTGCAGCCATGATAGCCATGTCTAGTTTCTTCACTGATTTATAAGTGAGTTGTAAAGCTTTGTTCTAGTTTCTAAACAAATAGAAAATTTATTGTTGAAAGCAACTGTTTAAAACACAAATTCACATATAAATGTATCAAAACTACATTGTGCCAGTTTGCTGAACTCCCTTTACAGAAAGCATATCTTTTTAACAGCCTTTCCTTTCTTGAGCATTATTGCTCAAGATTGATAATCATCTAAATTAATCAAGAGCTACTCAGACTTGAGGTCTGGATTCACTTGAATAAGATCATTGTTCTGAATAATGTTACCTGCTCAACAGTTAGCAAGATGATTAATTCAATAACTCTTTGCATGCAGGCTCAACACGCTGGTCCTGACAAGCCATAATGATCTCATGATGGATAGAGTATCATTCAGGTCACCACTGTGTGACCCATCTAATCTGACACTTGAATTCAATTCTGATTTTTAACAACAGATCCTCAAAATGAAAAGGACAGACCTTTTGCACACTAGTAAGTCAAAGTAATGTTCTCATATTTTCCCTAGGTTTGTCTTGACATTTGTCTATGAAGAAAACAAGGTACAGCTAAGGATCATTGCAATCACCTGCTCTGAACTTCTACATAAAACAATCCGTAGCATTTAGGGATATTTCCATATCTGTATGTTATAGGACTTGGTAAAGGTTTTTCCCAGACACTGGAGGACAGCTGCTTATCTGTTGTGACAGTCAATCCATTATGATCTCCCTTATCATTTTACTACAGCACCAAGAGCAAATAGAGCAATCATAACAGTAGCAGGGATTGCTACAGGAGGATGAAATTAAACTGCAGAATTCAGATGGGAAGAGAAAAACACACAGCACTATTCCCACAAGCAGCAGCAATTTTCAGTGGAATATCAAAGCACCCCAAAGGACACAAAGGGTCTGCATCTTCAAGACACACAGGTTTCAGAAAACAGAAACTAACATTCTGACATCTGAGAAAGGGATATCTGTTAAACTTTCAACTGCCTACACAAGATTAAAGCTGACCCTTTTGTTCCTACTTCCATAGTCATAAATCAAACTCAGACAAGGAACTGATTGTCAGCAATTGAAGCCCTTTCGTAATTGTAATAAGTAAACAGATAGATAGATAGATAGATAGATAATCACACAAAACATAACTACATTTCACTGCAATTTTATTAAAGCTGTAAACTAAAACAACTGCCTATAATGTCAGCCAGATTTATTATTCAGTCTGACATGGTCACCCAATATTGGCATGGTCTACTTCAGGGAGGCATTCTCATAATGACAGAGTTGAAAGCCAAGCCATCGATTGTGATTTCTCTTTCTGTGATTCTTCTTTCTATTCCTCTTCTTAGGGCTTTCTTCATATTCTCCCTTGCAGCAGCGGACAGTGTTGTTCAACACACTGCTAAGTAGTCTGGGAAAGGAGCAGACAATGAAGAGGCAGATTTTCCTGAACTACCCGTACCAAACAGATCATAGTAGAGCTGAAAATTTTTAGTAAAGACCATAAGGATAAGCAAAGTCAAATACCAGCTTCTGCATCAAAAATAACTAAGTAGAATAGGATTCTTTGGAAGGTAAAAGAAAAGACTGAGGGGAATAAGACAGAGTTTTTTAAGATCAGATGTGTCATGGAGAGCTTGTATAAGAATTGATTTGCCATTAATTCTCCCAAGAAAAAAAAAAAAGGAATGTGAAATTAAACTATGAAGAAGGCAGCCCAGAACAAAGAGAGTTGTTCTTCATACAGTCACTTTAGCTACAGTACTGCTGGCCTCAAGGTGCTGTAGAGTGTAAACATTTACAGGACTTCCAGAAGAGATTAGCAAAGCTCACAGAAGAGATATCTGCTATGCTATAAAATAAAGAGAAACTATAGCTGTCTCCACAAGCCCTTGAGCTGCAAATAACTGGATGCTAGAGGAATAGTTTGGGGAACCATATTTACCTTGTTCTTACACTTTTCCCTCCGCATCTGCTTTTGGTCATTGTCAGAGACAGAATGCTGGGCTATATGGATTGACCTCCAGGCTGACTCTTCATGGGTCCTCTGCCATTCTGAATTCAGCTGGGGTCGACATATTAGATCTACACTTCTGTACAAGGTCCTTACACAAGCTATCCTATCACATGTCCTTCTTTCTGGTCTAAAATTACTTGTCAGATTGTAGCTGCCCTTTCAGCCATTTGAATAGTGGAATATCTAGGTAGCTCCAACATGCAATAGGTAACTCCAAGTATACTGGCAAAATAAAGAGCCCTTGGTTTGCACTCAGAGTTATTTTCTTCTCTTCAGTGGTAAGAATGCATTGAAAAGCTAGTGAATTGCAGCATGTATTAGGTGTTTTGTATCTTGTGCCTTTTGATATTCTCACATAAAAAAGATTTACCTTAACCCTGAATGGTTGCTGATATACCATACATACAGCACATTGCCAAATACTGAAGCCAGATAAATGCATTTAATAAATAAACTCTTATAAGTCAGAAATTTTGTTTTCATACAAGCTGCAAATTCAAGATTCAATGGAATTATGCACTCAAAGCAAGATTTTTCAGCATGTACCATTTTCTATGCATACCATTCAAAACTCCTTCCCTCCATAAACATTTTCCAAAGGTCAGAATCACCTGGTAGACTACTCTAGTCTAGTACAATTATCACAGAAAAGCTTTGAAAGTCTGGGAAAGTAGAACATATTACTTGGGATGTTAAATAGTGAAGAAAATTAAAACATATATGAAAAAATTCAAGGAAAAAAATCATATTCAACAACCTCCACTTATTCAGAACTACAATATCTAAATGTCTATTTATAATCCATAAATTTACATTTCAATATACTACTTTAATATTATCTATTTATCTCTGTTTTGTGATGGACAATGACATTTAAAATAGCAACTGAAAACTGAAAAATCAGATTCTATACCAATTTGCATTGCCAAACCTATCCTTGGAGATTTCCCCCTTGAAAAGCCACAACAGATGGATAAATTGACAGTGAAAACCTGTAACAAACTTTAGGTCTGTATCTAATTTTCCTGCGCCAGGCTCAATCCTGAATAGTGCAGCTAAGAACAATGTTACTGTTAGAATCATGTGAATGTGTAGCTGCTCTTGTTCATGTCAGGGCAATAGGATATTCTATTAAAAGTGCTGTATGGTTCTAATCAACATGCAGTGTGAGCTCACCTTGGGACTAGAAATCAAAATAAAAGTAGAATAAATAGGCAGGTTTCCAACCAACCAACCAACCACACTAAGTTATGGAGTGATTTGTAAGTCATGTTTTTTGAAACAGTGATCAGAATTAGTGCTAAGGAAATACTGCATAACACATACAGAATAAAGGAGATTTTAAACTAGCTCATTCTGTTCTAGGTCCATACTGAACTGCTTTTTCATAAATATTCTAATGAATGGTTCACACAGATGAGCATTCAATCAGGCTATTATTGGAAAATTCACCCATTTGAAGACCTTGAACCAGAAAGCTGGCAGGAACACAACATAAAGATATAAACACGAGCATTCCCCTCAGAATTTGAACACTGAGTACGTCTAAATCTTTGCTGTATAGGTATTAATTTCTCATGAGAAATAGAAAGTGGCATTTTATAAACAACGGCTCACAACAGCCGTAAGTGTTTGCAATTCAAACAGATGTCAAATTGCTCATGTTTGCTGGTAATAGGCCTGACAGCAGTGAGACTACATTTGGAAGTGTCATCATGCCTGCTAAAGTCCAGAAGACACTAGAAGTGGTGCATTGGTCTGCTACGACCTTCTAACTAACCCAATAAAATCCTTAGCTCAAAAATCAAAAGTTAATGGAATTAATGGTAAAGGTCCAAAGTCACTATGAGGGACTCGCTCATTCATCTGGCATCTGACAAGACAACAAAAACACACAACAGTTAAAACCTGGCACCATTGAAGCTAACAGTAAAGCTCTGGAGAGCTTTGCTGTTAGGATGGAGATCCCTTTTACATCCAAAAAGAGATATAAAACATAAGATTCCATGAAATTACCTAGTTCTATGCCAAAAAAGTAAATCTACAGAGTGCTTGGTGGTCCTTGCAGATCCAGCTTCTCAGACTGCCAAGGTTGGTTCACTCTGATTCTTTTTTGAGGGTAATCCTTGTTTGGAGACTCATAAATAAAAGCAAGGCATTTGTAAAGAACAGAGGAGAAAATTGGAAGACTAACACCTCATAACTACATACGTATTTATAGTGTTTATAGTATATGTCTTCAATTTTACAGTCAACGCTTTTTAAAATACCTGTTTGCAGTGTTGTTTGACATCCTTACAGACAAAATAATCCAAAATTTCAAAATGCAGTACCAGCTGTAGCTAAAGTTTTGTTATCTCCCTGATTTGAGCTCTATTCAAAAATACGGGACTTGTTCACCTCAGCTGGTAAATTTGCTCTCTGGGACAATTCCCCATAACCCAGGAGACCTAGACTCTCATCTTTCAGCTTTCTCATTAAAACATGTTGTCTCTGTGTGAGAAAATTAATGGTTAGTTTGTACAAAAGTGGACAACATTTGGCTGCAATTAAGATACCCTTGCTACCATAGTTCTCCACATAATTATTCCCTAGCATAAAATATAAACAAATTTTCACACAGTCCCTCAGACATTTAGTGCTCACATTTTGAAGGTATCGTTTTCATTCCAATGTACCAAAGAACTGCCAAAACCTCACAATTTTTAAAAAAACTGTTTTATTTTCTGGGCAATCCTACTCCAGGGCTGCCATCTGCTAGCTCTGTACTGATTGTCATGTTAATACTTTCCTAGAATGAAGCCACAAATGCTAAACTGCCCCATTAACTGAATCATTCATTCAGCAACTGGATACTTTGCACATTGTGTCAGCCAGGATTATTTTTGGTTTATAAACTATGGATCTCAAGCCACTATCTCTCAGCGAACTATCTCCTTTTTGTATCATTTGTGTTAAATGCAACCTTAAGACAAATCTTCTAAACAGATTTGGAAGAGAAAATTTTGTCAAGAACCTCATCTCAGCTATGAAAACTTGAGGAAACAAGCCAGTTAAAAGAATAGAAGTAGGACTGGTAATGAACAGAGCCACACTTTTCCCATCACTGGATCTGACTTTGCCTATTTGTAAACATGCAGAAGTCTTAATTTATTTTCCCTATCCTACACACTTAGGATGTTTTGCCAGCATTATACAGAAAAAAATAATTAGCAACAGGAAAAGAATTCTCAAAAAAAGTCTGACACTGTTCACAGGAAGAAAAGCTCTGTGAGGGAGCTGGTAGTGTGTTGACTTCTATGGAACCGGGATCTTGTCCTCAGTTGTCAGAAGAGACAAGAAAAGCTTCTCTGCTAACACTTCAGATGGCAACAGACCTGTTCTAAAACATGTTGCTGATTCAATTCCTTTACATTCACATTGTCTGTTGCAGTCAAAAGGAGAGTTTTTGCAAAAGGTTATGCACAGTGTGTAGAATGTAACTTGTAGAAGATGACAAACAGACCACAGGTGTTTTATTAGCCTGTCAGTGTGGGCCATGAAAATAAAACAGTTCTGCAGAAGAGGCTGTTCTGACTACAGTGCACTGAAAGAACCATTAGTCTTTTAATAAGGCATTGGTTTCTGTACCTCTCCTCTACAGTGCCATCTGAGGCATTAAGATGTGACTAGTTGGGTGATTTTTAATAGGAAACACTCCATCACCTTCAAGGAATAGGAAACTTCTGGACCTATTAGAAAGGTAGGTGATGAAGTCACCGGCATCAAAACTGCCCTGGAAACTCAGCAAGATACCTTGATCTACTGACAATGTCACCAGACTGTAACATGACCTGGGAGTGGTCAGGGAAAGAGAAATTTAATATTGCTGTTTCTTATTATTCAAAGTACTAAGACTGAAACATGTATCTTAAAGCTTTAATTAAATGAAGCACAGTAAAAAGGGCCAGCACAAGGATTTCTGCATATATAAGTATGCATTCATTCAAATACTTGTCTGCAGCTTCCCAGAAAGTTCATAAATCCCTCATATATTTCTGCATTAAATCACATGCCAGCATGCACAATGTTTCCATGTTCAGTGAAGAACACTCTGTACTTCAAGCTTTAGAGTTACAGGCAGAGAAGAGAAGTGTTTGTGCTCCTGGCATACTAATACAGTTTGACAAGAAAGAAACAAGAACATTACCAAAAAGTCCTCTCAATCAGCCTCAAGTCCTTACTCCAGGGTCAAATGAACTTTTTATATGACCCAATTACATGGTTTTTTAAATTTTTCCTAGGTCATTACTCTTTATGTCCAAATCACATCTCTTGACAAACTTAAACTTTGCAGCTAAAGGGAGCAACATTTATTTCTTCCATAATTAGTTACAGAGTTTTTGCTGCCCATTTCTGTGCAAACACAAATTTAACTGGCTTCCTTCTTTTGCTTCCTGTTTCTCATTAGCCAACGCAATAATGCCTTCCCTTTAGAAAATGAGCACTGGACAGTGTTTACTGGAAAAGACTGGTCCTCCTTCCTATTCCCAGTGCAGCTAATTAA
This sequence comes from Corvus hawaiiensis, assembly GCF_020740725.1. NCBI lineage: Eukaryota > Metazoa > Chordata > Aves > Passeriformes > Corvidae > Corvus > Corvus hawaiiensis. The sequence goes on along the minus strand of NC_063218.1, from coordinate 24,498,666 downwards.
CCACTTATTGTCTTGGCCAAAGGTAGGGCATATCTCACACTCATATTCTGTTGTCCAGAATCCTGTTAGGTAAGTTTGCTTGATACTGTAAAATTTCAAGTATTTAGTGCATCGAGCCATTGAGTAAAATCACTCTGAATGCCTTCCCATCTATACTGATAATGAGGTCATTTGCATCTGAAGCAAAGAGAAGCAGGACAGAGAAGAATAGCAAGAAAAACAGGGTTTCTTTAGAAAGAAAATTATCTTGACATGAGATTGTTTGTTATACTTGTGTTATTATCTTGATGGAGCATCTTTTTCATAACTGTTTAAACCCTTAAAGTATAATCTTAAAAGGACTGTTCGAGCATTCTCCATTTTCCATTCACAACAGTGAATACAGGAGGCAATTTTGACCATGATTTGCCTGCATGCTTAGCTTTACACACATATATCCAAAAAGACAGTAGAACCACTCCCAAAGTCCAACTCAATCCTCTTGAAAACAATGAGCAAATTCCTTTACCTCTATTGACATTGTGCTCCATATGTGAAAAAGTAAACTTATGTGTAGGATTTCTGCAAACTTCAACAGCCAAAAAAAACCCCAAATCTTTAACCTAAATTAATCATTGAAGAGTTAGACTATAAACATGCCTGTAAATATCCGGAATTCTTGTCAGCAGTTGCAATCCAGCTACGCAAGATTTTTTGGTACAGTGCTTTGGTTCTTAATACTTAAGCATTATCTAACAATGCCAGAAGAGAACCTTTCACTCTAATAATAGGAACAGAAAGAATTTATGTTTTAAGGGCTTTTCTGAGACTTAGAGTACCAGAATGCAGAGCAAAGCTCTGCTAATGGCTTTTCTTGCGAACCAGCTCTTCTGACTCCATTGAAACTATTTGTGGGTCTAATTGGAGCTATCCTTATAGCTCAACAACCTGTTTTATGGTCCATGCAGATACTCTAGGCAATGGTATAGGGCACCCACAGGTGCAACAACAATGGGACTAAGTACCTAGAGGCATTATGAGCCACTTTTATCTTTCCCAATTTTTCATCTTTATATGAAGGAATTTCAGAAATATCTGAAATGTCAAATCCAAGTATTTTATCAGTTATCTTTGAAATGATGACAAAACGTTTGTTCCTGATACATTGCCTTATATACTGATATGTAATTGGTCTTTTTTTCATTATTTACAGCCCAGGAGAACATATGTTCAATGTATGAACAGCATTTAAAAAGAAATAATACCTTGAATGAAAACCACCAGAAATACGAACGGTTAATGAACATTTAAACTACTGCTGTACTTTGTTTGTCACTGTATACCAAAAGATCTACAGAGACAATCATCCTGTTTGGGGGCTTGACTACCCTTAGTGTTTCAAAATTCATTTTCTACAGTTTAGCAAGCCCTTTCCCTGGTTCAGTTTAATAAACCTTTTACCTTTTATTACAAGGCAGGGCACCAAGTCTCTGTTGTCTCTTGTTTAGCTGTTAATCTTCTAAAAGCTGCAGATCCTCGTCTTTAGAACTTCACTTTTCTAGCATTTCCCATCTTGCATGCACATAGCTTATTATAGTCATGTGTAGGAATCTGCCCCTTCTCTGATTGATTTACATTGTGTCTGACTCACCCTATTGCTCCAATCAATCAACATTTCACATTCTAATTTTCCCAAGTGCTTATAGTTTTCCTGCTCTTGCTTTTTGGGGTTTTTTTGGTCTGAAAATTTAATAAGGACATTCTCTATTCTGCTGTCCAAACCTTTAATGAAAACAACAAATACTACTAACTTGAGAAACTTTGCTTTGCTCCTCTTTTCAGTTTGTAAACAACAGATAGATACTCTCAGTATGAATTTTCAGCCACTTGCTTACACATTCTACACCAGTTCCCTAAACTTTCTGTATCCGTTATGGAAATGCTGTGCAAGAGAAACAAGTTCTGTTGAAAGTCAAGTTATGTATGCAATTTGCTTCCTTCTCCACAAAGCAGGTCCCTCATATTGTAAGAAGTTAGGTAGCTTGAAGTTCATGAATTCTAAATAGCAGAGATATTTCATTAAATGAAATTAAATTTTTCTTGGAAATGGCCACTCATTATGACTGAGTGAAAACTGGTCTTGAAAATACTACCAGATATATAAACCAAAAGACTTATGTGTTTTCCTTACCTTATCTGAGTTAGATAAAGCCATCTTACCTAGGTACTTAAAAGAGAATTTAAGCATCTGGGCAAACTTTGATGGCTAATCTCAGCAGTTGGCATGATTGCCCCATTGATCTGGGGTTATTGAGTAAAATCTTGACAATAGACAAATGTTGTAGGTGCCTTTGTAATGTAAAAAGTATAAGTCTAGACAGTAATAATTCCAGTCCTTTCATCACACAATTGATTATGTTCCTTTCCTAATAACCATTGAAATTTAGAAGGGAGGCATATTGACATATCTAGAGCCATATACTGCAGTAAACTGTTAGAAGAAACAATCAAGTACAATCACACACTTCAGGACTCACTATTAACAAAAATATCCTGCCCATGGACATCTGTTTTATCAGCAAAAATACTTGGAACTGCTAAAGTTAGTTTGAATTGTCTTCTTTTGTCCATTGCAATTTGAAGGTTTTGACTGCTCTGTTCTTCATCCACAATGTTTTCACAGTTTATCTCTGAAACAGCCATCACTCAAATCTAGGGAATCAGAGAGTTGGCTTCACTTTCTGTCACTGAACTGCTCAGTTTTGTACATCACCCTAAATGAGTTCTGCCAGAGCTTCCTACACATCCATTTGTCCATGAGTGCGTACAACTGCTCCCTCTTTGTGCATGATTCAAGCAATCTCTGAGGCTGCTACTGCCCATTTTTCTTTATCCCAAATTGTGAAAACTCAAGTTCTATTTCTTTAGAGGTCATGGAACTGTTCATCACCTACATCAATCAGTATTATAGGCAGTGAAATAAAGTCTGCATTGTACTGTCCCTGCAAAGAACTGCATATGAAAAGATGAAAGTGGAGGTCCTGTGCAGGGTCAGAACATAGAAATATGGATGAAGCTTTGAAAACTCTTGCTATTAACCTTCAATAAAAAGGATGAAATTTTTTAAAATACTCAATTTCTTGTTTCTAACATGCATAAGGTTAAAAACCTGGTCCCAAGTTTTGAAAGAATAGCAAACATGAGAAAAGTTTTTCTGTGGAAAGACCCCTCAAACCAGATTTTTTAAAGTCTGAAACTGTTAGACTTTTCTGCCTAGTAATTGTTACAATGCTCACACAGAGAACACTTCATGTGCCTTATCACCTTCACCGTGAGGTGCAAACACTTTGTGACATACTGAATTTGGATGACCACTTTAATTACTCATTTTAATAACAGACTGGACACTACAGTGAATAATAATAAACACCTTCCCATCTGCTGGGTTTTTAAGACAAGAAGGCATTTTGTTCCCTCCCATTCTCAACTCTCACCTGCTAATCCATCCATTTTTCTTCTTGTCTTCCACGAGGCAATAATTCCTGTCACTAAAAAGGCAAGATAGGAGCAATAAGGACAGAACAACACTGCTGACAGTGGTGGTAAGAAAGAACCTATCAAACCATCAGCAAAGGATACAAGGTAAGAGTAGGCTCTAGAGACTCACACCTGGTTCAAAGCCAACAGATACGTTTTGATGCTTTCTTCTGCCTGGTTTAACATTAGTTTCACTTCAGTTGAATATGAGTTATAACCCATGTTATACAAAACTTTACAGGTACATACAACAAAATCACCTTGTCTCCAAAGGAGGTAGTTCCCTGCAGTTGTTGCCTATGTTTTTGGCAAGAATTCACTGACCTTGACTGTAACCACCTAGTAGCGAATTGATCACTGCCATAGAAATTTTAATTTTTTTTAAATTTATGTATTGTGGAAGTCTTATGAACTGCCAAGAAAGAATCAAAGTAAATTCATCAAGTTAAATCAATAATGTTTACTTTGTCTCTACTACTATACTATAAAAAATAATAGGACTACATATTTAAGAAAAATGGTCTTGAAAGGTCTGAAATCCCATAATTCATACATTATTCAGACTAAGCAAAAGAAAGCCCATTTCAACTTTCATGTATTAAAATAGGATGCAAACATACAACAAGAAAATTGATACTAATTGTGTCAGCCCTTAATCCAAATCCAAGAGGACACACAAAAAAGGTAAAAGAAAAAATACTGAAGATTCAGATTTAAGTATGATTGTTTGTAATCCTAGAATTGTGGGTGTTATGAAGTTATGGTATAAAGTTAGATACACGTAGAAAGATGCTTTTCTCCAAAGATATGGGACTTAACATGATATTGATTTTTTTGGAAGTGCAATCACTTTCTCTTCTCCTTCTGAGAAGATTTGTGAGTTCAATTCTAGTGTTGTATAGCAAGAATTCTGGGTCTATTCAAGCCCTTAGCTAAAGAACTGTTGAGCAATAAATCAGATGTCAATCCTGATGTACAATATTGATAATTTAGATCTTCCCTCCTGAAATCCACACATGTTGTTTTTTGATAGGGTGCGGATTTTGGGGTTTTTTGTTTGGTTGATTGTTGGAGTTTTTTATTATCCTTGCCCCATCTTCTTAAGTAAAGTAAATGACAAAAAGATTTCATACAAATCCTGCATCTTAAATATTCTGTCTATGAAGTGAAGAAAAAAATCATGTGACGTGTTAACTCTCTTTGGCAAGTGCAACACAAAACATCAAAGTTTAAAAATATTAGATAATTTTCTATACAAAAGATAGGACATGGAACCTTTCATGTCAGGAAATGAGATTAAGATTTTGTCCAAAAACATTACAACCTAACAGCACATCATCTGAAAGTATTTTGAGAGCCTTGGGTGAAGAGTCCTGGTAGCAGCATTGGAAATCACAGCCTCAAACTAGAGAAATTCAGGCCCTGAAGGAAAACATTTTCTTATTTTAACTTTTTCTTTCTTAAGGAAAAAAAATCTTTATTTTCTTCACAGGAAGATAGCTTGGGGAAGATGGATCATCAAACAGAGCAGAACTAATGAGCAGAGCAAAAAGGAATCAGGGAGGACTGGAAATACCATGGCAGAGAAATGGAGCAGGTCTCTGTGAGAAAGCAAGATGGAGATTAGGTGGAACATTCTCTGCAGCTGTAACTTGCACAGCACGGGAGAAGCTGGATCATGAGGGGGAAAAAGAGCTTTTTGCTAATATTAAGTATATAAGTATATACAGGTACATACAACGAAATCACCTTGTCTCCAAAGGAGGTAGTTCCCTGCAGTTGCTGCCTATGTTTTTGGCAAGAATTCACTGACCTTGACTGTAACCACCTAGTAGCAAGTTTGTCTGTGGTCACAACCTGGTCAGCTTGGATGAAGTAAGTGCTCATTTTTTCATCTATCCCTTTAGTACTATTAATATCTTGCTACATGAGTTTTAAAACCAGACTAAAATATCTTCTTTCCTGCACAGACTTTACAGCTGCTGGCTAAGAATCAGACTTCTCAAACTTGCATCTTTCTTCTAATTATTTTATTTATGAACACAGTGTTTCAGCTCTTTCAAATTTCAGATTTCAGGATATTAGGTGGATGAGGGTTGAAGGGTATAAGGTGAGTAGGCATGGACATTTGTTGGTTTTCAGGACTATTATTACCTTACAGACACTTAAAGTGAAGAAGACTGGTGAATTTCTTCTCTACAGTCATGAATTTCTGCCGAAGCTTCAACATAGCAAAACTCACAAAAATGATTGGTTTACTAATGATAGAGAAGTTAAAACAGCATTTTATTCTTCCACATAAATAATTTTTTAATACAGAAAGTATAAATTCAGTAATAAAGCTAACACAATATTTTGCATTTTTAAACAGAATTGTGGTCACAAGCAAAATCAGGAAGGCTCTAAGTGTCAATACTCCTTCAGCTTTCAGCTTTAATGCAAGGTAGAGCTGACTGCTGTGATGCACTAAGCAGCCCAAAATAGGGGAGGGCCTAGGGCCATTGCTCCTTATTAGCATTTTTTTTCAATGCCATCTGATACGTTTCAATGAACCTCTAACCTCTTGCTGTCAAAGAGTTTGGATATATGTGTTCCTCTAACTTTTATGCAAATTCCTGATCAATTCTAGGAATAGATAACACAGTATGGGGACTGCCATTTCTAGTACTGTATGGCTATCTTTTCAATACTGTTTTACATAATTTAAGGTGAATTATAAGACTGAATAACTATAAAAATCAGAGACAGTCCATGTGATTATTTTTTCCCAAAAAATTACGGAATGAAAATCCTAAGTAATATTTGGCATTATTTATTGGCTCTACCAATCTAAATGCAATACTTGGTTTTAGTTTCAGTCATGTCAGAATTCCTCTTTGAGCTAAGATTGAGATATTTTTATTAAGCGTTAGTGAACCTATCAATATACGCAGATATCCATCCGTGGGCAATGTTGTGTCGCACTGTTATAGAGAAAAGAATCCTTTATAAAATGAATCACAGTGATAATATGGGAACATTTAAAACATTACTCTGCAAAAGCTATGTCATAAGCAGCACTATTTCTAGGAGGTGCTTTTGAATTTTCTCATGTGACAGACACCCTGCTCCCAATACCAGAGTGCCTTCCTCTAATTTAAGGTGAGTAGAAATTCATTGAAGACTTCTGTCGCATATGCAGTAGGTAAAACTGAAATGGCAGTAATGCTGCAAGAATGGCAAGATAAATGCTCTGAATAATAGTTTAAATTGTCTTTTAATGCCATTTGTACAGAATGAGAAAGTCATTAAAGCTCTAATCTTTAATATTGCTGTCACCCTAACTTTTTTCTGATAAATGGTAAGATCCTGGTTCATCTTAAATAAATAGAAATTTTGTGGAATAACTTTTTCATGTATGGTTCTTATAATAGCTTTTTTTTTTGCTGTTTATGTACATTTGTGCATGTGTGCATGCATGTGTAAAGAGAAGAGATATAAAAAGAGATTGCAAATAACTAATTAAATTTCTGAAAAAAACCTATGCATTCTTTCTTGATGGAAGTATCAGATGTCAAAGGTAAATGATCTAATTATCAAATAATTTGGTTGTATATAATGGATAAATTGGGAAACACTAAAATACGAGCTCATTAAAAGCACCATGTTATAAATCAAAAATCATATACTGCCACTACAGACATCTAGTACAAAATAGATAATGTTTTCTTGACATCCATCCAAATATTTTTTATAAAAGTAGAATTCAATTTGTAATTTTAAAAATGCTGATTTTCCTAAAGGCAGTAACAGTAAAAAGAGAAATTTGAAATATTTTTAATTTAACCACTATTTTATGATTAGAAGGAGAAGGAAAAAATCATTTTACATTCAGTACGAAAACTAGAATTATTCAGATAACAGTGGTGGACAGGAAAAAAATTAATTTCAAATGAAAAATGCTTTAAGTGGTATTTAAAGATCAGAGAGAATGTTTTCTGTTCTAAAGAGTGACATAGATAGAGGAAGTAGTAAATAGGGCGTGGAACCATTAATCTGTAGTTTTATGAGCCAATAGTAAGCCAATTCCAATTTTGCACAACTGGAAAGATTTTAACATAAAAATACAGCTTCTACAAAATGAATATTTTATTGTGTCACTAAGCAGAGATGAATACATATTCTAAAATATACTGTATGCTTTAGCTGTGAGAGAGAGCTATTCTCCTAATATCATCTGGGGGATTTAAAACACAGTATTATATTTCTAAGATATATAAACAATCAGTCAAGTGAAATTCAATGAAGTTTAAAAAGTGATGGCCATCAAATATAGATTTATCTCCTAAAAGTAATCCATTTGTTCCCTCAGAACAAAAGCCTAAGAACAAAATACTGCCATAGGATGAACTAGTTACTTTTTCAGTCAACTACCATTCACATCACAAACTCCAAACATTTTGGCCAAGTGAGAACAGAGATTTCACCATTCACTTCCCTTCTATGCAGCTGGCTAATTATTCCTTCTGTTTAGATTCAGGAACTGCTCCTCATAAATAGTGAAATGTGCACATCTTTGAGACTCCTGCACCTTTACGAACCAATAGTTAAATTTTTTAACTGTTCCAAATCAGATATTGAGACATGTCTGTCCTGCAGAACTAATTCAATGACAAGTTGGGCTTCCTTTTTTGTACATGTGAATGTTTGAGGAAGCTATACATACTCACAGCCGCATTAAAATGCTTTATTTCCTTTCTCAACAAGTTCACGATTTTTCCCCTACAAACTACTTAGAAGAAACATGAAAAATATCATTATTCACTTGCCAAAACTTTTCTCTAATAAAAAAGGATCAATAAGCCACAGTGGCAAATACATGTTAAACCATTTTGACAATATCACATAATGACTGTCGTTGCAAAGCCAAAATTTACGAGCAGTAATCACATTGAGGTGTTTGATGACACAAATTGATCTTAAAATTTTAACGATGAGTAGCACTGGTTTGTGTTGACAACTGTTTAAATAGATAATGTTGGCAACTGAAGTAAAATTATTCAATTTTTCTTTTTTCTCTCCAGGTAAACTTCTAAACTGACTCAATATTTTCCACCTGTGCATTAGAAATCTTTGAGCAAAACATATACAACAGCAAGGAAGAAGACAGATCAGGGTAACAGAGAGCCAGACTGCCTGACGGCCAAGAGGGAACTGGGAAATCTCATTCATAGGAGCATTGAGCAGAACTGGCACTAAGCTGAGTAACCTGAGCACTTGAACCCATTATCCTAGGTATCCTCTAGTACCAGTGACAAGCAATGGCACCTCTGGAAAATTATCTGCAGTTTGATGACTTTAAGTGTTTGAAATATTCTGATTCCAAAACCCGAAGAATTTGCCAAAAGTGACTAAGACTCTAAAATTAGTTGCGTCAGTGAAATCCCTCAAGCAGATCCACAAGTCCAGCTGATGAAATGGGAGAGGATCTAGCACAGAGCAAATTAAAGGCCTACAGTTTCCAGTTTTGTGCTTTAACTAAGCTAGGCCTGTAAAAATCTGAAAAGTGAACCTTGAATATATCCTAGAATGGCAAAGCCAAATAAAAGGCTATTTTATTTCCACTAAAGAAAAGCTCAAGTTCATCTACCCAAGCTAGTGTCTGGATTGTGGATACTCAGTATTAAGACGAAGGAACTGACTTTAGGTCAGCCAAGTCACCACAAAGTCAGCAATGTTCTGGATTGCAATCCCTGCTCTAGAGATAGACTTTAGACAGACTAAAATAAACTAAAACAAGCAGCAGTAAAGTGACTCTATTCCACCTAGCAAATAATTTCCTTTTTTTACACAGAATATCTGCACCAATTTGCATCCTAATCACAGTCAATGTAATTTTGGTCCAGTGAGCCACAGAAAGATTTGCACTGCCTGTCCTGAAATGACAGGAATGTCTGGCTGATACATTCTGAAAGAAAAAAACATACAAATAAAACTAAATCAAAATTAAACAAAACAGTTTAATCAAGCTCTGGTCAAATTACAGGGTATGCTATAAATCCACACCATAAAGCTGACGTCCTTTTTGACTGTTAAGATATCAGCCTGGAGCAAAAGAGTTTTAGGACTCAGACATGTGATTCACAAAAGCAACATAGTATTTATAGCAGAACAGTAAATAATTGAGAAACAAAATGTACACCCAGCTAAAACGGTACCCAACCAGCCCCCAGATTTTTTTCGCAGTTAGTTAGAAAATGTTTATGGCTGTGCTTCCTGGTAAAGAGAATTGGTGGGGGGTGGGAGGGAGAGGAAAGGGCAGGAGGGGAAGGGGGTAAAAAGGGTTTACCATGTAAGTTTAAAGACTTACAAAATCTAGCCACCTCCAGCCAAATTCAGAAATATTCCAGTCCAGGAGGAACCTTGCAGTTCTGTGACATGTACATCTCTTCTAAATAAACAGAGATGGGGATCATGCTGTGATACCTGAGTATCACCTGAACATAAACCTCACTGGGAATCGTGCTAAGAGTTTAATAGTGTGGATGAGACTGAGACAGCACTTGGCCCCAAGCTCTGCCTTTCTTCTAGTTTTCTGGTACATATTGCCTGACTGATCTGCTGTAGCAAGAACAGATGGAGAAAAAAGCCACACATTTTTCACTAGAAAAATCACTCGAAAACAATGTGTTGACAAGAGACCACAGTCTTCTCCCAGCCCTGTTTGACATCAAAGACCAAACCCGATGACACTGGACACTTCTGCCTTGGTGAAGTTATAGGGAAGCAGGTCTTAAAATGCTACTGCAAACCTAATTCTCTTATCCTGGTCTCCCAGCTGATCATTCATGCATGACAAAATGCATCTTAGTGCCATGACTGGCAAAAACTGAGAAGTTCAGAACATGTAAAAGGGGGGATTATTCCAAATAATTATCTTATTCTACAACTAGAGAAAAAGACCCACATATAAACAGGTTTGATTCTAGTTACGGAGTTACACATCAGAGCTTCATCTTATATGATACATGCTCTTTTACTCACGCTGATGGCCCTTCCCTGGACTGACTCCAGTTTGTCCATGTTTCTTGTGTACTGGAAGGCCCAGAAATTATCCCAGCACTTCAGGTAGGGTACAACAAGTGCTACATAGACAGGCCTTTTCACCTCTCTTGACCTCCTGGGCACATTGTGATGCTATGCCATGTACATCATTCAGTAACAGGCAACTCTGCCAAATTAGTTTTTGGTGCAGCAATTTTCACCATCTCCTTGCATAAGCAATATTTCTATTTCTGCTTTTCTACAGATAGAAATAAAGTATGTTAGGTCATAAAAAAATGGAATAGCTCAGGCAAATAGCTTTTTCCATCTCCCACTTTTCTCCTTTAGTCACCAACATTTTTTAAAGCAACTTCTCTGAGATTCCTAGTCTGTAGCTCTCTGCTGAATGTACAGTTTTAAACACTCAGCTGTTCACAGTTTTTCAGCTCCATGATTATAAAAAGCATATTTAGCTTTGTGAGTCATGTGGAAAGGCTTATCAGCCAAGATTCTTTATTCTTGGGAAGGTGTCTTCAAAATTAAGACTTACCAGATTGCAGGCTGGAGCTTCACTTCTCTGTTGCTCTAGACATGATAATGAAATGCTGATTAGACTTTCCTAGGATTTTGAAAGTGTGGCATTTGAGACCTCCAGAAGATATCCTAAGTTCAAACATAGTGTACCCAGTCATGCAACTTCAAATTAATTATGAGTAATACTACAAAATACAAAGAGATTAGGAGCCCTGGCCTAGACTGCAACTGCAAATCATGAGGACAGCTCTGAGGGTGTAGACAGATGTGCACTCCATGAATAGCTGCGAGATAGAAGAGGTTGTTGCATACCTCCATATGGTTGCTACTTTCCCCCATCAGATCTGCTTATGAGAGTGCTACATTATTTAATTCAAAATGAGCCAACATTTACTTCTTTTAAACAGAATTTCAATTTTAAATATTTCCAATTGAAACAAAAAGAGGAAGCCCCTTCAATTCAAACTTGCCAAGCTAACGCACTTCATAGACAAAAAAGCTTTGGTACCATTTTCATGACCAGCTGATTCAGCAATTTTGCAAGAACAGTAACTTCTCACCCAGTTCCAGCTGCTCCAGCTAATGTGAGAGTAGCAAGTCTACTCACTCCTATTCCTTTGTATCTCACACTTTATATCTCCTGTTCCTTTATATCTAGAAGGCTAGGCATGGGATCCAAGTACATAGATACTGCTTCTAGCAAATGCAGAAGCTCTAGTTCATTTTTTAACCCTTTCCTTCCTCCACGTAGCAGAAAGGATGGACCAGTCTCTGTTAGTGACTTAAATCTAAGCCCTGGCTCAAGATGCTCAAAATTTGTCCTTGTCAGAATAAAGGGGAAGGTGAGGAGGGCTTATGCCCAAACAGAAGCACATGCAATTGAACAACAAAAGATACATTTGGTGACAGTAATATCCCAAGCTGGTCTCAGCATGTCCAGCCCATAGAGGCTAGAAATAGCTCTCTCCCAGGGAAACACCTAGATCTATGAGATATTTTAAAGCATCTGTTCTTCAGAATTTGGTTCAAACCAAGATTCTGTCCATATTAGAAACACTGCAGTGCCTGAAGTTCCGTGTACACAGTCACAGACTAGCTTTGAGCTATTTGTCTGAGCTATTTGGCACCAGTAGAGTACTACATGATTTAGTACCACGCAACTGGAGAGCAGATACAGAAGGTCTTGAGAATTTGCACATAGACTTGAAATTCTAGGCTAAAGACCATGAAAATCATTGTAATCTAATTCACATAGCAGATTTCCTTCCAGAACCTAGAAACCTGGGCTCTGAGCACTAGGGTGGACACTTGACCTTGCTTCTTTCAGCATCAGCTACCAAAACTGAACAACAAATATATCGTTCTTCAAATATATAATGAGATTGGGGTTTGAGAATTCAGGCTGATTCTAGTCACAAGAATTATAATATTCCTGTGCCATGAACACCTGGTAAATGTAGGTTATGTTCATTTTGCTTTGAGCTGGGATTCTTGCAGCTTTATAGCAACAGTCTTACGAAATTGCTGAAGAAACTTCATGACTCGACAACTGTAAAGAAGGCCAAATTTCTTAGAAGCAGATCATGTATTGTCTACTTTTGCAAAACTAGTTTGGGGGGGAAAATACTGAAACTCTTAAATTATTACCTGTTACTGTTATTTTGCTTTGAGAAAGTAGATTCTACAGAGTGAGTTAGCTACTGCACAAAGTTTAATCACATTTTCCCTTCTTGTTTTTTTCTTATCTCTCTTTGCTTATTCGTTTGAGGGACTTCTTACATTTTGGTCATCATTTCCTTGCAGCAGGATTTAAAACATCTCTTATAGCTTCAAAATTTTAGTTTGGAATTAAAAGCTATACTGGAGAAGCCAGGAAAAAACAATGCTCAGCAATTGAGATAAAATCATTCAAACAAGTATTCTGTCACCATAGTAACCTTTCTTCCACAAATTTGTGCAGGGAAAAACCTAACATGCTATACAGTCATGAAAGTGCATCTAATTATGATTTATTCATGATGCCAGTGAGGAGCACTTACACATAAAATGCACTGTACTGATTCTATTTGGGTTTGGTTTTTGAGTAAGGGTCTTATAGACTAATCCTAATATATTAAACATTTTTTAGCAATACAAAGTTTATACCTGTTTTAGAATACATAAAATAAATCATAATATCACATTTGTCGCAGTGCATATCTCTATCCTTACAATTACTTTCTTGTAAAAAGCATAAATTTTTCAGCCTAATTGTTCAGTATTATCAAATATTAATTAAGATGACTTCTCTCTCTTACATAATAAATACTGCTACTTTTCCTGAGCCTGCTTCTTTCAGAGCTATTCACTTTCAGCAAGGGTTGTAGAGATAGATTTAGCCTTGATTTGAAACATGGTCTTATAAAGACTTGTGCATATTCTTAATATCATAGATGGATTTATTAAAAAGGTCTGTACCTCCTTGCCACATAGGGTATAAATTAACTAAAGACAAGGTACTTTTCCTCCAGGAAAAAAATGGCAATATGTTCAATGTGCAGAGACAAGTCTTCAAATTAAATTGGACTTTTCAGAGAATTCAACATGTTCTATTAAAAAGGTCATTTGAAAAGGACGTTGCATACTGGCAAAACAGCATTGTTTAAAGAGTATGAAGAAAGATGGCACTGCTTAATATATTATTCAAAGTGCATAAGTACTATATTTCATGGCTAAAACTTTCTAATTCAGCCTGGAAGAAAAACATATTAATTACTATCTTTTAATGTATATTGTTTGCAGGACATCATCACAGCCTAGATTGACACATTTTCGGACTGATCTTTTCCCATGTGAACTGAGAAGTTACAATGAAGAACTATTACAATCTCATAAGAATCACTTATGTCTTTGTGAGCCAAAGTTTTTCTGAACTTTTCATTTGTCAGATTTTTATACTTGCCTTCTGTGCCCATTTAAGAGAAAAGCAGTAAAGTTTCCTACAACATGTCCACAAACTGTATTAAAAAATTCCAAAATTGTTAGAGTCTCATATGGCTTTAGAAGGAACAAAATGCTTGGAAAACATAAATGAGGTAAATATTTTGAAATGGATCTATAATTTAAATACTGCAGGAGTATAAAATATCAAAAATCTCCACGCATCGCAGAAATATATTATCTTCTCCCAATGTGCCTAACAAGTCCTTAGACCTGTCAATTATATTTTGCACTTTTCAAAGTGCAACAGAGAGACTGTAGCTCTGTGACATTTTTCTTCCAAGAAATTGGTTAACCACTGCTATATCCAAGTTGGAATGAGAAAAGGAAAAGCCTGGCCAGATTCTAGCGCCTGAGCAACTGATATGATTAAGGCTAGCCTCACATCAGAAAACAGAAGGACTGAATAAACAAAAGACAAAAGATAGATCTGTCATGCTCTGAGCTTCAACCAATGACAATGATAAGAGCTTCTCTGCCATGAGCTTTGTGAAGGGTTGTGGCTGATTTTCCTGTTCTATTTAAAAGAGTGAAAGGACAATTTGGAGGGAAAAAAAAAACCAAAAGAGCAAGAACAGAAAATGGGTATGAAAGCACAGACAGGATTCTGGAGAGAGGCAAAATGACTACTTTGTGCATAGCTAAGGGAAAAAAAAGCAAGCATTCTGCTGAGATGGAAGAAGATGTGGAATGCTGAACAGTGTGCCTCCAGAGAAGAGAACCTATGTGTAGCCAAAACTTCAGTAAAAATCAAAGAAACTCCATAACACCAGAAGAGAGGAAGCAGGCATTCTTTATTTGGCCAGATGAGCGAGGGGATATCTCTTCCAAAATATTGTGCATGCTGAGTACAGGACAGTTCCTGTTTATATACTGTGCTGTACATACATATTCATTGATTGTCCCAGAATAAACATACATATGATAATTTCCTGAAATCATTAACATATTTTTCCTCACCTTTCAAACACGTTCTTCTGTCCTGGGGGTTTCTTTGAGGGTCTATAGTGGTCAGTCTCTCTGATGAAGTGAGTTCAGACAAAACATGATGAATAGCAAGAAACCTTAGTATCTTAGAAATTTTAACCAAGGAGTTAGGTCAGCAGTTGAAAGAGACTGGATCAACTCCAAAACTAATGATGAAAGCTAGACCATACTGTGAATCAGGTCATTCAGTATGCTAGAAGACAGTGTGGGAGAAAAATGATGCAGTATAAGTAAGGGTGCAGAACACAGAAGACACCAACCCTTGTGACAGGGATTGGAATATCTGACACAATCCAGATTGTGCCAAGTCGTATCAGCTTGCCACAGCAATGCATTGCATTCCTCCCTAAAAAGAGTCAGTGAAGGTAGTAACACTTCCCAAAGTAAGCATAAAACTGATGACAGTAGGAATGAATGCCACAAGGAGACCAATGTATCTGCAGATCAGTTGAGAGTTATAGCTCTTCGGTAGTAATGCGGCAGTACAGTGTATGTTAGGGAACCTCAAGAATGACATGAAAGCCTACTAAGTGAAAGCCTACAAAGATATTGCAAGGGCATTTGCACATTCATCAGATGGAGAAACAACCCATTGTTAGACAACAAATGACAGCTAATACCTTTAAACTGCATAGTGCCTACTTACAGTCTCTTTGCATGTGCTAAATGACCAAACAGAGCCCCACAGGAGCGATACTGGCTCCGATGATTACGCACAAGTTCCAAATAGGATGCACGAGGCAGAGGACTGAAGCTCCTGCAGTAAAGTACAAATAAACCGAATGGTAATTGAAATCCAGCCTTGATGGTCCTTTCTAGGAACTATTAACTAAAATCTTTAACAGGAATTTTAGTTCAAGTCTTTGGTCTTTTGTCTTCATGGGCCAGCTGTTCAAACCCAATTAATTCAAACCCAAGTCTATAGAACTTCAAGAATGGCAAAGAAGAAATGCATTAAATGGCAAAGAAGAAATGCATTAAATAGGTGAAGATTTCCAATCGTTGAACACCTTCCAGCTGCTCAGCTTTGTACTCTTTTTATTCTACATGAAAGTCTGTTTTCTACAAGGCCGTTTCATTCCAAGTCTTTGTATATAAGAGGTTTTAAATAAGAGTGCTTTAGATAGCCACAGCAAAAACGTACACAGAGCTTTCAGAGGAGGTTCAGTGAAAGCACCAGATGATTTTTCAGAGTCAGTATCTCTTTATTCTAAAGAGCCTGACAAAAAAGTTTATTGTTTTTATTGGCTAAATCAAAAGTCCACAAATTTGAAGTATGCTCTTTACAAAATTTTAAACTGGTGTAAAATCCTTTAATAAAGAGAGCTTTGGGTTTCAACAGAAAGCAACAGAAAACTTCTTGAAAATGAATGATACAAAGCACCACAGGTTCTTTGAAACCATTGGATACTATTTACTAGAAACAAAGATTTTTGCGTTGGGTCTATTTGATGAATCAAGGTGCAGTCAAATAAAATGTTAAAGAAGAGATCATCAAAGCAGTTTAGGGACTGTTATTTTGAGACAAATTGGGGGGGGGGGGGGGGGGTTATGAAGTGCTCTTGTTTTATGAAGATTCTGAGATGATACCTTTTTTCCAAAATTAATATTTGTCTGATACCAGCATTTTTATATTTCATGCGCATAAATATTCTAGCAGGACTTGAATGAAACTATAAACAACAGGAAGAATATTGCTACACAATGCAACTACTAACAGCAGTGTCAGCATGCCCTACAGGATGACTGTATCATTAGCAAAATGGTTTTTAAAAAGGCATATATTTTCAAAAAATTTTATTTAAACTATTTTTTCCTAAAATGTTTTCGGAAATCATATTTTTTTGATTTTTTCATGATAAGTTTTATTTTCTCTCTAGACAGGGACAGACAGCAAGAGCAGCTTCCTGAGAAGTAACCATTCTGTCCTTCACTGAGCTCTGGCTGCAAATGCCACCAGAATTACTCCAGGCTCTCTCAGTAACCACCATAAAAAAGGCACTTGGAGCTTCAGAGTCAGAGTGTTAGACCATAAATATCATATTTGAATATGATAAAGAAAAATATCTTATTTGAATATCATCTTCTGTGCCAAAGGGGATAAAGGATGCATAAGCAGGTGGTATGTAAAAAATTTGAAAGTAAAATTAAAATAATCAGAGACAGTACTGACAGCTTTCTTTCACAGCAGTTAAGTGCTGTGTCTAGTGAGGGAAGATTCCACAGTCTGGCTTTTTTGCAGTTTAGGAATTTCTATTATATTATCATAAATAGTATCCATTTTATGAACTCAGATCTTCATCTCTTTTCTGGAGCAGTGACTGGAAAATCAGGCACTTTTAACATCCATGTTGAAACAGAGGTAGTATGATAGCTTGCTTTTCATGTACCTGAAGAGCATTAGATTCTGTGTCCCCATATTTAAAGGTTATCACTGTCCCTTGTTGAGTTGTTTGAACCAGAGGCTAAGTGCATGCTTTCTGAGCACAAATAGAATTAGGGTGTACTACCTGACACAGTGACTCTTATTGCACTGTTGAAGTCACCAGTCAAAAAAAAAATTACTAGAAATATGGAGACTGGTTAGAAAACAAAAATTTGTTCTGTTCTGAAACAAAAATGAAACCCTTTAAAAATTGAGGAAAAAAATACATTATAATAGCCAACAACACACTGATTAAAGATCACATTCCAGTTCTGCCTGATACATAGCACAAATCTTCTGTGATTTAGCTTCAAAGAACTACTGTTCTAAACATCTCTTGTCCTTGCTCCATCCTGACTTGCAAATTGAAACACATGATTATTCTTCAGCAGTTCTGCTTTATACACTTAAAAATCCCCATATATTCTCTTCTGTTTTACTGTATGCCTCTGATTTTCATTTCATAGTAGAACAAAAATTCTGTTTGTCCAGCTAATGTTAATCAGATTTTAACACCTAATACTTGTTAGAATATCCCAAATAATACATAGCAAACAGTGAAATTTAAAAAATTCAAGCTAGTTATTTGCTATACTATAGCAATACTGAGTTTCACTAAGCACTTTTTATTAACACTTTTTCTGCATTTACATAAAAATTTCCCTTCTATTTCCAAAAAAATGATAAATGAGGCCTTTAATGTATCTGTATGTACATACCTAATGTTATCATTCCAAGAGGATTTGATTAGAGTCACAGTAACAGAAATCCCTTTATACTTGTGCCAGATGTTACAATGCATCAAAGCATTCTGATGCTATAAAACATATATATATTATTATGCAAGGTTCTACCATCTTTTCCTACAGCAACATGAGCTCTTTACTGATGGCAAATGAGTACAGCTGAGAGAAAGCTGAAGAGACAGTTTATCTCAGGAGGCAGACAGCACATGCATGTTTACCCATATGATGAGCTGTCTCTGTAGCAAAGCTTGAATTTTTGCTCTTTCAGAAGTGTTCTACTTCCTAAAATATGTACTCTGGCCAAACTGACAACAATCACTTTGCAACCTTGTGTTTGTCTTCCACCAAAGGAACACAAGTTGTCCTCTCTTATTTTTGTTGTTTGTTTTGTTATAACTGCAGAACTGTTTTAAAGCCAGTGCTGGGAGATTCATGTACAGGCATCTGCTGTATTCCTCACATGTCTGACTGACAGCTACAGCTACTTTAGAGTTTGAGATTTTAACATATGTTACATCCAAATATTTAAACCCAACCCTAAAGTCCTAAAAGCATATATTCTTTAATCAATTTTGGCACTCAGATATCATGGTCATTATTAGAGTTTAAAGAAGGACAGTCTTTACAGATAGACTATGGACATTTCAGAAATTTAGAAAAAAAATCAGAAATTCAAGAATAAAAGCTTAATGTTGGGTTGGCAATAATTAAATATGTGTGAGTATGGGATAAGATTCAGAGGTCCTAAAGTAGCAACACAGAACTGAAACATGATGACAAGACCTACTGCTTATTGCTTTCCTAAGCCCTAATTTTGCACCTTGATCCACAGAACAACCTCTTGCACTAGGGTAGATCATAGTTCAAGGACTCTAACTAGAACCTTAACCCCAAGGCCTGCCTTATCCAGTGTTTGTACAACACTTATCATAAAGAGCCTTGAGTTGGGCAAAACCAGCAGAAGTTGTTGCCAGTGTTAATCAGATCTTGAAAAAGAAAAAAAAAACCTAGAGACCTCCCAGTAGTCTGTGCTTGTATTGGAGTAGTCTCAGTTACAGATGAGGACTCTGTTGTGCAGACTTAAACTGTTATTACATAATTCTTATCACTTACAAATGTAATTGAATGCATATATGCATTACATGTATGTACATATGTATGTATGTGTGCAGTATGAATATAATTCATAATACATATAAATATGAACCAGGGAAGTTAGAGCTCATAACCCTGGGAGTTTAATCCAAATACAAGTCTTCCTTTCCTCTACTGCATGGAACAGTCACTCCTTATAACATCTTTGGTTTTAGTCACTTGGAGAGCCTGAAATAATATGGGACCAATGTTCAGGCACTATCTGGAGCTACACTCTGGATAAGAGACAAAAATTTACAAAATACAATTTTGATATCCTACGCTTCCCTACTCTGCAATACATGAGTTAAATCTGCAATACTTACTTCATTTGGGAAAGGAGCATACCAAAGGTTAGTATGCAGAATATGAGTATAATTTTTAAAGATTTCAAGGAGTTAAAAAAAGAAAAAAAGTGTATTCTTATGGAGCTTTAATGATAACTTCTCTCCAGGCAGTAATTCCCCAGAGGCAGTTCTTTTCAACCTTACAGCTCTGGGTGCAATCTCCCTGATAAGAGTAATTCCTGAAGGGCATCGTACCAAATGTTGCCTGGAAATTTAGAGAGATGGGGGTCATGCCACTATTTTAGATTAGGAAAAAAAGTCTTTTATCTTTTCAATAAAAAATCAGTTTTTTCTGGCATATATAGAACCTTTCTGCATGTTTGCTTCTCCCACTTGAAGCAAAAGTTGCTTCCCTGCAGTTGCCTTATGATTGTTAACTACCCTTCTCTTTGAAGTTGTCTTTTATTGTCTTTTAAGCCCCTACTTGACTAAACCAAGAGATTGCTATGTCAGCAATTAAAGCTGGTAGTCATTAGAGAGCTGGCCTCACATGTGGAATGTTTTCAATACCTTCTAGGACAAAGTCAATATTCCAGTCTCTTCTTTTGACATTGAGTACAGCACCTATGGGACTACTGCAGCCCTCATACACAGAATGAAGCAGACATTTTTGCTCTGATAATTTACAAGCATTGTCAAGAAGCTTTATGGTTTTTGTATTGTGACAAATCACAAAAGTACAATGAATTTCTTCAGTGTAGTGGCTCCCCGGAGGAAGCTCACAAAGTACTGTATTGTTCAAGAAGGCTCTAACTTTTTTCTTACTGTACAAAAAACCCTACTGTAGTTAAAATACATAATAGCACAACTGGAAATAATAAAATGAAATCACACTCCTAGATGAAACCTCCTATGAACAAACATCATTGAGACTTAGCAAGATTCAATAAAAATAAGCTCTATACGAATGAGGGCTAATTCTCCATTAGAGTATGTACGCTCCTGTAGAATAAATTTGTCATACTTGCCTAAGAAGAAATGTCCTAACCAGTGAGGAAAGCAGGTGAGGAATCCCCCAGAAGGGAATTTGTTCATTTCTCTTAAGGATATTTCACCAAAATCAGAATTACTTTGTGGTTTGGGGCAGTGGACAGTGTTTCTGACATTATTGCTGTGTACCAGGGGCTATTAATACACAGGATAGGATACAATGAATGAATCTCCATCCTAGCTGAAAAGAAACCATACAACCTTGTTAAAATATGACTGTATTTAAGGTAATATATGCTGTGACTCTGAGGAACACAGTCACAAAACCCAGCCTGAACAGCTAGGTCAGGATCCAATCAGATCCAGGCAGATTAAACATTTCACATGCTGAATAAAATAGAGATGATGAAAATATACATTAAATATCTAACGACATTAACAATTGAATCTTATTAACACATAGAACTGAAAGTCCTTTTAAGACAAAATGCTGGGAGGAAAGGCTTAAAACCCAAAGATTTCGTGAGGAGGGAATAGTTCTCACTCAAGCTCAAAGTGACCTTGCAGCTGGAAATGCTGAGAATGTTGGTGTGGGAAATCTCCATTTATTATGCCTAGTGTAATCATCCTCTGCCTGTTTTGAGAAGTAGAATTCCTGTGTAGAGATAACACACTCTCACAGACAGGTTTGAGCCTCCTGCTGGGAGAGAGAGAGATCATAAAAGCACAGCCTTATGATAAACTGCATGTGGCAAAGCCCTTTGATATGTTGGGGCAGGCAGTGCCCCCCCTGCCACTGCCCACTAGGGTGACCTAAGCCTAACAGAGCCTGTGTCCCTGTGTGTCTCATTTCTCTAGGATGAACTACACCTAACAGAGCCTGTGTCCCTGTGTGTCTCTTTTCTCTAGGATGAACTACACCTAACAGAGCCTGTGTCCCTGCATGTCTCTTTTCTCTAGGATGAACTACACCTAACAGAGCCTGTGTCCCTGCCTGTCTCTTTTCTCTAGGATGAACTACACCTAACAGAGCCTGTGTCCCTGCATGTCTCTTTTCTCTAGGATGAACTACACCTAACAGAGCCTGTGTCCCTGTGTGTCTCTTTTCTCTAGGATGAACTACACCTAACGGAACCTGTGTCCCTGTGTGTCTCATTTCTCTAGGATGAACTACACCTAACAGAGCCTGTGTCCCTGCATGTCTCTTTTCTCTAGGATGAACTACACCTAACAGAGCCTGTGTCCCTGTGTGTCTCTTTTCTCTAGGATGAACTACACCTAACGGAACCTGTGTCCCTGTGTGTCTCATTTCTCTAGGATGAACTACACCTAACAGAGCCTGTGTCCCTGCATGTCTCTTTTCTCTAGGATGAACTACACCTAACAGAGCCTGTGTCCCTGCATGTCTCTTTTCTCTAGGATGAACTACACCTAACAGAGCCTGTGTCCCTGTGTGTCTCTTTTCTCTAGGATGAACTACACCTAACAGAGCCTGTGTCCCTGTGTGTCTCATTTCTCCAGGATGAACTACACCTAACAGAGCCTGTGTCCCTGTGTGTCTTTGCCACCCAGTGCTGTTAGGGAGGTAATGAAATAAATCTTTTTGCATTTCAGCTGTGGTATGGAGGTCACCCCAGTTACTTGTATGTGTTGATTCACCCAAATACCATTAGAGTTATGTATCATTTGATAGCATTTGATAGCCCAGATGGAGCACTGTAGTTAGCAAGTGTTATCATTAAGGTCAATTGCTCACATACATAGAAAGAGCAAATTCACTCTAAAAGGATTAAAGCCATCAACAGCTTCAAAAGAACATAAATGTTTAGAAGTTTCCCCTGTATCCTTGGAGAAAATTACTTCTCAATTGCCTCTTTTATAATATTCTAGTATCTCTATATAAAATTTCTTGTTATTTGTGATTTGCCTTTAATATGAAGAAGACTAGCAATGTAGTAGACTCTAGAATGCTTTATTTCACAGCAAAAGAGGTTGGTATCAAAAGGAATTATTTACATATTTCTGTGTCATAGTTTATAGCATCCTGTTGCCATCAGCATACAGTTGTTTGTACAGCACAAGCACGTAGGTGTGACCACGTGATTGTGCCAAGTTGTTGTGAAACATAGCATTAGGCCCTGATGATGGAGGAGAGTGCACTCTCAAAAGTGCTGCTGTTAATGCCAAATTGAGAGGGAGAAGTCAGTATGCTGGAGGGCAGGGCTACTATTCAGAGCGACCTGAGCAGACTGGAGAAGCGGGCTGACAGGAAGCTCATGAAGCTCAACGAAGGAAAAATATTGCATCTGGAATATAATAGTCCAGTGCAACAGTACAGGCTGTGGAACCTCTTGGCTGAAATGGCCTGGAGGTCCGGGAAAACAAAACCTAAACATGAGTCAGCACTGTGCCCGCACAGCCATTAAGGCAATTGTATCCTGGGCTCTGAGAACAAGTCAAGGAAGTGATTATTCCCTTCTCTGTGGCATTTATGAGACCAGCTCTCCAAAGATTTTCACACAGTGCATCAAGTCCAGGAGTATGTGGCTAGTGAGAAGAGGCTGAGGGAGCTGTGCTTATTCATCCTTAAAAATAAGAAAGCTCGAGGGATATCATATCTCTGTCTACAGCTACCTAGTGGGAAGGTATAGAGAGGATGGAGCCAAACTCTTCTCAGAGATACATTTTGGAAGGAAGAGAGGCAACAGACATGAGATGTGATGGGAAATTCCAATTTGAATAAAGGAAACAGTTATGTTTTGTTGTTTGCTGGGTTATTTTACCATAGGCATTGTCAAAGGAGGCTGGACTAGGTGCCTTCTGGAGACCTCAATGAATCTATGACTAATAATAAGCCACCCTTGTCCAAACACTGCTAAAGACATAGTTTGCACTTTATGCAACAGTTTGAGGCTTCAGCCAAGACCACAGCCTGACTCTGATGTCTGCTGAACATACAGAGTCTCCTCACTGCAGCATTGGCCCACTGAAATTAAAGCCCATACAGGCATGACTACAAGGTTCATTAGAGCTCCGAACTCTCAAATCACAGAGAAATTGACTAACCTGTTATTTGCCTTTAGATGTCCCATAAGCAAAAGAATTAGAACTGAAGAAGAATTCTGTTACCACATCAAATAGTTAAATGCATTAGAAACCTGTTTCAAATTATTTCTGATTTAGATTCAACTGTAATATCTTTTTGAATATCTTAACCTTTTAAAATATAGAAATCTGTGAACTGTAAAATATTATTCTTTCATTGTAACAATATTCCCCTTCCACTTTGATTGCATGGAAATATGCATTGATAATGATTCCGTTTTAGGTGCCTTTAATTGGTAAAAACCAGTATCTCTCCTTTTGGATGAAAAAAATATTGAAGTCACTCATACTATTATTTCTGCCTTCCTTTAAAACAATACATAAGTATATAAAAAGGGAGAGAAAGAAAGCAGAAACATAAAAGATGCAACATTTTCTCTTCTGCAAATTTTCATCAACTCCACACTGCTGGAGAAACTTAGATCCATCACAAGCTTTCCATGCTGGGCAAGCGTTATCACTTCCAGACAAAACACATCCTGAAGTGCATCTACTGCCATACTGACTGCTCGAGTGACCTAGACTAGAGCTCCCCACAAGCACCTTCTACCCTCTGTTTTGCCTGTCCAAATACCCAGCTTATGAACCTCTGTACTAATTGTCATTACAAAAAATCTCAGTGGTTAAGACCATGACTTTCTCTGGGACAATCTGATTACCTACAGCCTACCTGTAGATACCTGAAATTAATGAGGTAGCAACTCCTCTCTTGTTATGCAGTTTCATTGCCTTGCTGTCTCTGGTCATAGCTAATCCCTTATTAACTCAACCTTCTGCTGGGGTTTAATGTCTCAGAGGGACTATTGCTATACTCCATAGTTAGATATTTCTTCTGATGAGGAATTTTATAGCCCATGCGTTAAAGGCATTCATTCAGTAAGTTTTCTAGAACTTCAACTCTTTGAAGGTAAGTTGCCAGTGGGAAGAAAACTACCTGTTGAGATTTGGCAGCGGGATTCAGCAATATTGCTCCAAGGTTCTTCACCTAAGAATTGGCTTCTGTTGTTAGCCAGTGAGAACAAGAAAGCTTCAAGGTCTCCATTTTGCACAAATAGGGTTCATGAAACAGATATTACTCAAAGCAGCAATAGTGCCACTGATCTCAGCCTAATCAAGCACTGCACATGCCAGCTAAGTGCATCATCAGTTACCACTAGAAAATCACTTGACATATGACTTCGAGCCAGTGTGATTCGAGTGCACAGGCCGGATGTTCAAAAGTGGCCTGTCATCGTAGAACTTTGTATGTTGTTGGTGCAAACACGGGCACAGTCCCCACCATGGCCTCCTGCTGATTGATCCCTTAAGCAGAAAAGGGCAGCCATTTCATGACTTTTCTTGACTGAAAAGGATTAAGCCAGCTGTGACATCCAGGTTCCTCCTCCAACCCTCTACATTAGTTTACTGATCTGAACATGGCAGGTAGGGAGCATTTTCACATTCTGGATCAGTTACAAGCAAAATACCAAAGCAACAGTTTAACAAATCCTAAAACAAACCTTAGAGTACATGTACATCTTCTCTGCACTTCAGAGACCATTATCCTAAAATATTCTTATCTAATGCCTCACGGTATTTGCTCTAAGAAAATGAATGCATTAATTGTAATAGGTATGGAATATAACAATGTGTCCTTGGCTTTCAAAGTCACTTCTGATGACTTGTATTAAAACAGTTCATATTCTATTTAATATTTTCATTTCATTTTACTAGCCAAGAAATTAAACTGCCTTCTTCAGAAATATCAATATGATTTAAAGGAAGTTACTTGGGTAAATAAACCCAGATGGTTATTATTAATTTCAAAATTTGCCTTTGCTGCTATAGGCTTTACATTTAAAGAAATCAGTAAGAAATTGAAAAAATTATTTCTGAACTTAAAAAAATAATTGTAGATTTTAAAAACAAACAAACAATTAAAAATGCGGTGCATCAGTACTTTCATTTCTAAGAAGGATATACATGAGTACAACACTTCTGAAAGAGTATAATGAGAGATCAAAGAAAGCAGCTCTGGTTTTAGGAGGGCAAAGAGAATTCCTCTTTTAAACAGTTCTGTCTCTTTGGTTGTCAACAGCACTGATTTACAGTGTCCTCTGAAAGATCTTTTAATAGCTATTCAGTTATTGAAGTATGACCTTTTCACATTTTAATAACCTGGAAATTGCATTTTTATCCATAGATTATATACTATCAGATAATGGTCAAATTCCCCCTGCCAGGCACAATGCATTAATGAAAGCTGCTCCAATTACCTAATTTCATATTGGGGTCATTATTGCTTCCTCTTTTAAAATATCTATCAGATTGTAGCCAAGATCTATTTGATGAGAAAATGTTGATAAATCTCCACTGCCATGTCAGAATTGAATTGTCAGGCCTTCTAAGGATACAAGTATGGGGTTTTATCACCCCAGTTTGTGTCCAATTTTAAAAAATGAATCAAAGCATCCAGTAAGAACTGCTGAAAGCAAAAGGAACGTAGAAGAGTTGCACTTCATGATTTACACACCCTATTCAGCATAGGTATGGCAAAGGTCCCAGAACACTGTCTGCATTTCTCAAGGCCAAAGTAAGAGTGAACTATTATAAGGTGAGGAAATAAATTTTTCCTCATGTGATCATTTAAGCATTCTTGAGGGTCAGAGATGATGGAAAGATTATTAACATCAATCTAAAATAAAAATATTTTTAATTGTGGTCAGTGTTTGCCTGCTCATATTGCTGACCTCTATAACCTGCATTCTACTCTCACTCCAACTTTAATGACATGGGGTTTATGTGGATTTCTTTTTTTTCCTTTTAATTATATAGCATATTTTAGCAGGAGGCCTTTGAGGTGATATTCCTCTAGGAGAACTATTATTTGAATCTGAATC
Source organism: Corvus hawaiiensis (assembly GCF_020740725.1). Lineage (NCBI taxonomy): Eukaryota > Metazoa > Chordata > Aves > Passeriformes > Corvidae > Corvus > Corvus hawaiiensis. The sequence continues at coordinate 24,472,061 of NC_063218.1, read as the reverse complement.
TACAAGGATGCTCACTGACATTTTGACTATCTCCTGTCCATTATTAAAATTGCCTCATCTTTGAATATGATAGCATATGGTAATAGAAGCTTAAGAAATCTGATTCTTTTTATACATCAGTATTAGAGTTTCAGAAGTGCACAGTATTTACCCAGTTCTATTGAAATGGATGGCAAAGTGCCCACTCGCTTCAGGTGGAGTAAAGATAGGCCACTGCTGAAGGCTTTCATAAATTCTTCCTTTGAGAACAATACACAGTGCACATCTGTTGAATAAGTGCCAGTCTGAGCCTTTTTTTACCTTATTTTATATACAAGAATGAATCAGAAATGGTAATGCTATGTGAATTTGAAGCCATAAATCCTCTGAATGGCAACTTAGATTTATAAACTAAAGACTTATTCTGTGAATGCTTACAAGCCTAGCTGACTTTACACACATAGGCAAAGCCTATGACTGAGGGTATTTGTAGGATTGTTTTTAATCTCAGGGTTTGGAGTTTTCTTGAGGGTTGTTTGTTTGTTTGTTTGTTTGTTTTACAAGCTAGCAGGCAGAAATAACATTTGATGTGTCCTATTTCCTTGAAAATTTGAATTTATCCATTCCATTGATTGTGTCAGATTGCTACAATTATTCTTTGGAAGTGGCAGGACTCAAAAGAGTACCTAGAAGGGAATGAAAAAGAAATAAATTCTGAAAGGCTCATATTGTGCTAAATGGCACAATATAAAACTCCCTATATGGAGAGTAAATTGTGCCATGTTTGTCCATTAGGTACAAATGTCATTAGATGATGTGATCAATATCTACTTGGCTGTTATACTTTATTTATTTTAACATCTCTATGACTCTTTTGTGTTTTTGCTTTTGATTTTAATGAAGGGGTTTTTTGGGGGGTAGGGGCGGGGATTTTTTATTTAATATGTGTCATAGTAAAAAATAAAAGACTAATTTTGGAAATACCTTCAGAAAAAGAGCTAAAAATATGATGGGCAGTAATTTATTTCTTTTCTTTTATTCCTTTTTTTACTATCTAAAACTTAGTCAATAAGTGTACTAATTGCTTCTCCCAAACACATTTGTGGAAGGGCCATTATCCTAGCCCATTTTCACTTGGAGAGTTTAACACAGAGCTTATTTTTACCCTAATATTCAGCAGGCATATTAGAATACCTTTTAATGTCCTTCGGCAAGTAATGTTGCTGAAACTGAGAAATATAGCACTAGTAAAGAAAATACTTTATATGACTGTTTATCTAAGTTTCTGTAAGTGTAAACAGAGATTTCCTTTTGAGGAAGTTTTGGTAGTTACACGTATTATGTTAAAAAGTGTAAAAATGCATCGCAATGAATCAAAAATACAGCTGCAAGATTTCAACGTGTAGGAAGAACAAGCAAATGAATCAAAATTCTTTTGAAGATGCCTAAGCTTTCAGACAACAATATTGTTGAAGAATTGTTTTCAAGATGTTGCATGAGAGAGAATACATTTTCCTTTTCAAAATTTTTGAATGCATTTGCTCATTTCTTGTCAAATAATGTATTAGTGAAATCTATACATATGGCTTAAACACCTTTATCAACTTTTTTTAACAACTGAATTTCTGAAACTGAATCACACTGCATCTTTTCTCAGTAAGGCTTCTTGGGTAAACAGAACTTTCCCTTAGGCTTTGAAAAACAAATTTCCTAGGCTTAGAAACAGCACCTTGTGCATTGTATACGAATAAACACAAGACATACAGCATTGAAAACCTCAAGATTTTGGCTACATTTGGTGTATTTTTCAGTGCTATAAAAGATAACCTGGTGCCAGAGACACTAACTATTAACCAGATGTATAGCAATGCTTCCTAAAATTCCCTACGCAAATTCCCTGTTATTTACAGTTCCCCTTTGTTCTGTGCAGTTATTTAATAGCTACATCACAGTATTTGTTTAGAAGGGAAAAAAAAACCCACTTTCAAAGTGTCCAAAGGAGGAACAGAAAAGTTTTAGCATTCTCAGTCTCTGAAAAATTCACCTTCTGCCTTTGTGGCTTTTTTAATGTGAGTGTGCAGTAATGATGACAGTGAGTACAGTTAGCAACAGTGAAACTGTGAGTACTCAAACATTCACAGAAGAATCTAAACCTGTAAAAGAATGTATTTTTTGCTGTGTTTGATTGTTTTACATGTTCTATTTCATTCATCTCCAATGTCTACCCAAGGTATGAAGATTCCAGTCTTCTGAGAAAGTGTACATTTGGAATGGCTATCAGTTACTTCTATAAAGAGAATAAAGAAAATAAGTGCTCCATATACCTTCAGGCCAACATTTTTTAAAGACATGTCTCTATTCCAAGAATGTAGCATAGTGTGATTTTCTGTGCATGTGCTATCTAGGCAAAGAAAATTTTAAGACTGAAGTTGTATCCAACTCTATTATAAGTGAGCTCATAAACATAGTAGAAATCTTTGCAGCAGGATTTGTGATCTTGGAAATTATAATACTATTCTCTCCTCAACAGTGTTATAACCCTTAAAGAGTTTAAGATACAATAAAATGCATCTCTGGCATTCCTTTCTAAATGTCAAGGTCTAGCTGAAAACATTGAACAGTTTTTTTAAAAAGTCCAAAGGCCAAAATATCACAACATTTTCTGATTTATCTTTTAAGGAATAATGTTTAGAGCCTTCAGAAAAAAAAAAAATCAAGGATTTCTTGCATAATTCAGTGAATCTGTATGAGGTATTAGACACAGAAAACTGAAGAAAATTAGACTGGTCCATGAGAGCAAATCTGCATGAAGTTTGCTACTCTGGATGGAAAAAGGCTTGCTAGCTGTATGCAGTGAATACAGTTCAAGCAATAAATTATAAAAGCAGCAACTCTGAAGAAAATGTGGGAGAATTTGTGGTTGCAGTTATGTTCTAAAAACAACCTACAGAAGCAGGCACTTGGACAAAGTCTTTCCAAAAAAGTGGTTATTACAAAACTGAATCTGTATTATTGCCTCTTTCAGTAGGATAAATTTGGCAGGCTACAATTAGTAGTTACAGGACTGCCAGCACATCCATAAGCTGTGAGAAGTATACTGGGTAAAAGCCCCACAGCAGTTAAGGCCAATGTGCCTTTCACTCACCTTGTAACAAGCACATCGCTTGGAGTCTGACAACCCTTTCCTCCTAGACTCCTACTAGGATCCTGCCTCCCTTCTGCTCCCAGGTCCTAGTGAAGATCAGAAGCTAGGCCAACATTAATCTGAGAGTTTAGACATCCAAGTGATCTATTGATAACAAAGTGGCTGCCTTGCCCCAAAAGGTTTCTCTCACCATATGTCTTCTTGTGGGGTTTTTCAACTGTGCAACTCAATATGGCAACAGTTTTGTGATCCTTTCTGGAAGATACCTTACTCCTCCCACCACTGAACCGTGGTCCCTGCATTCATCTCTGCTTACAGAGAAAGAGTATGGGCAAACACTTCAATATTTCTCAAGAAAAAGCCAGTAAAAATGTTGCATCCAACTCCTACAGAGAAAGGAGCACCCAAGAGTCATAGGCATCTGCGGTCAAAAAAGAATGGCAAAAGACAAATGAGTCCAAAAAAAAAGCCCCTCAAAAAATACACATTCAACATGGAAAGAAAAAAGCACTCAGGGGTTTTAGGGAGTCTTCATTTTGCTTTTCACTTTTTTTAATCACTGCAGGCTGCACTTCTGAGCAGAAATTCAGAAGGACACAGAATTACTGAGTTTTGAAGTGACCTCTGGAGATCATCATGTTCAATTCCATGATCAAAGCGGTCATCTAGAACAAGCTGCTCTCCAGGAATGTTGGCTCCAGAGCCTCTCTGGGTGCCCTGTTCAAGTGTTAACTACCTTTACAGTAAAAATGGTTGTTTCTTCTCTTTAAAGGGAATTTCTTCAATTATCTTTTCCTCTTTACTTCTTGTCCTTTATCTAGATGCCACTGAGGAGACTCTGGTTTTGTTTACTTTACTTTCCTCCATCAGGTATTTATATAAATTTATAAGATCCCCTCTGAGTTCTCTAGACTAAACAATCCCAGCTCTCTCCTCACATGTCAGCCTCCGCTCAAATGTCAGATGCTCCAATCTCTTAGTCATCAGGTCAGAAATAATCAAAACAGAAGCAGCTGACACAAGTTTCTGAATTGAGAGTAACAGAGAAATGAGAGCAGGGATCTCTATAATACTGCCACCCACATCACATAGCGCAACAGCTTTGTTTTGTTCCTCAGTGTCAGCTTTGAAGACAACAAACACAGAGAGCAACCACGGGATTAGTAGCTTTTCTGAGTGGCCTTAATATGAATGAAACAGTCTGACAAATTTAGAAACTTCACAGCTACTAGGGTTCCTGCCCTGAACTAAAATACTTCTTAGAGGAATTCATTAAGTGACTGTCAATTGGAGTAGGAAACCAACAATGCAAGAGTGAACATGAGCTAAGAGTCCATGGGGAGAGAAGGACCTTATGTTTGATAGGAGAGAGGCACAGTCAGTGAGTGGTTGTGAAGAGATGATCTTTGCAATAACTTTCTGAGTGGATGGGAGAGGACTAGACCACATTTGTCAAGTGTCAAAAGAGAGCAGTACTCAGAACATAAATATTTCGGACAAGAATTTTAGGATGGAGAGTATAAAAGTTGAAATACCTCTGTATTTCAGAAGTAAAAGGCTTATGTCTCAGATGGGCAAATGGACCAAGAAAGAAGACACTCTCAAATAGTGCATCTTCATGACAAGTTTTTTTATTGTTATTAACAATAGTGAGTGAGAAAGGAAGTAGAGAGGGTTTAAGGAAGACATTTAAGAGTTCTGGTTTAGATATTCTGTGTTTATGGCTAGACATCTACAAGAGACCTCTGTCTCACCATCAGCCCAGTTTTCTGCTTGATTTGGATTACTCTGGAGTAAGTCCAGAGCTGAGTGGTAGATCTGTGCAAATATTCAATACAGAGACTGGCACTAAAACTTGGAAAGCATTTCACAGGTAATGGAAGCTATACCCTACAATCCTTATGTAACCATAATTTTGGTAGGAGTTTTATCTGGTTAAAGACCTCTGGGTTGATATCTTGGTTTCGTATGTTTCCATAAAGATACTTCATGTCAAGCACTGCCCTGCAATTTTTATTGAAATTTTTACCTCTGCAAAATGGACATAAACTGTGGATTTTGGCAAACACTTTACAAGGTATAAATTATGAAAACATGTAGAAAGTGCCATGAAATCAGAACAGTAGCTTTCTACATCCATTTTGCAGAGGTATAAATTACAAATGCAATCTGCTACTGAATTGAACCACGAACTAGTACTTATATACAACAACAAACAGTTTCCTGTTTACCTGTACTGCTGTAATAGGTTATGAAAAGAAAGGCAGTGTCCAAGAACCTTCTTACTTTTAGATAAGCATTACGTGTGAGTAAGAAGGGTCACAAACAGCTAATGGGCAGGGCAGAGAGTGAGCCAGGGAGGGGATGGGGTGAGAGGATGAGGAGGGGTAAAAGAGAGAGGGAAAAGCAAATGCCTGTTTAACCAGTAAGTACTTTAAAGGTTTATCTCACTAAACCAGATAATATATGTGTGGTGTGGGTGGGATAGCGGTGAGTGGAAATGTGAGATTTTGCATTACTGAGTGGATATATTTGCAAATATCATGGAAAGAGGTATTAAACCTTCAGAAAATACAGATCATTACCTCCATAGCTCCAAAACTTCACTTAGTGTCTTCTGCCCAGTCAAAGAGTTCCTCATGTATGTGAAATACACAAATGTCTAGCATCAGCAAGTAGCTAAATAAAGAAATCAAAACACCTATTTACAAAAAAAATTATGTTTCAAGGAAAGACCTAAAAATGGCTCATGAACCCAGTAAGTATCTTCTCTGAACGCATAATATAACCTGCACTGGCACTCCACACAAGCCAATCCAAGATTCTTCCTGTTCAAGTGTTGCTAAGCAACATCACTACCCAGCAGCAAGGATGTGGAATGAAGAACTGCCTGGCTTTATAATCATTTATCATCTAATCTATATCTATCTATAAATGCTTTTCTGAAAAATAGACCAGAATTTTTCAGACTTTGGGGGTTGCTATCTGGGTTTGTGGTTTTGCTTTAGAAAAAAAACTATCAGATACAGTTTGGATGCTCTGTCTGCCAGACAGCCTCCCTCTTATACAACTTGCTTTTAAAACTGTCTTCTGTTTATCTTTTCATAATAAAATCTTTCATTATCTTCCCTTAGAATTATGTATTTTACAGTGAATTCTTCATTCTGTTGAACAACTCCTCTTTGTCTGTTTTGTAAAAGAAATGCTGGATAGCAAGTAAATATTTTCAAATTAACTGAGCACTTTCACTAACACAGCACTTTGTATATTTCAGTTGATGTCACACAGAAATTGTGAGGACTCTAAGACACATCAACATATGAAGAATCTGTTCATCCCAAACAAACAAACGACCTTGCCAAACTCTGTAACCTACTACATGCCAATTATTTCCCAAGGGTTAAAGTACGTTTGTTTTACTGAAGTGAATAGCTTTTAAGAAAATTAAAATTCCTAAAATAATTTGCATAAGGAAAATCAGATTTGGAGCCTGGGGTACTTTTACTAGATTAGCATAGAAAGGAACAGAAGGAGCTGGACTTCATCATCTCAGTTCCAGGCAATCCTGCATACAAATAGGTGCACACACCTCGTGATGCACGTGCTATGAATCTGGACCATTCTATACAGGCGTACTCACATGGCAAACTGCCAAGAAATGTGCTCAGAATAGACTGTCACTGCTTATTGAACACAAAGAACTTACTGTGAGGGCAGGTCATCAGTCCATCTCATAAGTTCATTCTATTCCAGATGTACAACACAGACTATACACTTTTGGTCTGCAGGTGAGCAGCAGCTGCCAGATGTATTCCTGGCATTAGGAACACTGAACAGAACCATTGTCCTTGCTTTAATCATATGGCTTATGTCTACTTGCTGTGCCTGTGCTGTGGTTTTACATGCAATAGGTTCCTGCAGGGACAGAAGCCACTTGCCTGTCTTTTTTTCTGGAGACCCTTTGGCTGCATAAGAAGTGCTTCAAATATCTATTTATGTGTGCATATACATTTAGATAGGTTATTATCAATCAGCCCTTTTACTGAGATAATATTTTGCATTTAAATAAGTATTTTTATTTCTTGCTATTGGATACATACAGCCATCATCCATAAGAAGACCACATCTACTGAAACCAAAACTGCCGTATTTCTTTACCTGAGATTAAAGACAATGTAACACCATAATGTAAGTGATATCATTCTATGGCTTCTGCTTGGGGCCTTCTATTGCACTATGAGGGCATCCATCTATAGGTAAACCTTGTTTTTCATGTTCCAAGGATGTGAGATGTGAAGTTTGCCCCTCAGTTTGATCCGTATGTGTCCATTCTGCAAGCCATATGTATCTCTTGTTTATCCTTGTCTCATCTTGATAGAAGCAAATTCAGGTATGTCAGGTATCTCAGTGTTTTGTGCCAATCAGTGTCTTGGAATTTCAGGACCATCAAGTTTCAAGAAATGGGTAGAGCAGGGTTTGCTCTACCACTGTCCAAGATTTAGGACCTTCTAGATGCAGCAGCTCTAAGCTGTCAGGTTCTCTGTTGTTCCCAGCAGTAGTCAGTTCTACCCAGAACACTGCACAGGCTCTGAAGCTCTGGGGTATGAAAATACCCTTCTTCTCCCTAGTATCTGTGTCCTGCACAACGATATTGTACCAGCCCCTTCTCTCAACACAATCCCCACCTCTCAACACAATCCCCACAAGAACAACTTCAGCTGGAGGGCCGCTATCCAGTGTCTCACAGCTGAAAAGCACAACCTGGCCACCCTGCCAAATCACTCTGCTCTTGCAACCACTTTTCATGGGGTTTAAAGTCTGATATGTAAAAGCACAGTCCTGAAAAAAATTAAACAAAACAAAACAAACAACAACAAAAAAACCCCACATAAATTCAGCCAACTCAGAAAACACTAAGGAAAACACATTACTTCTATGGACCTACAGAATATGTTGCACGTTTGCACTGCATGACCAACAAAAGAAGCAAAATATGCAGAACAACTGGCTATTTTATTACCATATGCCTTAATGCTCTACTACACTATAAAATATGTGAAATAACTGAACCAGATGTTGTAGGTCTGTGTGTAGATGAAAGCAATATACTGATAACCTTTCTGTAATAATAGGGGAATGGTGCCTGACTACTCTGTCAGCAGTCAACCTTACTGCCTAATGGCTTTAACACCTCACCACTTACTGACCTCAGACTGAGCCTCGTTCCTGAGAAATCAGATTCTCATTCTTGGGGGCTTACATGTAGCTGTAACTTTTGATCCATGCTGTGAGGGTTTCAGGTTTGAGGAATTCTGTACTCTGCATACCAACACACATTTTCTATGCAGAGATTGCTTTGTCATGCTAAGCGTTCAAAGTTAATGGATGTATTGGTTCCATGTTTGAAAATGCTATGTCTACACAGAGTTGACATCAAATTAAAAATTGGCCATGCAAAAGAGTTTGTCTACTGTCCTGGTTACAGAGAAATGGGGAGAGTTTAGTGCTCTGTATGTGACCGAGTTGTTTATTCTACACCAAGAACATCATCGCTGGGGCTGTGGGTTTCAGCAGGAGGAGACAGGGTGCGGGACCATGAGTGAGTCATCGTGCCTCGCTCTCTCCAGCAAAGGGACTATCACCATCAATTCCTGCAGACTCGGTTCCTCTGCCACCCACCAGCTGGCCCCTCACTTTTCTCCAGCGTGACTACAGACCTTTGGTGCTGAAAGGGACAGTGATGCCACTCCCAGGCATGGTGCTGAAGGGAAAGCTCTGAGACACAGCTGAACCCAGAGAGACCAGGGTGACACGGAGTCAGCACTGGAGCGGGAATATTTCAGAGTGAGAATTAGCAGCTCAAGTAACTGCACGGGTCTGAGCTCAGCGAAGCAGCTGCACGACACCTACTCAGACCACCTTGCTTACAGGGGTTTCTTTGTCCTTGTTTTTCTTGTTTTTATGCTGGGAATGGGGGAAATGTTAGCTGTGGGAGCTCCCCCACCGTGTTGCCTTTGTTTCATGACTACCACACGGGCAGTGCAAGGGAAGAGTCACCATATTGCCTTTTCTTCCCAAATACCACATGCACCAGGGCACGGGAAGGGTTGCCATATTGCCTTTGTCTGGGGAAACCTCATGGATGAATCCTACAGGGAGCATCTGCCATCTTGTTTTTGTTCTCAGTGGAGAATACCTTTTTGTGGATAAAACACCTTCTCATTTTTTGTATACTTTTCCATTAATGTTGCTGTTGTTACTGCATGTGTCTTTTTCCACGGTTTTGTACTTTCAGTAAATTGTTATTTCAAGCCCTTGTATCACCTTGTTTTTTATTTTGTCCCTCACTTACTGAAAGTGTCAGGGAAAGAGAAGTGGCATATTTGGAGTTTAATTCCCTGCTGATCTTAAAACCAGCACATCCACAGAATTCAAATCTGACTCAAGACATCCGTGATTCAGTAGAAATTCCATTAGCTATAACTGTTAGGGAAAGATCATATATCACCAGCATGCTAAATTTTGCATTATCATATATGCTGAATAATGCCAAGCTTCTTGGAGACAGACAAAAGTCCTTTCTCCCAAGGGTGCACACAAGAGATATTCAAATTCTGATGGAGGTACTGATTCAGAAACAGTCAATAATAAGCCAGTTTCCCAAGGGGAAAGAGCCTTGTGCAATGTCCATTTTGAAAAGGCCCTGCTCCAGATAACACTTCGACACACATTAATTCCAGGGTTTCTCCTCCCTTATTGTGATTTTTTACCCCCTTCTCCCACTTCACACGTCTGGAAGCATGCTATCACACCTAGGGAACAGCTCAGCTCTGCAAGCAGACCCACACAGGAATCCCTAGCTGCCTTGTTATCGGGACATGCCTGGAAGGACCCTGCAGTCTCTACAAATGTCAGGAATAAATATGGCAGCAAAACCACTATTTTAAGCCTTGTGCAGGTGACATTTAGGGATTCTTGAAGAGGATTTATGAACACATTTTCCCATGTGTCCCCCCAGTTGTTTTTGCTAAGAAGACGCGCAGGCGGCAGGTGCCACAGCCCAGGCCAGCATGGTGTCTAGGCACATTTTCAGAGTCAGCAGAACTTGTTCTTAAACATGACTTAACATGGAGAAGTTGTTACCTCAGCTTCCCAAAGTTGCATCAGCACTTTGGTGAGAGTACAGTTGGATTTAGTGGTGTTTTGTAGAGGTATGCAGAAAACAGTCTGACAGAGCAAGATACGAGAAAGCTCCCCAGATCCTGTCAGTTACCAGCTATAAAGCCAGCCATGAGCACACTCCCACCTGCTCTCCATAAAGCTCCTGTTGCATTATTCATACAACTGGTCCAAGTGCCCTGCTCACAAGTTAAATTTCCAGCTTTGTCTGCCATTTCCTCACAGCCTAGGTCTACACACTTTGGTGCGTTACACTGCGTGTGAGGTGTGAAATGTTTCTCAGGTTATGTAATAGAACTCTGTAGTCCAGATTGAAGCTGCTCCCATCGGGATGATGGGATAACTACAGTCACTTTCATAAGTACAGTCACGGAATCACAGACAAAAACCTGACAATTTTATGGTCCACAGAGCAAGTTCCTGTGTTGCAAACAGAACTAGCAGGAATAACTGAATGTCACTGCCTGCTGGGCAGCCAGGAAAAGCTTTTCATCATGACACACGATGGACAATGTGAGATTATGTCTGTTCAGTCTCTGAAGCCCACTCTCAAGGGTGGAGATGGAAGGCACGCTATTTTTGGTTTTGCAACTTTGAGGACTGTCTCAAGCAGCATCAATCAATTACAGAAAACTTAGCAACAAATTGAAAATCACTAATGGAACACTGCAGTTGATCATCACTATTAGTAGCCAAGAATCATGCATAATTTAGCAGTTATTGTTAATTGCACAGGTACCTGATTATTTAAATAAATAGGTTTTGCAGATATTTAAAATGCGTAGCAGGACAGTATAATACACTGAATATTTATCAACACTCTCTCTGAAGTGAATATGTTATGAGGCACTGCAGATTCTTTTTGGAAATGCATCAAAACAAGTCAGAGCTCTATTCTATCCATTCTATTTTTAAAATATATTATATAACATGCCATTTTTAATGGATAAAATAAAGAATCTTTAGAGTGATATACAGCCCTGAAGAAGCATGATGGAAAAAGATCACAGGAAAAGCAGGGGTTTTCTCCTTTTTTTTTTTCTCCTTCAGTTTGCTATCTCTACATTTGACAGTGCTGCAGTTGGTCAGCTTAATTATTTTCTCTTCTGTAGCTAGTCAGTCTGTCAGTTCCCATTCTTGTTTCAAAGGTCATAGCAGCAAAGGAGGGTGGGGGGAAAGGAAGGAAATTGAATAGGGCAAACCCAAAATCTGTCAGAACTCTCAAAGGCAATAATGCATTTACACATTAGATTCATATTTCTATTGGCAAAGACCACACAAGTGTCAAGAAATATAAAGCAAGGTATTTTTCCCTTATTTTGACATGCTTTAATAACATCACCATATATAAATGAGTGGCAGAAACTAATTATTTTTTCAAACCCTGTACTAATGAGGAATGGACCAAGGTGTCAATGAGTTAGTCAAATTATGGAATGAATTAAATCTCACCCTTTATGTTGCATCAAATTATAGCTGATTTAATAATTCTTTTGAAATTCTTGTCTTGCTTTACAACCAAACAGATTTCTTGGACATTAGGCTTCTATTTCATGAGGAGACCCTCATGTCATTAATATATCCAAATAATAGCATGGTCTCTTGATTGAGACCTCACTATGGGTGAACAGATTTTCTCATCAAAACACAAAAAGAAAAGTTGTTTCAAATAGAACACTGACTACAATCATTTATATTTGAGCACTTCAGGCTACTTTCAAGCACCCTTTCAAGAACTTCATTCCCTTTATAGCTCAAAAGACACCAAGCCTTGGATGGTTCACAGATGTTCATTCTTTAAATTATTGAACACTTCTATTACATGCTCAGGAGTTCCTATTAAGATAAAGCAAAAAAATTCCATCTTTTTAATATTATGCATGTGTTGGATGGAGATGTAATGTTGGCTACATATTTGAGTGGTTATAACATGATGATTATTGAAGTGCTGTGCATAAACATGTTATTGTACTATATTCATTCAGAACCTTATTCCTTTAAATGAACAAGATTATTTGCAGTGAAGACACTGCTACAAAATTAACACATACCTAACTATCATAGCAGTAACTACAGATAAATAAGCAAAAAGTGGGACAGCTGACTTCTCAATAAGAAATAGGCAGCTGGAGTATTAGTCAAGAATAACTAAATGGACAAAGATTCAGTGTAATCCCTAGAAAAGAAAAGAATGGAAAAGAAAGTGTAGCACAGTAACCCAAAACAAAGTGAGATGGGAAAAATAGGCAACTAACTTCTAAAAAAAAAGGCAAAAAAATGTAACAATTTCTGAATACATTAGAACAAAGCACTTGCTCTTTGGACCTTCACACTCTGAATCAAAGATTACAGCACATCTCATTGAGTCAGTGTCCTGGTTTGGGCTGGGATAGAATTAATTTTATTGATAGTACCTGGTATACAGATACATTTTGGATCTGTGCTGAAAGAAGTGTTGATAATACAGAGATATTTAGCTATTCCTGAGCAGTGCTTATACTGAATCAAGCACTTTTCTCTTTCTTACAGCACCCCACCAACGAGCAGGTTTGGGGTATCCAAGAAGTTGGAGGGAATCCAGATGGAACAGCCGACCCCAGCTGACCAAAGGGTATTCCATAAGGTATTGTGTCATGCTCAGCTTATAAAACTGGGAAGAGAAAAAAGAGGAAGAAGGGGTGTTCAGAGTTCTGGAGTTTGTATTCCCAAGTAACCACTACATGTGATGAAACCCTTTTTCCTGGGGATGGCTGAACACCTGCCTGCCCATGGGAAGTGGTGAATGAATTCCTCATTTTTCTATGCTTGTGTGTGTGGCTTTTGCTTTACCTATTAAATTGTCTTTATCCCAACACATTCTCTCATTTTTGCACTTCTGATTCGCTCTCCCATCCCACCAGGGAGGAAGTGAGCAAGCACCTGTATTGTGCTTATTTGCCAACTGGGGTTAAATCATGACAGTCAGCTTTCAAAAACAGAATTTTCTGTTCAGTGTGGAAAAACAGCAGTAAACATGCCACTTCATATCAGTTTTTTTCCTAAATGCTGCCAGATACCACAGTCTTGCCGCCGAGGTGCATTTAAATAAGTAAAATAACTCTGATATCATATATCTTTATGATAGCCTCCTGGTCCTTCTAGTATATTAGCCCTTTTGCTGAAAATCTGAGTGACTTAGATTCATCTGCTAGAGTTTAAAAAAACTTGCGAGCATTGAAAAATCTCATTCTGTAATTTTTTTTCCCCTGATCCCCAGGACACAGCCAACCTAACATCACTTTAGCATGACCCAAGACTTCTAAGCTGCAAAGGGCTTAGTAGAATTAAAGTGCTTGCTGAAGTACTATCTATTGAGATTTGGGAGCACGCTTTCTAAAACACAGAGCCACCTCTTGCCAGGGTAAATGAATGCAGTTACCCTAATTAAAACTAACAGTTACCTTAAACTAACAGTTAAGCCCTTACTTTATGACAGCTGAGGGCTTAATCTTTGAAGACATTAGAAAATACACTTCCAAATGACTGATATTTTCCAGGTATATAATGATAACTCATGATTTCTTTCTCTGACATTCTGTTAATTTCCATAGTCAAGCTTCCTTTTGTGACTCAGAGTAGTTAAAGGAAAAGGTTGTTACTGATGACTCAGAGTAGCAGAGAAATTGAGCCAGAAATGTCACGTGGAGGCGGTACTGGAAGACACGCTTCCATCAAAGCTACAAGCAACTCCTTTCTGCTTAAATGAACAACCTTACCTTTATTTTAGTTATTTAACAGTAGATTTAGTTATTTAACAGTTCTTTAACAGTAGATCAGTCAGCACATCATCATTTATCTAAAAGTTGTGTCCTCTTAAAGAAGGAAATTACATGCTGTCAGAAAACACAGTAGGAAAAAAAAAATTCATAGCAAATCATACATGATCAATAACTATGTTGTCTGGGCCAGCTCATGCACTCCCTCTGATACATCCTTACCTAAACAGAAGGCAAGGTACCAAAGACGGTACAGTAGTACTTCAGTATCACTGAAGTTGGGGCAGAATTACCAGTCTTTTATCATCTCTTTCAAGAGGTAATTAGACACAAGGTGTAGAACTATGACATGAGCAAATAATCATCCTTCCTTCAACCACAGAAATCCTAACATTGTTGGCCACCTCCAGGCAAGTATGAAACACTGAAAGATCCGCTGCAAAATTAATTGTTCTTGGAAGATGGATGTTTTCAGAGTTTATCACCTTTATTTCTCAGGTACTCTGCAAGCCTAATTTCTGTAAATTCATTATTTTTAATAGTGAGAGGAAACTGGTTAGCACTAGCAAGTTCAACAGTACTTAAGCTGGTCTGGATATTCATGTAACAATGCAACAATGTTGACAGCAGTTCTGCCAAAGTAGACCTAATCAACTGTTTCCAGAAACATGTCAGCATAATTTCGAATCTGAAGTATTTAATGCAGATTTGCAATGCCATGAAACTGAGAGAATGGATATTATCTAGTTTGGTTTGTGTAAAGAAATAAAGGCAATTACTTGCTTAGTGTCACTTACTGTCCTAGTTTCAGCCAGGACTTTAGTGTCATTCAGTACCACCTCACATCACTGCCAGGGGCATGGGAAAGGGACTCTCTCTCTCTGGCTTCTGAGAAGAAGGGTCTGGCTTCTGGTCAAAAAAACCAAATGTCAGAATTGTCCACCCCTGTTCACCATCTTGGAGTCCTTGGTGAGCATTTCACATGTAAATCACCCTCTCTTTTGTACACATTTATTAGTAGTATTGTTGTCTGTTTTCTGATCTCATTACTGTTTCCAGTAAATTGTTCTTTTCTCAACCCCTGATCTTTTCCTTTTGTGCCTCCAGTTCTCCTTTCTGGCCACCCTCACAGGGTGGGGAGAGGAGCAGAATGGAGGTGGAGAAAGGGGAGCAAGCAAGCAGCAGCGTGGCTTGGAGTCTTGGTGGGAGAACTAAATTGAGGCAGCGACTTGTGAAATTTCACCAAGGTACTCTGAGCTTTTTATCTACCTAAGTAAAAGAAGGCCTCAGAGCCAATTGGTCCTGAAAGATAAAGAATCAAGAAAGGCCACTACCCCCATTAACAGAAGCTGCAGCCTTAGGGATAAGAGAAGAAACAGCCCAAGTAGAGACAACAAAGGAAACCAGTGGAGATCAACACCCCACACAATAATAGTGCAATTGGACCAATTTCCCATGAGGGGTGGGAAAATTAGATTGTAAGGGTATAATTGCCCAGGGATCCCTCTTCAGAGTCACATGGCTCAAGCTGCTCCTACCACTGTGTCACCCAAATAAATTCTCTTATTGTACTTAAAGACTGAGATTTTGCTGCAGGATACCTGGGGTAGAGAAGCATCATTAACAGTTTGCTTCTTTTAAAGATGAGCAGGCCTAGTGCAATCGTAGTCCTGGCATACCTAAAGAACAAAAATGGCTTTAAATTAAACTGAAAAGTAATCTGGAAAACACTAGTTACATTTGTTCAAACAAAGTCAGTCAATTCCTCCTCCATTTTATTCCCTATCTCACTTATAAGAGACATTAGAGACAGGATATAATTTATGACGATGCCCCATAAATGCAATGGGAGTATAAAAGCTGCTTGTTTAAGTGTTAAGAGAGTCAGTCTGGAAGTCTGGAACAGTCTAGGAACAGCTAAAACCTATGTACTTGAGCAGCTTAAAATCTGCCACAAATCTACAGGATATCATGAAATAAATGAAAGCAATTGCACAGGAGAGTGTTGAGAAATGAAACTTCTTTTTTCATCTAGATTATAGTTTTCTTCTTCTCTTGCCTTTTCCTGCTTCCTTTATTCTTTCTATGCCTTCTTCTCCCTTCCTCACTTAATAGTGGTTTCATGCTCTGTGTGCAAGCTTATTCTGTTTTGTTTCAGCCAACCACTTAGTGTCCATCTGTGTCAAACGGAGCAAATGAAAATGTGAACAGCCCACTCCAGGTTCAGTGGCAGTACATCTTTGCTGCCAGTGGTCTGGAGAGTCTCAATCCAGATTTGTATTGACAGATCATTTAGTAATAAACTCTATTAAAGAGTTTCTTGATTCTAGGACCACAGCACCACAATCACTACCTTCCCTACCTCAAGGGAGCAATTGGCCTCATGTTTTGGCCATTAAACCAGTCAAGGGAGAAAAACAAAGCTGTAGGGCTAGAGCAACCAATCCCACATATCAGTGAGAGCACTAATACTGAACAGCAGATGCAGCCAATAAACACTGTTCACACAAACTGAAATTCATTCTTACGTTATATCCAATCAATAATGAATAGCAAACAAATTAATGAGATCCAAGGTCTGTTTACAAAGCACAAACGAAAAGACTGAAACTGATCATATTAATTATTTGCCTCTTAAGCAAGTTTCTGAACCACTGACTCACCCAATATTCAGGGTTGTGTATCTCCAGTTAGTTTTTGTTATGGAAGAAATGTCAAAAGTTTCAACTGAAAGAAGGAAAAATTAAATCACATAAAACATGAACCTGTTTTCAATCCATTTTTTTTAAATTACTTTTAAAATTTTTTGTACAGTGTTTTGGGATCTGTGGATTAAATATCCTGAATAAGAGTGAGGTATGATTATTAGTGCCTCCTGATTGAAGAAATGTCTTTTATTAGGATTTTTTTATGATGAGTAGAATGACTGGGCTCATATTCAGACTATAAATTCTGGGCATTTCAACACAAGAATGCTAAATGAAAAAAACTGTTAATATGAATATGTCATTCCTTCTCCAAGTCTTAATTTCCTACTACTTCCACATTAATTTATATCTAGGAACTTATTAAGAAAAGACTTTGTGATCACAAGAAGAGATTCCTAAGCATAGCTCTGTTGTCATAAAACAAAAAGGTAGTGATTTCACTACCTTTGATTTGGTTAGAGTTAGCTGCAAAGGACTAAATAAAGTACCCCTCCCTGTAGAGCACAGTGATTTCTAATACAGGTTCACCATTAAATAACATCTTGAGATAGGACTAATCTTTTTTTTTTCTCCAAGGTGCATATATAATATAAAGTGCTTACCTGTATCCTCCCTAATATTTTTCAACGCTAGCCCAGGTGATGTAGACACAGCAGCAAACATATTGGATTTCTGAGCTCCAGTAGAAGTACTTTGTGCTGGTTAAGATCCAGAGATGCTGCTTATCCACCAGAGACGAGCCATCCTCACGTGTCATATAGTGGGCACATTCACCTCTCCCACCACTCTAATTTGCTCTTAGTTCACTGAGGCAAAATAAGTAATAACAGCTACTTGAGTTGACTCAGAGAAAAGTCAAGGAGGGCATCACAAAACCCCCTTCAATTACAGGTGTGCTATGCCACTCAATTTAGCACTCAAATTACGGGTAGCTGAGCTAGAAGAGATGGAACAGTTTAGCCTAAAAAGCAGTTGAAAACAGATCCTAAAAATCCACAGATCCTATAAAGTTTTGTCATTGTTCCTTCACAATGCAGCTGTAGTACTCCTGGATCTAGATCAGCTCTCTCTACTACTCAACGGAGTCAGTACATTCTGGAAGAAGCTATGTAGGGAGATAGGATCTGCTTGAGAAATGGTCACATTGTCCTCATATGAAACCCATTACCCAGCCATATCAGGTCAGCATGATCTGAGGGGTGGAAGTTTGTAGACTGATGCCTACCCAGAACCAGCATCCAGATGAAAGAAATTAAATCTCATCCCAAATCTATAGACATGAAGTACTACATAGTAAGTACACCTTCAGAAAACACCAGGTGCCTTTACTTGGAGGGTTAGAATAAGACAAGGGCAAGGGGAATATGAAGATGAAGTTAAGCCTACACTGGAAAATATTAAGATGGTGACTGAAAAGTGGAGACTTGTTATAAAGTATCCAGAACAGGCTAAACTGTGATCTAAGATGTCTGGTTCATTGGCCACATCTTGTTTAATTGCATTACTGCACTTGAAGACTGGGAATTTTGCTGATTACATGGGAGAGATCCCAAGTGAATTTGTTAATCTACACAAACATTGTGAAAGCTATGTTATTATTCTTAGGAAAAATAATAGGATTAATAAAAATAGGAATAATAATAATAATAGTAATAGTAATAATAATAATAATATATGTTCAATCAACTATAGCTCCAGAAGTGTTCTTGCAGCTTTCTTGATAAGCTTTCACATCCAAAATTTTATTTTTACCAACAATTATTCTAAGGATTATATTTTATATTATCCCTTTTCCCTGTCACTTTAGCATAAACCTATTAAAAGTATTTCAGAATAGCATCTATCTGTGCAAGTGATAGCCTGCCAGCTTCTAGCTTGAGGTGCACTATGAATCAAAGGTGTATAGAAAAGAAAAAAGATAAAGAGCAAACACCATAGGCACAGTGATAAATCTGCCTGGTTTTATGTAAAATAGATATTAATTTCACTTCAAGCACTAAGATGAATCAAATAGAACTATCATTCATTACAGCGTTGGGAAAATCAGAATTTTTAGACCAGCCAGTTTCATGGAAATGTGCTGTATGGCTTTTATGTATTTGTATTTCAGTTCCCTCAATAAATTAGACAAACTAAAATGCTAAGTGAAACTCAGCCTCAAACAAGGTCAAGTCTGGTGAAAACATTGTGTTTTCAATGAGCTTTGAATTTCAGATATAATTTAACTCAAATTCACCTATCTTGACTCACTTTCTCTAGCTTGATCCACATGTTTATGCATCAAAACCACAATCTATGACTGTAGGCTGGGAAATGTTGTCAGTGAGCTGGAAACCATTATTAAACAAATCCTGTCTGTGCAAGTGGACAATGAGGTTAAACTGGTCTACTGTGCAAACAAAAATTGCTAGTGATTTTGGCTGTCTTCACTATGGTTACATGATACCAATCATTGGGTATCTACCTTATATACAGAGATCTAATCACTAAATTAGATGTGATACGTAATCTAAACATGATTATCTGAATATCTGGCCTTTTCAGAGAGTCTTAAGATAATATCTCAATTTTAAGATGCTTAAAGTCAACAATCATCTTTGAAAACAATTCAATGTGTTTTATCCAACAAGGTTACAGGGAAAGCTTACTAAAATGAGAAGCTCACATTTAAATTATTCGTTCCCTGATAGTGTGTGTGATTCTAGATACCACAATAACCATATATTTTCAGGTAGCATTAGCATGCTAACGAATCCTGTCCATCACTGTTTGTGAATTGCTAATGCATTCTTAATATCTGATAAACCAGAACCTTAGGGTGCAAAGTTCTATTAACATGCTAATGTATCTTGTCCCTGCTTGCTTTAGAATTAGAAAGAGTAGGTGTTAGCCAACGAAAGGCTTCATTTTGCTAAAGCCACTAGAACTGAGAAAAAGAGAGATGCTGTCTGCCAATCAACATTTCTTATCAACTAAGAGGTAAATATAACAAAAATACTGCCTGTAAAGCAGTACAGGGAAAAGTCAAACTACCATAGCACTTAACTAAATGTCTTTAGAAGCCCCATCAATTATATGTATTTAGCATGTGCATCTGGAAATCTGGCAACTGGCTCTATGTTTCATGGCCCAAAAATCTCAATTATTCTGTCTTAAAACTTCAGTATGATAAATTTAAAAGGAGTAATGTTGTATCTCTGTTTCAAATTCAGAACCTTCCTTAGCAAATATTACTCCACCCACAGAATTTGCTTTGAATACAATATCTTAGCTCTCCTTCAATTTTCTGGAAAATACAAAGGACTGTTTCTTTCCACTCATTTGAAGGTGAGTTACTCCCTGAAATGAGTGAGGCTGCATTGGTTTAAAAACAAGATCAGTTATATTTAAAAGCAGGCAACTGATGAAGAACGAAGTTGCACAGACCATAATTTCAGGTATTTTACAGAGGTAAAAAAGAGTGTCAACACCTTGCTCCATACACATAAGTGGGAAACCAAAGGAGGAGTAGAATAAAAGGTGTGCACCAACTTATGGATTTGGCTTTGCAAAGGGAAATAAGACAACAGCAACACTGTTCACCAGCTGCCATGTTAATTAAGGGTCATGATACCCTCTGAGTAGTCTTGATGAGCACTGAAAAGCTGTCTGATTTTGGCAATGCATACAGCAAAGAGGTCAAAACTTATGGGGCTAGTGTGTCCCAGTTTCTTCCTGATGAGAGAAATTGTCCTTTCACGTACATCCCTTAGGCAAATAGAGAGACCTGATACACAGCAAGGATTAGAGAAGAATCAGTCCCTGATGCTGGAGATGCACAAAATAGCAAGGCTTTTTACACAGCCTTGCTTATTCTCTGAATCCATTCAAAGAGCCAGCTGCAATCCTGTTTTGGAATTTGTGAGGAGGAAAAGGTTTTGTATATTAAGTAATGATTATAATATTCTCTTCTCATGCGACACATTTCTCTTGTCCCAGTCTTTAACAGAAAACACTGGGAAATGTTTTAGTGAATTGAGTTATGAATCAGCACAGGGCAAAAAGTAGAAAGACACTCTCAGTCAAACCTAAACAAAAGCAAAATTCCTTTTTATTTCTGTTTGTGATCCTCTTGTGAACAGTTTCTCAAGAGCAGTTGAGTATTACCAGTACTTTTGCCATTCAAATTTTCTTGGCTTCAAAACTAAAATCCAGAAATACTTGCCAAACATATACTTTGCACTTCTTATTTGCAGAATTTCCACCTTTCACAGAACTGTTATCTTACCTAAGCCATCAGATAAAAAAGCCATGCATACATTATCTGTCTGTGTTCACTTGCAGTGTTCAAGAAATGACCAATCATTTAAAAACTCACAGATTGGATAAAATTAACAAACCAGTGAAATTCATAATAGGCTAGTGGATAATTCGTAAACAGAAGAGGTGACATTGATATCAATTATTCATTGGAAATTATTTGCTTAACTGTACTGCAGTCAAATTTCTACTCAACTTTAGAAAGGAACCATTACACATTCATTCTTGTTTGCATCCTAATTAGTTTTTAAACCTAGCTTAGCAATGCAATATGCCACTACATCATTTATCTTGGTGTAACTTAACAGACATGTGAAAGATAACTGGACGTCTTGAGATCATGACAGATGTTGCAACATCTCAGTATATACCAAGATACCAGATAAAAACAGAACTGGTAATTTACAGGTTATAAGGGGAGGAAATATATATCTCCTTTTAAACAGAACATAGATTCTAACATCTATGATCCAATCACTGAGCCTTATAAAATGGCTAGACAGGGTAATACATATTCTCAGGTTTGCATTTGCTTCCTTCACAGATAAGCAATGAGCACAGGCTCAAGCTGTGTTATTAGACTGACAATATCCAATTAAAGTCAGAGTGCAGGGGAAAATTTTCAAGTTATTTTATCATTAGAAAGCCTCAAAGCTTATACATGCATATCTTGCATGTTCAAGTGACAGATACAAAATGGGAGAGTCAATAGCAACAAACACTGTGACTAAAATATAACAGAATATATATGTTGTTTGTAAAGCAGCACATATTCCTAGCCATCTGTCATACTGCACACCTGACCTACCATACACAGGTACAGTTGCTAGCTCTTCCTATCTTATCATAAGCTTCAGAGACCTGGTACTTGTCCAGAGAGTCTTAATCCTCAGAGATTTGTGATGATGTGGGAGTCTCAAGTGAAAGAAAAATACATTTGTTCTGCAGTTGAGCAAAGCTTGAAAATAAGCATTTTTTAAAAGCTCAAACAACAGCAGGAAAATAATTTTTTTAAATGAGCATACTGTTTTAAACATCACATGAATTTGTTTTAAACCAAATGCTTGACCTACAGTGGCTCAGATCCAGAAATGCCAGTAGATTATGAAGTGCAGCTCTGGGGCTCTGAGTTGATGCTAGAACCCTGTCTCATCTCACTGTGGTACCTGTCTTCCACACATCCTACAGAGTAAGGGCTTCAAGACAGGAAAAAGTTATGCATGGATACTGTACTGCATCATGGATATAAATAAAATTATAGGTAATTTTTTCAATGTATGACAGGAAATATATAGTCCATGAAGCATATGCAAGACCAAGTCTTTCAGCCATCCAAATGAGGGACCCAGTCAAGGTCAGCAGGACCAGCCAAGGTCAGCAGTAAATCTTCTCCAGGCCCTGGCCTTGGATTTTCTTCCAGAGAAACCAGGGCAGAAGGAGAGGATGATGCAAACACACATCTTACCCCAGCCCAGAATCAAGATGCAACAGGGGTATCTGCCTGGACAACGGAAGGGGAGACTTATCCAGAAACTCACAGTTTGTAAATATCTTACTGAACCTGTAGAATCTTAAGGATTAATGCTGTGTTGAAATCTGTGGTGAGGAATCTAAAGCTTGTCCTTCCCTGTTGACAGAGATATACACACACACAACAAAATCTAAACTGAAGATAACTTTTTCTTGTGTCCTTCATATCCTACACTATCTCTAGATCTCATATGAATCCCACAACAAAATAAGTATTCTTGTCTGTGAAACGATACTACATGGTTTTAAATTATTGCTGGTTTTCTATGCTGATTCTGTTCTAGTGTTCAATATCTCTCATTTAGATGGGATTTTGTAATTTTCTTGTTTGCTTGGTTCTTAGTATGCAATCTTTTTTCACAAACAATTAAATTGAAGAGCAATTTGTATTTTCAATGAAGATTTAAACCCTCATTTCCCTGTTTTTTACCAAAATAGTAATTTCAAATAAATTAAGGTACTTTGTTTATTGATTCATTATGCAATTAATTTGTTTTCGTATTCTGCACACATCCTGATGAAAGATTAACAATCATGTACCACACATACACTAGGGTGGAGGGAGAACATTTCTCCTTCAAATTAGTACACTGAAATATTAATATAAATAAAGCAGGAATGTTTGTAAGTGTTTTCATAAGGTATTATAATGCTGTCTGAGCGACAAGGAATGATTTTACAATGCATGCAGACTATAAGCCACTCAAAGTCTAGAGAAATGGACTGAAAGTCTTTCTGACATCAACAATACAGTTATTTACCTTTTAACTCTGATTTTGTGATATAGTTTCATTCAATTTTCCAGTATTATTACATTGTTTCTGATAAAAGATGAAAATCTTTGCATTTTCAAATACTCTCTTTCCAAAATACATTCAACTGCTGCAGACATGGTTTCTGTTTTATTCCTTTGGTATTATTTTGTGGTACTGACAACACTATCGTAAGATATGATAGTCTAAACTTGAATATTTCCTAACTTTTCTTTCAGTAACCACAGTAAGGAAGTTGTTTTGATACAGGAAACATGAAGTAGAATATTTTTATCAGTTCACTTGTTTCAGATCCAGTCTTTGAAAAGAAAACTCACAGAAGCAGGGCTGGAGATGTCAGACCAGAAATTAAATGCCCGTTCATCTCCCAGGAACTGAAATAATAAGAAAACAGTGGTTGGGTTGTGCCAGTCATATTCAAAGAATACAACCTAGGCAAGCTTTGTAGGCAAGGTAGTATCTTCTACCAGATCAATCAAACTTCTTAAGGACTGATCCTGTCAATTGTTAGAAATTATAGGAAGAAGAGACCTGAACCATAAGATTGCTGGCAATTTTTAATTTTTCTAATGGTTATAGAGTTTGACAGTTGTGTAGTCTATATATTATAAAATACTTTAACTGCGGATTCATGCTGAGACTTTGATCAGATTCCCAGATGCTTCTGAGCTTCTGATCTGAAATTCTATTCTATACTCTCAAAAAATGTCATTTGCAGGAAAGAATCTATTTAAGTACCATGATTCAGGCTCAAATAATTCAGGTTTTGGTAAAGAAACCTAAACACCCTTTTTTTGACAGCTTAACTTCTATTATAGTACTGTAATAACACATCCCCTCTGAAGTTTAATTCTTTAGACTCAGGATTTGATAAAGAAACACCAGACACATTTTCACTTTCATCTGCTAAAGGCTTTCATTTTCTCTCCTGTTCTAATACCCAGCTAGGGTGGTGTTCATTCTATTTCCAGTACTGTAGTGTTTGTCTCTATCACTGTGAGCAAAACCATAGGAATTATGATATACAGCTCACTGACTTCAGAGGATGCAGGGGATACTCTTTTGTAACAGCCAAAAGAAGGGTATTTATAGCTATAAATGTCTCTGAAGTAGATCACAACTTTACAACTGAGAGGGCAGACATTTTCAACATGTCCAAAACTAAAATTTTCATGGACTTCAGTGTATAATAAACTAGAGCAAGATACCTCACATATTCTCAGAACTGAATAATCCTTTTTATTCTTATGTTCTCAGGCTCAAAGTCCTTCCGCTGAAAATTGTTTTCTATTTTGGCTCTAGAAAGAAAGAGCAAGTCACACCCCGGATCTGTGTAAATTCCAGTGTAATTTCATGTCAAACTTGACTTTCTACCATTTTAAGAGGCATTGTTGGCATGCAGAAAGGACAGGGAGAACTCTGGACAAGTTTTCTAAATGGAAGCACCATGCTAAGGAATGCAAGAAAAAGTTCCAGCAAGTATAACTTTGCGTTTTCTTATATCTCCCACTAATATTTATTTGTTCTTTAGTCTATTTCCTCAAGAAATACTGCACCCCCAGCCCACAGCCTTTGTCCTCACTGGAGTAAGTAATATGTAGTTACTTACAAACATGATTTGATACAATTTACTTGTTGAAGCTCATTCAGTGTATTTTGAAGCCAAATGAAGATTTCTATTGACAGTGGTAGGCACTCGATCAATAAGATCAGAGAGAAGAGAGAAGACATTTCATACAAATTACTGTAATACCTGAAAATTAAGGTAACCAGAACTTGGGCTGTTTCAAAGTCCTGAGCAACGTTCTTCATTGCTATGATTGTGGCTAACATGGAGTGAGAAGTGGCTTTCAGAGCTGAAGACAGGGAGTTAAGGAAAGCAAAAATTGTCATGACTGACAAAAATATTCAGGATAAAAATAGACAGCTACTGAAGAGAAACATGTTCTTGTTTTTCAGAGGATTTTAAAACCTCAAGAAATGACACACCTGTTCACTGCTGCAGAAATTGTGTCCATGCTTAAGGACAATAATGATAGTCCCTGTGTTAATTATTAATGTTTTACAATAAAAGTTACTTTTCATAAGTGATTTTTATAGTACCCAAAAAAATTGTCTTCTTCTATAAACTACTACAAATGATGAGAGAACTCTTTATAATAAAATACATCTTAACTTTTTTCTTGCTGAATTGTTTCCCAAGAAAATATGTTAATCAACTGTAGTGCCTTTTCAAACTTATCAACCACTGTAACTGAAGTAGAAGTAACAATGCAGCTCAATGTAGTTCATTCATGCATATTTTGCTATTTGTTCCTTTAAAAGAGAATGTTTTTAACTAAAAAATAAATAAAAATAAAGAACTGATTTTTCAAAGTTATATCTTTTCACTTATTTTTACAGTATTTTTCTCTATACGAAACAAGAAATGAGCCAATATTATCAGGTGAACAGATGTGATAGCATATGAAAGGACCAAGCAATTGCCAATTAAATAGGGGAAATAATGATGAAGCAACAAAATATTTGAAAATATATTTGTTTGTATTATATATCTCACTTCAAGGGACCGAAAGGAAGGAGGGACTAGGAAACTGCTTAGATGATATTCTTTAGCTTTCAGTGCAATATTCCTTTCTATAAAAGGACAACTGCACAGGGCTATGAATACCATATACCCTGACTTTAAGGGGATCTTTGACATGGTTTTGCAGCATATAAGGCAGCAGGGTATAAATGGAATTACTAGGAGACACAGGCAAAGCAATAGTTATCAACTCTCAAACCAGAAAACTCAAGGGCATCTGTCTTTTCTGAGTTTAGAAAAAGTAAAGTAATTCGTTATTAAGTAGTTGGATGAAACAGAGTATACATTTAGAAGATAATGTCAAAAAGGATGTTCTATACATCTGGAAAAGTCAAGGCCTGCAGTTAAGAATAATTTTTTAAAACTAAAGAAATGTAGGGAAAAGCAACACACAGTTCAGTATTCTGCAGAACAAGATCTGGGTTATGACTTCATGCTGCAATCCACAAACAAGTATTCTGTCAGTATGTTGCAAAAAATAATCTCTCCAGTCTTCAGGCTCCAGAAAGATAATTCTGTTTAATTGCTACCACTGCCCCCAAGAAAGGTGTAAAAGACTAGACAGAGCCCAGAAGAGTTCAAGGAGATAATGATCAGATTAGGAGACTTAAACTGTTAGGAAAGAAATTAGAGGATAACTTTTTTAGTTTAGAAAAGGAAAAGCCAGAAGACAATGTAATATGTCCAGGTATGTAAAACATGCGTGCAGATAACTTTTCAAATTAAGGGAGAGAAACCTATTTATATGCCCTAAATTAGCAATAAGAAAAAAAAGCTTCAGCAAGTTTAATTATTAAGATAATCTTTGTAGAAGTAAGAATAGAAAAAAAAAAAAATGCTACAATAGGTTGCTTTGGGGAAACTGTGCAGTCTCTATAGTTGAAGCCTTTTTAAAGATTAAAAATCTATTCCTGTACTATGTGGGGTCCGCTAACATTGGTTATATGGACCAACTTTAGTTACATGCTTGTACAGAGTCTTACGAGAACCAGCCTCATTTGCAGAAAAAGATTGGAGCTGCTCCATCAGTAAAGGTAAACACTGATGGATGCCAAGGGGAAAAGGTAGCACATGACTAGGGAGGGTGTGTGAGCTGAACAACCACCTTCTGACAGTTTAGTTTAACAATAAGTGATTTCACATCACTGTGAGATATGAAACCATGTGTGTCTCTCTGGTAGTTCATGGATTAAATGGATTGTGTTCTTCTCCAGCTGCTAAGGGTTACAAGAAGAAAAGGCCATTTGGGGGAATTCAGAGAAGTTCTTCCAGTGTTCTTCTAGAAGAACACTTCTTCTAGAGAAGCAAGTTTTTTCTAAACTACATCCAGTATAATCTTTTTAAGCCAGAAGTAAAATGGCAGGCAAATGCATAGTCCTTTAAGTGGCTTGGTAGATCTCAAAAATTTGAGCTGTTCTCTGTCCAGCCACTTCTTCCTCAAAAAAATAGCCCTAAGTTTGGGATCTTTTCCACTCCTTCTCCATTTCCTCATTTGCTCCTCCAACCTTAGAATGCAGTGAATCACCTAAATTATGGGAGGCTACTTGCACAATATGACATTGAGCTTGTAATTTAATACACTGGATTTAGCAATAAAAACCAAGGCAAGCCATGCTCCAGAAGACATGGTATAATTGAACGAGAGGACTGTGAGTTGAATGCTGGAATTATTAGGAGAAATACCAAAATATGCTTCACAGAAACAACAGTCAGATCAATTAATTGTCAAAGTCCCTCCTGGTCTCTCCCTGTTAGTTTTTTTGAGCAGCTGTTGCACTCACAACCCCAGCTGTTATATCTCAGAAGCAAAATCAGAACTAGTCAGAACCATTTTTCTGCTTTATATCTTTGTACAGCACATTGTCTTTCCTACCACTGACTTCTTAATGGAATATGCTAAATTATTTTCTGGGCCATTGAATTCCCATTGCACAGGTAAGAGTGACATGCTGGTAGTTTAATACCTCATGCAAATCTCCTGTTCCATTTTTTTCTTCTACTGACCATCATACTGCAATGTTGTGAAATATCAAAAGGGGCCTCTAGTTTGGAAAGCAACATGGCAGGAAGCAATAAAAATTGCAAACTACAAACCAAAAAGCAATCCAGCTCCACCTCTATACATACAGAAATAATTTACTCGATTCTTTATCCCCTTACCTTTGTAGTGTAAAATCATAGAAAGGTTTGAGTTGGAAGGGGCCTTTAAAGACCATCTAGTCCAACCCTCTGCAACGAGCAGGGATGTGTTCAGCTAGACCAGGCTCAGAGCCCCATCCAACCTTAGCTGCTTGTTTCCAGGAATGGGCATCCACCACCTGTCTGGGCAATTTGTGCCAGTGTTTGACAACCTTCATTGTAAAAAATTCTGCCTTATATCTAGTCTGAATCTGTAAATGTTAATGAGTGAGTTTCATGGGAAAAAAAAAAAAAAACCAACCTGTCACAATTTGGCTAATTAAATGAAAATTATATCTTGAATAGAAAAGATTGTGGTATCTTTTCAGTTTGAGAAATCAGGGTCAATTTGTAGTTGCTAGAAATGCAGTTCAGTCTTCACCTTTTTATTATGCCATTTACTATGAATAAGCAATGCTAATAGACTTTCCATTTCCTGAAAATTTTTTCTAGACTTTGAAAACAGTAATTCTTATGGCAGAAATTTTGCTTTACGGGAACAAATCATAGACAGTGAAAGCTACAAGATGATGACAACTTGATTGTAGATTGTATTTCACAACCATCTCCACTCCCCCAAAAGACCGTCTATCTGCAGGTATTTTAAAATCCTATAAGAAATCCTGTAAGTCCATTCTGAGGACTGACTCTTTCACTACATTCTGAAAGTGAAAGTATGTGAAATGCAGGAACTTCAGAGAGAAAAAAAAATAAGCATAAAAAAGATGAGAAGATAAGCTCTAAATAGAACACCCAAAATCAATATAAGAGTAGTTCACAAACCAAGAACATGTGGAAGCACCATCACATACTAAGAGATACTAATGCAAAAGGAGTTTATAAATGAGGAATTTAGATATAGTCAACGATTACAATAGAGATAGTCAGGATTACAAACCTAGATTTCCAAACATACTTAAAAACTGGAAGTTTTCCATCAAGAGCAGTGACAGAGAAGGGTCATCTGAGAGTAACTTTCCTTAAGAAAATTTGAGATATTTTCCTCTGAGACAGGGGTGAAAAATTTAAAAAGCATTGTGGATTTCGTAACTCTAAAAAAAACTCATCTGATGATCAACTGTCTTGGACTGTAGCAACAGAGGGAAAATAAATAGAAAATCTGTGAATCATTTTCAGGCATTGGATTACTTTTTTCTGAAGTGACAACTTGCAGGAACACACATGAATAACTCATAAAACTGTTAACGTAGCAAGGCCAAAATAACAGCATGCACATCTCACTACAAACATGGATAGACAATAAACACTTGAGAAAGCTTAAATAGACACTCCAGTCTGAAAGGCCAGGGTTCATCTTTACGAATATTTCTAGAGGACATAATCTGAGCTCGGATCTCAAAATCCAAACAGTCCCATCCTTAAGGGCACAGTTGAGGGAGGAGACATTTTCAAACCTGAGCTTTAATAGGAAGAGCAGCTAGTTGTATGGTCCACTCCAGCTCTCTTTTCAATTACGAAGATGAAACAGAAACCAACTAGTGAATGAGTGTGTCATAGCAGCCACTTCTGCATCTGTTGATTGCCAAAGACAGAACACACCTTTCTTCCTCTGGCCTGATGCCTTTCTGCAGGAGATTTTACTACCAAAAGGCTACAGTCTTGGTCTAGCCAGAGTTTATCAAACAGTTGAAAGCCCAATTTTAAAAAGAGTAAACATAAACCTCCACAAAGTCACTAATCTTCCTCTAAAACCATCTTAGCATGGCAGGAAAAGAACATTTAAACAATATAAATTATATTTTAAGGGACGAATGAAGTGAATATTATTGCTTGTTTTCCTTTCTTTAATCAGAAATTGACTATGGAGCTATTGAAAGCACTTGTATTGTACATATGAGTACAACAGGAGTTCTATGTTTAAAATATTTTTCCTTTTTTATGGTAACTGCCCTTCCACCAAGAACTAAGAAAGACAATGATTTAGCACAAAATAGAACAATTATTATTTAATGTTATTTATTGTTGAAAAAGAGAATGTTGAGAGTAAAATAAATGGATTCTAGGGTACACAGTTCTGATGACCTTTATAGTATACTTTCGGTTCTGGAAAAATAGCATAACATATTTTAGATAACGTGACCATTTCTCATTTATCTGATTAGCTTTAGTTATTGCTGTTTCAGGGCTCTTTACTAGAGACGGTTTTTTTTAATGGTGAAAATATGTTTATAATTATTAGCAGTATCGATCCAGTAGGTCAAAGAGTTCCTGCTTCCACATACTTGAAAGAGTAATAAAGAGCTATACAAGCTCAGACAAGCTGTTATTCTCATGACTGCTCTTCAAAGTAAGTATATCCCATAGAGGCTGCAGACTTTGCTACATACATAAATTTTAATGAACCCTCCCATACTCGTACTGGTTAGTGTTTGGTAATAAAAATCCATATAGAGCAGGGACTGTGTTCACAAGGGGAAAGTGAGGTTCAAGGAAGGAGTTAGACACACTTACGTTAACCGTGCATAGGCAAATCAACTTCTAGGAGAAAGCTGTGAGAAAAGGGGGGGCTTTCCTGCCTTTCATCAGAGGCTAGACATGAGCCAGGCTAAAGACATGTCTACCAAGCCTCTTTTAGGTTTGGGGGGAAAAAGGCATGCCAGCAAACAAGAACTCCTATGGTAGCCCTGGTTGTAGCCTTATTCCAGGGTAAATCACAATAGGGAGTATATTAAGTATTTTCTTTCTATGGATAGAGAAGTTGTATTATATCTCAGAGGGCAGGAAAAAAACACATTTCCTCTACAAAATTTTAAGAATTTGCTAATAAACACTTCAGAGTTGTCATTAAGAAAATACAACCACATTTGACTTTCTTTTCACGCTGAGAGACATCTTGTTTGTAACAACTTAAACCAGCCTCTTCTGTTTAATTCATGAAACAGCTTAAACAGCATCTGTCATCTGGACCGAAATTAGATCCCTATGGAAATGGCCCATTATAATCTTAAATCACTATTTCTGTGCTATTTTAAGGAGAATGTTGCCATATTTTTGCCTGTAGTAACATTACTAGAATCTTTAGAGTAGGTAAAAAGACAATTTAAAAGTTTCTAAAGGACAATCACTATACAAGCAAGGCAAAATATGAGCAGAACACTGTCTTCTTTTATGTCAGCAAAGTTTTAAAGCATAGAATTTCTTTTTCAGTTAAAGAAATCTAATTGCATTTTCACCAACTGAAAAGTTTTAGCTACAGGAATTTCCATTGTTATCTGAAGACCTCACCTCAAAGTAGATTGTATTTGAAATGACTGCTCACTGATTGTTTTCTTTTTTTTTCACTCTAACATTGACTTTGCAGTAAAGCTGTTGCAAGCTAATATAAGACACTGGCCTCCTTGTCTCACCAAGCTCTATATTCTCCATTCAGCATTCATCTTCTTACAGTAAAATAACTCAGATGAAGCCAATGTTTCAAACTGGAGTCCATGACCTGCCCCTGCTCAGAGGAGTATCTCAACTTACAGGATGGAAGGCTTACTAGTAAGTGTTTGTATAAAAGGACCTTATGTCTGTATTGCCAGTAACAAACAAAAATAATACAGCTGAATATAAACACAGGTGCAAATGAAGCATGAAAATAATCCATCCTTGCTTCTATATTCAAATGGATTATACCATACACATGCTGTATTTACAGATGGATTACACTAAATATCCTTATTACATGCCTCTAGCTATTGTTTCCTTTGTTAGAAAATAGAAATGTTAAACAATTCAATGAGTTCTGAAATTAATAATTCAGAGAAAGAAAGAGAAGAAATCTTTCATAAATGCTTGTTCATTCCATTTACACTCAATCCAGCAAAAGCTATATTGAGAGCAGCTTCCTCCGCTTTCTGTGCACTGCCAGTTTCACTGGGAGCAGAACCCAAGGTAAACACACCCCATCATCTCCAGGCAAAACTAACATAGTGAGGAGAGGTGGTTTAGTGGGAAAATTGTAGAGATCATGTTGTTTAGGTTAGTGAGCAATACTGCCCATGTCATTTACTGTTACAACAGTGTGGAAACTAATCTTTACCACAGGAAGTAGCATTTTTAGCCTCTGATAGTGCAGCCATATCTAAAATGTCTCCCAAAATAAGTGCTTCAGGAAAAAGATTAGGTATTTAAAAGATTTAATAAAAAGTACAGAGACCATGTGGAGAGTTCAAAAATCCTTGCCAGTCTTTTCTGAAAAGATGAAAATATCTGGGGCAAATACAAAGGACGAAGTCAGAGAATCTGACACAGGAGAAACATGGTGGATCAAGTTGCAGAAAGATGCAAAAAGGGCTGAAAGCATCCTTCTGTCAAATTGCATGTGAATAAGGAAAATATACTAGACTTACTAAAGAGAATCTGAAAAGAGACTGGGCCTGGGTAGGCAGAAATACCTTGTTTATGCACCAGCTCATAAAAGATAGCCTACGATTCAGTAATAATTCAGATACAAATGGGGTTTTGACCTTGCAATAGAGTTCTGAAAATATCTGAAAGCAATTGGATGGTTGATGTAAAAGTGGTGTGGCAGAGAGGAAGGAACTAATGATTGAATGTAAGATAATATAAACCACATTTTTTCATTAATGCCTTGTTTCACAACACAGTGATCCCCTTCCCAAACTCCAAGAGAGTTTGGTCTCTGGACTAAGCACTGCCTTACTCTTTCTCTTAAATTCATGCCTGGTATTCATACAGATTTAAGGTATGTGATACCTTTCCACCACCTTTTCAGTGATGGATGGAGTTTTCTCCATTCTAACAGCCTAAAACATTACAGAACTATGTATTTAGGCTAAAATGAAAACAGCTACTTTCTATCCTAATAATAGCCTACTTACTAAGATTCTTTTAGACAATGCAGTGTCCTGTCCCTTTCCTACAGAATGTGGACAATAAATGACAAGACAGAAAAAACATAATATTTAAATTTGATCATTTTAATGCGACAAAAAATAAGTGACTATGAAAAAAAACCACATTGCACTGTGAAACACCAAGAAAAAAATCATATCAGGATTTGATTTTTTCCCCTCTGCTGACCATATATAGAAAGGATTGCTGAGGAGCTATGTTCAGCCCCTGGGTCTTCAGCAAGGCTCTTCATCCAAGGCCTTAAAGTAGAAAGCATTTTGACTTGCTATGGGATACAAACATTGAATTCTTGATATGACACACCTAATTTCCGTATAATACCTAATACTTCTCACATTAGGTTTTCTTCCTCTAGAAGAAATTACTATTTTGGGATTAGGTGAAACCTCAATGATGGTAAAGGTAAGACAGCCAGTTTTCACTTACCACAGATACCAGCAAAAGTTAAACTCCTTTTTGGAGGTTAGTAGGAACAGCTGACTACGA
Source organism: Corvus hawaiiensis (assembly GCF_020740725.1). Classification (NCBI taxonomy): domain Eukaryota; kingdom Metazoa; phylum Chordata; class Aves; order Passeriformes; family Corvidae; genus Corvus; species Corvus hawaiiensis. The sequence continues at coordinate 24,438,561 of NC_063218.1, read as the reverse complement.
CACAAGCACCACACAGGTCGTTTGGAAGCACAGGTATCTGTGATGCAGATTAGGAATGCTGGTACACGGCTGTTTGTTTGTGTCTGTGGCAAGAGGATCACTGATAATGTGACTATGAAGAAAGCCATCAGAGGTTTTTGGCCACTCTGCTAAATGACAAAAGGCTTAGAGCTGGAAGTAAAAGTGCTAACTAGAGGTGTATTCGTGCTTGACTATGGAAATCACAGGCATTATGAGGGCAATTACCTCGGAGTAGGAGAACCTGTTGATGACTAATTATTTCTGTGTGAAAGAACACAAAGAAAAACCAATCAAGGCTCCATATGGCTGCCGATTTCTCTCAGGTGTAAGGACATACAGAATATGAAGCAAGGATGTGCAAAAAGATTATGAACATCCAGCAACTGCAAGCAAAGCAATGATGGAAATAAAAGCAGGTACAAGAAACAATCAAAGTGCAAAATAAGGAGGAAACGTTTCTGCTTTCCACACCCCATATTTTTTCCATTTCTTATCCCTTTCCAATCACATATTTCCCTCACTTTCTGTAGGAAGCTACTTTAGTTATTAAAATACAGTTTTTGGAGAGTGGGATTAAGAATAAGAAACATATGTATCAAATACAGAGCATGTGGAAAGTCCCTCTCCCCGATCATAAATATGTTTACTTTCTCACAGATATTGTGTGCTTTAATTTATAAACTGGGAATGTTGCGAAAAGCATTGTGGAAGTCACTTTCCAACTATGGCAAGGCATAAAAGTGTAATTGAAAAAGTGTACATATACATTACATTTTGTATACACAAGTTGTGCAATATGTTTAATATGCAATCTTCATTCTGGTGGGTAAACAATATTTTGTTTTAAGTCTTCTTACCACAAAAGTACATGATTAGCAGATATCAACTAAAAATAAATACTCCAGAAAGATTATAAACTATATCAGATTACTAATAATAATTTCCATGTTTTAGGATTCTCATTCATTTTTGCAACAATTTTCTTTCTTGATACATCAGCTTAATGAGCTGTTGCCATATTTTTACTAATCTAATATTTAACAGCACTTGCAAAGTTTTCTAAATGAATAAGTTAAAAGCAGATCGATGCTAACAGCTAGTTGAAGCTTTTTAATAATTTTAGCAAACCTGAATTTGTTTGCCTTAGTATTCTACATCATTTCTTTAGTAGATCAGAAAATAAAAGGGATTAAGGTTCCACCTTGAATATCAATTATTTAAAAACCCAGCTGTCTTATTGTCACTGAATAGTCTGAGATCTGCATATTGGCCATATCTTATTCAAAGTGAGATGAAGGGACATTAAATCTTTCATTAATATATTTTTCTACCATCTCTTTTTCAATAATTTTGGCCAAATTACAAAATAAGCAATTCTATTCTATGCATTTTAACAAGCTTCCATCGAAAATTTTCCATTCCAAAAAAACTACCACAAGCTTTGTTCTATTGCAACTCGTACTGGAATTATTAATACATTCCTTTTCTCTGGCTGTTTCCAGAATCATCCTTGAAAACCACAGTACTTGAGACCTACATTTATTTTCAGTGGTAAGTGAACTTTATGGTAATTTTTGTTCCCTGAATTCATGACTCTACAACTCTGCATGTCATTGTGTTTAATTGTATTAATTATTAACAGAAAGATTGAAGGAAATTTCTACTTCTCAGGCTTTTTCTTTAGAAACCAATAAAGAATTCAAGGACCTTTTTTGAGGACTACAGAAATCTTTGGGAAAGCAATTTTAAAAGCAATAATATTTTTAAGATAAAAGCAGAATGGGAAAATCAATTTCTAAAATGGTAATATTTCCCTTATGGAAAGAATCCAAAATTAGTAAGCTGGTGTAGCCTCAGAAAGTAGGTTAAAAATACTTTCAGGCTTTTCACTCCTTGCATTTATTAATCCCTATGAAGTTAATGCATTTGTACTGAGACTTCTGCAGAAGCTGAAGTGTTTGATTTATGTTGAATAAATGTATTTTATTTGTTGAAAATGAATCCATTAAAAATTTCTCCTTTTATTGCTTAAGGAATTTCTTCTCCCCAGTTTAAAACAGCCATGACAAAAATTAAGTAAAAACAACATGAATACGCTGCCACTGACAGTAAGTACAGAAACAAGAGAACTGACATGGTTTATTTTCTCACTCTGCCACCAGGCCTGCTTATGACACAAATAGTGGTGTATGGACATCAGAAGATTAACCATGAAGGGGTGAATAAGGTGAAGTCGCATGTGTTTGGTTAGAAAAGCTCTCATCTGTGCCATCATGTGAAATTCTGTTGTTAAAGTCAGTCCACGAAACAATTCCAATAGCAGTCCATACCTTCTTTTTTTTTCCTTAATATAGTTCTTATATAGAATGACTCCCTGCTTTGGAGAATCTCCTATTTCATTCCAGTAACATCCTTCATACAGTATATATATTTATGCCTCATTTTTTTATATTACACCAACTTAAGATGAGGTTGAACCCCTTTATGGAAACTCCAGGTATGACACATGACTGGTCATAGATTATATATGTAATAAAACTGACAAAATTATGAGGCAAAACAATTTCCATTTGTATTAAAAAAGCAAATACATCTTTTAGATTTTGCTTCCAAGTATATTGCTTCTCAACATATTGGAACAATGTGGACCTTGAGTTTATCTCATAGCCCAGGCTGGGATTAAGCCAATTTGTGTGATTTAACAAGCTGAAGATAAATACAGAAAAAAACATCTTGGTCTATAACTAGGGTTTGTAGAGCTTATGTTTTAATTATAGTTCTTCTAAAGTTTCTAGAGGCTACAGTGGCAGAATTAATTAATTCAAATGCACCTAAAAGTAGCATAATGACAGATTGTGTCTGAAGAATCCTGAATGATCAATCAGAAATCTTTAAACTCTCAGTTACCTTAGCTCTGTTCAGTTAAAGCGATGACAGCTGTAACACTACCACATTAATGCCACCAGACAGAGCACTCAACAACTGAGGGGAAAAGGGAAGCAGCAACCCGTCTTTGTCATTTTGAAGGGCTTAGTTGTAGATGGGACGTATAGAAAAATACTAGTACACTGTATACACTCTGACCTCTGTGCAGAATGGACCTGAATTAACATTCACTGTAATTTTCAGGATTTAGTGTTGCTGGCATAATATTTATAACAAATATCACTGCAATAAGGACAACTTGGTTTCTGGAATAGACTCTTTCCAAAGAGACTCAATTCATCCTCTTTTAGGAGGTATTTGGTATACTCCAAGCTTGGGGTATAGTGAGGTCATTCCAGCACTTATATACAAATTTCTGTTACTTCCATTTTGCTTTAATATTTGTGGTTATCAGTGCCACACAGGAAAAAAAAAGTCATTGATTACCTAGGATTAATTCCAAAAAGCAGACAAAGCAGAATAGAAATCATCAGTATTCACAATAATATTCCTTAAATGTCTGGCAGGAAAGAAAAGTTCTCTTCACAAGAAAAATGTGGACAGTAATACCTTTCATAAGGAATGTCATAAACTTCCCTGAAACCTCAGGAGACAGAACTAACCTAATATTCACCTTCTGCAATCAGTTTGGAAGTGACAGCCCTATTAGCAAACTAATTAGCAATCCATTTTACATGGCCAAATTAATTTTCATGCCTTAATTATAAACCCTTCATGAACCTAAAACTTTCAGATGCTCCATTTTCAATAAGAAATATTACCTTTAAACCCATCATAGTGAACAACAAATTTAAATTTCTACAGTGAGTGATGCTTTAAAATATATTAATGATTATATTACCATACTCCTTTTAAATAATAAAATACCAACCAAATGCATTCTTCACTGCTTTTATATTACAGTGCAAATACAATTATGCTTTAATACAAGTATGCAATTCAATTTTTGCAAGTACACATTGCTCTGGAATCTGCTTGTAATAAGAGGCAACTGGATTGTCAGGATATTACTTTCAGTACTGCAAGCATTGTTCATTCAGCACAGTCTCATGAGGGATATGTCCAGCTAGAAAATAATGTAGACAAGTCAGAGTGGACCTGTAAAGCCAAATAGTTAGTGATAAGGATTTAATGTCCACACTATACTCACTCCAGTAGTGGTGGGGTTTGCTTTTTAAACTTTGGGCTAACTAGTTTGGCCTGAATGAATGATGATTTGCATCTGAAGCTGCTCCTGGACCACATCTCTCAGATCAGTTTCATCCAAAAGAAAGCCGAAAAGGATACTGAAAGGATCAACTGGAACTGCTTCAAAGTGTGAACCAAAGCATAAATCGGGAACGAGCAGATTTGCCTCAAACCAAGATCTTGATCCAGACATAAATTGGACATACCCTTGAGATCAACAAATTGACATTTTGTCCAGAGACTTTTTGTTGAAATCTGATAATAAAATGGAAATTTCACACTTGTTACTGCTGAAACCAAAATCTCTGAAACCTCTGAGGACACCAACTGCTCTGTAGAATCAAATAATCAAACCATTCTGATCCATAACCTTTGATCTGGAAAAGAAAAGGATTTGACTTCAAATGAAGGGGGAAGGAGCCCCAACAGACAGACCCCTCAACCTCTTACAGATTCTTAAATGAATGAGCAGTAATAGACTCCCTTTCAAGATAGAAATTCCAGCAGTATGGGAGCACAAAATATCCACTGAAATTGCCTCTTGCATATCACTATCATCCTCTGAAGAAAAGTTATCTCTGTGATGGTCTTTCCTAATTCACTCTAAGAGAACAGAGACCTTTGTGATTGGCAATGGACAATTTAGATAAGGTATAGGTCATACTGCCTGGAAGAAGGAAGCAAGAAAAAGCACTGAAATAACAGCACAAAGCGACAAAAGGCACAAGAAAATGCAAAGAAAATAGACCATGGAATGCCCAGGTCAATTGACTCAGTAGGTCGAAGATAAAGATAGATTTGGCCTTGGTCCAGTTCCTCCCTCAGTACTCCAGACTGAGCTAACAAGAAGAGCCCTTAGACTTTCCATTTGTTTCACTACCAGCTTACCACCAGACCCACTTCCTTTGACTGACCCTCACAGCCAAAACAGACAGCTCTATCTACAGCCTCTTTTTGCCTATCTGCTCCTTCCCTGTGGGAGGTTCCTCCAAGCGAACTCATATCAAAGCCTAGGGACTATTTCATTCTTACAGGCAGCATGGTTAGAACCATGATAAATTTGGTATAGTTCTTCACTAGGCCTAATGCCCTAAAGTCTTTGGACAAGTTGGGGAGATGTCTATTTCAAACCTTGTTCATCATTTCCTTTCCTTTGTACATTCTTGGCAAGACTGCCAACACAGTTCAGAAGATTCAGGCAGGGAAGAGCCATTGTTTGCTTACAGTTGTCTAGGAATGTATTAAAGAAAGACATTGGTCCATAGCCTTAAAGAAAATATATGAATGCAATAGATCCTCTGTTCTCAACTCAAATAACAGCCTGATGCTGGGTGAAGAATACTTCTTTAGGACAGTCAACTGTGTTATGACTCAGCCTGTCACCAGTGCAGAGTAAGATGGGCTCTCCCAGCAAGCCCAGGAGACAGCTGTATCACAGACAGCTGCATGTGTGCATATCCCATTCTTCATCCCCAACAGCAGAGTACAGCTGTCCACTCTTTGATCCAGACAGCATTCTTCTGCCCCACGCAGAGCCTTCATCCCCGTTTAGAGAGCTTATTTTACTGTCCTTAGAAGAAAAGCTTTCTTGTTCCTTCTTTTTCTAAGCTGAAAAATGGCCACTTTTTTGCAGGTACACAGAGAAAAACTTGCTTACAAATTTCAGTTGATGATTCCATGAAGTCAGCAAAAGATTTTGAAATTTCAAAACCTGCTGCCTGTGAACTACATGTAAGAAAAATCTGATTTTGTAATCTTAGTCCTCAGAAGTTGTGTCTTGGAAGAATGAGCAATAGAATACAAGTCTTTTTTCACACTTGAAAAATTTTACTTTTCCTTCTCTCAGTCAGCTTCCTCAGTTAGAAATCTGTTAAACATGAAACTGCACATATGAATGTTTTGATATTAATGTTTCTCTTGTGATTTTTCACCTCCTAGCTTATAACTTAGAGAAAGTTAGAATTTTGTAAAATATTTTGCAGTTACTTATTAATTGCTTACCAGGTCAATGTTTCAATCAACAGTTTTGCATTATTTAGCAGCCATAGTTTAGTATGCCTGAAAGGTAGACCTCATATTTCAGAGTGCTAATTCTACATTTTAGTAAACTATAATTATTCATGCAGCCTTAAAGATCTTGACCTTTTCAAGTGGATCTAGGTTTCCTGACTGAGTGACCTCTAGATTTCTCTCTCCCTGGCTTAAGACAAATGACAGAGGTCACTGACATGCAAGCGCATCTTGATGAGCCTGAAAGGCAAAGTTAAGAGCTGGACTTAAACTCTGTCCTAACCAAGGTTTCCCCCTTTGTTGTGAAGAACATGAGAATAGTTTTAATAAAGACCAGTAAAAAAGCAGAAATGTTGATAGTAAAGTTAACTTTGATGTAATTTTGTAGCCCTGTTATTTTCCATCATGTTGTAAAAATATAAAACTGAAAAACTGGTCTGAGAGTCTTACAGCTGCTATGGATACATGGCTGTGGCAATGATGTGTTTCTTTCCTGATGAACAAGCAATATAAATATATCTGTTATTTACAAGTATGTTGCTTCATCTATCAAGGCTGCACAGAACAGACTGTACTAAGTAGGTAAGTGAAGCATGACAGAGAGTGATAAAAATGAAAAATTACTCCCACTTCAGCTATGCTAATTCTGAGCCATGTTTACAATGTTTACAACCCCTTTTAAGGTAATGCCTCCAAGAATACAGCTTTAATGAAAATTGCATCAGAATATTCAAATTAAAGTATGCCTTTTCAGCTTATTTCAATCAAATAAAAGGAATTCAAAAGCCCAACTCAAAACAAAAAATTAAAAGCTCAAAGGATTTTAAATGCTCAACTCAATAATATAAAGTACTAATTTACCTGAGAGGAAAAGGTTTGCATGATTACAAAGCCACAGTTCTGTGACATTAGTTGTATAATGAGAATGACTCTTTGAAGTCAGTACTACAAGTGAAAATCTTTTGATAATTACCCAACAATGGCATGCAATAAGTTTCAGTATTTCCTTGCATTTAGCTCCTTCAGCTCCTTGCAAAGAGATGGGTTCCTCTGGAGGGCAATTTAAAGCAGGAGTCTGATTAAAATGCTTTTAAAAATTGCCTGGAGGAGCTTAAATACCTTCTTTTACAATAAGAACACTAGTCCAACATCTTTCATGCCAGGGTTTGGCAGCATGAATAACCCCAGGCTTTCCCTAGGTATACTTGCACGTTAATTGTTGATAGGCGGAAGCAGCTGCCATCTTAAACATCCTTGATTTAACTAAGGAAGTAGAGACCAAGATTTGTGCCAAAAGCAAACCTTCCAGTAAAATAGGATGTTCTGTCCTGACATTTTATGATGCAATAGGGGGATATTGAAAGGTATTAAAAACTAGGCTACACAGCAAGTCTTCACTGCAAGCACTGGTCCTGTGGTTGCAATAGATTATAGGGTTATAGAAACAGATTACTTCTTGGTCTTTGGTGGATTTTCCCTTCACCAAGAAGACTCGTGTCTGCCCCACCCACTTGGGATTAATGAATGGCATCAGCTTCATGCAGGGAGGAAGAACAGATCTGAAGTTCCCAGTGTGGTCCCCTTCTGCCAAAGACCAGGATAAAATGAGAGCTGGAGGACCTGTGTACTTCTGCTACGATGCAACACACTCAGAAATGGAATTATACTTTTACGTGGAAATTCAGTATCAACCCTATTTTCCCATTGCTGTAATGACAAATATCTGCCTTTTTTTACAAAAGAGAATGTCATGGGTTAGCAAGCATAGTCCCAGAAGTGATGTTCTTGCAAAGGGGTGCTTACAGCTTCCTCTGTAAGCTTCTCTCTGACTGAGAAAAACTTCCTTCAGACAGGCAGACACTGAGGTATGCAGTCTGCTCCAACCCTTTGGTCCAAGAGAGAAGGGTTTCCTCTACTGGAAAAGATGAGAACCTGAGGGAGTGCTTTCTGTGGGGCATGCCTGCCACATGATGAGAAAGGAGTGGGTGGATTTCTGACAAAATTATTGAAAAAGGAACTGCTATACTTGTTAGCTATGTGTACATACTCTGCTCCTGCAATTTTCTCTAACTTTATGATTCTGTCTCATTCATGTTAACAAAAATATTTCATTACTATTATTTAGTAAAGATTTTCTGACTCATAAGGAAATACCGGTGGGCTTCACCAACTTTCACACACTTACCAGAAGGGGCTTAAGTTTATAACATTACTTCTTTGTGCAATTCAGAACTATTAAATTCAGGCAGGTTTCCAAACCCAGCAGATGGGTGACATTTTGGGGAAAGAAAATGTGGATTCAGTGTAGAAGATTTAAAGCAGGGGGAGGGTTCTTGGAGGAGGAGGAAATATTACATCCCTTTTAGTATTTCTTTTATTCATATTAATTTTTAAGGTACAATATATTTTTATTGTTTCCTTATAATATGGGGAGGAAGCAGACTTTACAGAGAGCAAAGCTTTGTGGAATAATCCAAATTCCATTGCAATTTGGGGTGTGGCATGTAGCGTATCTGTCAAATCATACAGAATGTCTTTCAAAGACACTGAAATTTTTATTGTTCTCTATGAGTTCACTCACCTAGGAATTAGGCCTCATGCTTTTACCATTCCTGGGTTCTCTTCTTAAATCAGTCCCTAGGATTCAGTGCACACTGCCAAAACTTTGTTTTTTCTATCCAGAACACAAAAAGTGATAGGCAAGAAAAATTTTATTCTTAGCTAAGAAATTATTTTTATTATTGTTATATTGATTTAAAATCAATTATAAGAGAAAAGAATTATAACAAAATCTGTGTGCATAGTTCCATTTTCTAAAGCATTTACTACAAATGAAGTTTATGTAAGTAACTCTACAGAGATTCTTATCTTGGACAGGTTTCAGCTGAAAAGTTGCCTTTTCTTTAAGCCTATCACTTCTTTTTCAATTGTTGGGTTTGGTCTTTCTATTTAAACCAGATCTGTGGAGGAGATCTAGACAAAATCAGCAGTGTTCATTATCCTTACGTTGGTGACTTCTCTGGACAATAGCTCAGAAGACAAAAAGTACTCAAGGTTGTTCCCTAACAATTCTTAGGTACCACTAAACATTTCATAGAGTCTTGAATATCTCCTTCACTATACAAGTATTTCAATCTAGTATTCACTTTGTATCAAGCAGAGGACCCCAGTGACAAATAAAAACAATTCCATAGGGACAAAAAAGAACAAAAACCAGGCACTGAAGAAGCAAAAGTGAATGAGTTGTTTTGAAGGTATTTTATATAGATGGTATATTTCATATCAATGCAATCTATAATGATTTGCAAGATCTATTAAGTTTAGTAAATTTAGTGGATTTGTTACTATAAATAAGTTTTCTTTTGGCATATTCCATCCAAACCAATAAAGTTTATTAGAAATGGGCAACTCACTCTGCCTACATAATTTTTTAGACTCTGCCATTACAAACTTTGCTTCAATTACATAAAAAACTAAGATTAAATTATAGCTTATTTCATTGTTTATTTTGTACATAATTAAGACATTAAGCATATTACAGTGGTTGGAGTCATGAAGGCATTGGTTTGCTGTCAAACATTCCCATTCTTCAGAGATATCACATGCTTCAATAACCCCACCTGTACAGACAGACAATGCCTTAAAAAATTGTTGGCCATACACAATGCCAGCACCATCTCTCGGTGAGTTGGCAGTAATTTCTTGTCACCCTCACTTTTCTTGGCTTCATAGACTTAACAACGGCAGATGAGTGGGGCCTGGGATGAGGTCGTTTGCAGAGGTCACAAACAATGAATCACACAATACATAAAGATGAATTAATTGCTGGACTGAAATTTGTGGATATCTAAGAATTGATAACTACAACATGACCTAAATTTTTAAAAGAAGACAGATCTCCATTCCAATGCAAACTAGGTTCTTCAATAGAAGAATTTTCTAAATCTGAAGACCATTATTTTGAAGGAGAATAATCAAGCAAAGATATGACTGCATGTAAGTAGCTACTAAAGAGAGATATTCAATGAAGATAGGAGATTAAAAATATTTTAAATTATATATATTTTGATATAGCAAATGAAAAAGGAGTAAAATGTTTAGGGAACTTAATCTCTGGGAAAAGTCATAGCTAGTAGGTAAAGCAAATGAGAATGAAAGCTTTTTAAAGTATACTTAGAGCAAAATATATTGTAATAATCGTATAGTCTCACCATTAGGTTTTGATATTCGCTACAAAGTGGAAAAGTAAAGTGTTTCTTAAGCTTTAAGATGTGTGTTTAAAAGGAAAGCAGGATGAGGTATTCCAAAGAAGATCCTGGATGTACATACAGACAGGGGAATGAGATGCTGGAAAGCAGTAATGTGGAACGGGAGCTGGGTGTCCTGAGCAGTAACAAATGGAACATGAGCCAGCAGCGCCCTGGCAGCCAGGAGGGCCAACCCTGTCCTGGGGTGCATCAGGCACAGCATCGCCAGTCAGGCAAGGGAGGGGATTGTCCCTCTCTGCTCTGCACTGGGATGACCTCACCTCAAGTCAGGTGTGCAGTTTCAGTTACTGCAATGTAAAAAGGGCATTAAGTAATTAGAGAGTGTCCAAAGGAGGGCAATGAAGATGGTGGTGAAGGGCCTGGAGGGGAAGCAGTATGAGGAGCAGCTGAGGTCACTTAATCTGTTCAGGCTGGAGAAGACTGAGGGGAGACCTCATCGCAGTCTACGACTTCCTTGTAAGGGAAGGCACTGAACTCCTCCCTGTGTGACCAGTGACAGGACGCAAGGAAACAGCCTGAAGTTGTGTCAGAGGAGGTTTAAGTTGGATGTTACGAAGGGGTTCTTCACCCAGAGGGTGTTCAGGCACTGGAACAGGCTCCCCAGGGAAGTGGTGACAACACCAGCCTGACAGAGTTCAAGAAGCATTTGGACAATGCTCTCAGGTACATGTGACTCTTGGGGTGTTCTGTGCAGGGCCAGGAGTTGGACTTCAAAGATCCTTGTGGGTCCCTTTCAACTCAGAATATTCTGTCTTTCAGTGAAGTGGTTTACAGTTTGATTTACAGTGCACTAGTAATAGGAAATGTCAAACAGCCCTGTGAAGTTTAGACACTTTTAAAATTGAACCCTTGGTAATTTACACCTCAAAACATCTGGATGAGCATATTTCTGGTTTCAGAATTGCAGGAACATTCAAGAAGCTGGAAAGGATGCTGCTGCTCTGCTGATACTCAACAAGAGTAATGGCAGGTAATTATAGGCTTGGTAGCTTGCCAATAAACCTAAAAAAAAAAAAAAGTTGATATGAAATTCAATTAATAAATACAGAATAATAATTTATGACAGCCAAAATAATTTTACAGAATATATGTTTCATCAAACAAATTAATAATTTTTGTGTGAGACTACAAGAATGAAAAAGAAAACTGGATAGATACAGTAGCCTGGAAAGATATTTGAACCTCCATTAACTATCAGTGATCTTGTTTAAGAACTAACACCACAAAAGATCAATCTGTTTTACATGACAGAAACTGAGAACTGTTCAATAGTTACATACCAGAAAGCAGCTGCTTTTGTCCTTCATCTTATAACTCAATATATTGGCAGCATTCTTCAGGGTTTTTGTTTTCAGGCCTCATGTTATTCACAAGAATAATTAAGATTCAAATGTAGATATACAACTACTTATCATGAAAGTGTGGCTGCCCCCCACTAAATAGCAATAGCATCATTGTCATCAAGCTTCTTTCCTATTTGATCACTCACAAAACAAATGCATTTACAAGTATAGGAAACATTTATGTCAAAAAAATCGCAGAAATGGCAACCATGCTCGGAATAAATAGGATACCAAAACAATTTTTTCCAAATAATGGGTCAGGAATAACTCACCTGGAGTTTCTAATGGGAATGTCAGAGTCTCACAAATAACAGAATAGTGGTCTGTAAAGTTCCTTAGAAATTAGAAAATGAGACAGAAATAAATTGCTAGTTTTTCTCATTAGTCATAAATGAAATTCACAGGGATCGTTACTGAGCCCATTTCCTCTCTTATATATGCATTTTAAAAACTGGAAAAGAAGATGAAGCCTCATGTGAGGCAGTTTGCTGATGAAATGTGTAATCCAGCGTATGAAAGGTGAGGGCTGGCTGCCAAGACCTCACAGTAACAAACATGAGGCCCAATGAAATGTAATGTGTATAAACATAAGGCAAGGTACCAAAGTAGTTAAACCAAAAAACATCAAATTGTTGGGGTGACCCAGCCCACTGCGGGGCTGGGGCTGCGTGATGCCAATCAATCCCAGCCCCTCCCCTGGATCGAGTTTCCCAAAGAGCAGACTCAGAGGGTGGGTTGATGGGCAGCTCAGAAGCCTAAGCTGCACCCTCCCTGGGCGGTGCCCAGGTCCAAGCCACCTCCCCCGGTTCGGGAAAATTCTCGGTTACTCGGTTGTTCATTGGTTCTTTGTTATAACTCCCACCTCTCGGTTTCTCCCAGTGGTTCTTGTTAAATTGTATCCTCCCCCTGGCTTGTAACTCATTGGTTGTTTTCCCCTTTCCCTGGGGTTTTCGAATTCCGTATAAAACAGGACAAGCCTCAGGGGATTATCCCATCACATCCCATCCCATTCCATGCCTTCCCAGCTTGTTCGGGCTGCGAAACTTCTAGCAATAAACCTGCTAGAAGCCAGACCAGAACAGCCTCTCTCTTCCTTTGTCTCTGAGCTAACATGAGCCGATACCATCGGCTCCTGCCGTGTTCCCTCTGCCGAGAAGCCAGCGAGCTAGCCCAGCCAGCAGCTCTTTTCCTGATGCAGAAGTCGCTTCTGAGACGGGCAGAAGAACACAGCTGGACTCTCTCTGACCTGGGGCACACCAAAGCTCATGCCTCGAGCAACAAGAACTGTGTTATCAAATAAAACAGACAACAGGAGCTTTCAACATGAGCAATACTATATACTTTTAATTCTGCCGCCTTAATTTTTTTTCTATGCAGAAAGCTTTGTTTCCAACATTTTCCAAATTCAAGCTGAGACAAGAAAAAAATCCTGAAAACTTTCAGCCAGAAGGATTATTCTATGCTAGAAGTACAAAAACCTGAAAATGGGGAGTGTATCAGGAAGTTCTGAACAGTATGAACAGAAGTTTTCTGGTATTACCTCTGCTCTGTTGAATGTTAGTGATATCTTGCCCATCATCCCAGTATTTCTTGGAGATTGTCTTCTTCTACTAGCTCAGAGTGCCCAAACAGTTTAACAATGTGAGGTGAGCTCTAATTTTTCCACCAACCTCATTCACTTTATTGCATCTTTAAACGGCTGTATAAAGAATGTTCATTCAAACTTTTTAGAAGTTTTCTACAATTCCCATTCACGTTCAGACCTGTTGCTCTGAAGACAGGCTTGTTTTCTTTCCTTTAAATCCTAGCATAGTAATATGAAGTGACAAACATCACCATTTTGAACTACAATTAGTATGTCCTGAATCTCCTAGTCAAAAAACTAAATTAAATTTCCTTCATAATAGATATAGTCAGACAGATTGACAAAACAAATGAAGCAGTAAACTGATGCTGAGTATTTAACTTGAACTGCTGGGAGGTACCCACGGTTCTGGAAAAACTGATAATTTACTATGTTGATAGAAAAAAATGGAACACGTGGATTACAATGTAAGTCACAATACCAGGTCTACTAAAAGGAAAGAATAACTGCAAATGCTTTGGATACTAAAGTGAGAAAGACAATTTGCAATATAACATGAGTCACCTTGGACAGAGTATTAGAACAACTGCAAGAGCTACAGCGTGAAGCAAAGCTATCGAATAGCTGTCACCTGAAAAATAATGTTTGGCAAGAGCTACCATGAACAGCATATTAAACCTGAGCTGGCATTGTAAAATGGTAAAGCAAAACACAAGCACAATTGTATAGGAAACATGGAGAAGGCAAAGAATTTATTGTTTCAATATGGGCACATGAACATTAGAAAAACTGTCAACACATTAAACCCACAGACCAATTTCTTACCACCCTACCACAGAGGTTGGGCCATAAAAACTTCTGTCACACAAACAAGTCAAACATGATGGTACACAGATATTAACAAGACTTCTGATCAGAAATCTGTGCAAAGACTGCAACTAACAAGCCAATGAGGTCATCAGCACAGGCCCAAAGTGTAGAGACAACTCCATCCAGATATCTCAGCATACTAAACTCATGGAAGAGGAGCAGCCACAGCAGAAACAAGTGAGAGGAAGTTAATGCTAAACTCTGATATGAATAGTCATGTAGCTACAAAATAAATTTGGTTAAGACTAATCTGGATTTCTCTACTTCACTTTGCACTGATTTGCATGAGCTCAACCTTCTGAAGTTGTCGGTCAGCTGAGAAAAAATTTCAGGGACACATGGAAGGACGGATGCAAATGGAAGGAAATATTTTTTCTCTATTAAGCAAGGAACCCAGCTTAATTCCACCTTCCCAACCTTTCACTACCTGTTAAACCAAATGGAAAATCTTGAGGAAAAGCAACAAAAATGACTGCACCAGCAATTTATAAGGCTGAAGCCCTTTCTCCATAGAAAAGCAGAATCACTGGAATTGTTCAAGCTAAGAGACAGTTAGTATTGATTTCATCACCACATGCTTAGGGAAGAAGAGTGGCTCTGCAGGTTTTCCCCCTATAGATATCCACAGCAGAGAATGAGAGTCAGGTGACAGGAAGAAAAGACCTGTCTCAAGATCCTTGGTGCTTGAAAAAAAATGTGACAGAGGGAAGAAGAATTGAAAATTTTGTGAAAAGTTTAGGTTGCCTCCTGACTGCAATGTTCTGGAGGTACTGAAGCATTAGAAACTGAGAAGGTTCATAAAATCGGGCCTGTAGTCTGCTTTTTTTCCCCACTTACCACAGTTGGCTACACCTGTTTTCCCAGTAAAAATTAATCGCAATTAACATGGTGCAGTGCAAGGATTCAAGAGGGAGCATCTCTCAAGGCAGAGATGGGAGGGAGCAGAAATTAATCAACAGAGCTAGTATTGGTACACGTATCTAAGTACACTTCTGTAGCTCTGTAGTTCTCTTTTCATGTGCCTCCCACTGACCCCTCTCTATGCAGGCACCTGTCTGTACAGGTAGCTCTTGCTAATTTAATTGTTGTCTCCAAATAGGTAATACTGTGGGACATGAAACACATGAAACACAACCTGGCTTCGGCTCTGTGTTTCAAAAATGAAAACGTCAATTATAATAAGATATTTAATTCTTTAAAAAAGTGTCATAGCATCTTTTGTGTGGAGATCAAGCATATTTTGTGTTAGTGGTAAGGGATTGTGTTGCAAGGTGCTAGGCAATTTCAGCTCTACCTGTCTTCAATGCTGTAAAAGACCTCAGCACTTACAAGGAAGTTCTTCGCACTTCACAAGGATTGGGACAGAGTGAGAACATGAGGCAATAGTTTGCTTTCTAATATTTTAGGTCTGACTCACCCAGATTTGACATTTACAGCCTTATTAAAATATGAATATCTTCAAAAGTAATTAAGAGAGCCAGTCTAAAAGAGCTATTTATATCAAAGAGAAAAGAAATAACTTTGTGTTGACTGTCTAAAAAAAAGCATGACAAAGCCTAATTACATTTATTCAAAATCTAGCCCAAATAAAATGTCAAGATGATGGCTCTCTTTCAAATTTAAAACTGCATAGGAAACATACAGGGAAACAGACTGTAATAGATATAACCAAATCCAAGTCTGTATTAAACGAAAACCTGTTACAAAAAGAAAGCAAATCACTTTCATAAAAGTAACGTCATGATAAATCAGAAGAAAATAAACATCATCTTCTTGCCTTTAAGAGGACACTTTAATTCAGTTTCACTGGCTAAAGAGGAGTACAGGGACATGAGGAGTGAGGGATAAGGCAGTGGGGAGAATTTCTTAGAAATTATTAACCTTCTTAAACAGCATGGGTTTAAATGGCAGCAGAAGCACATTAACCTAGGTTTTCAGTCAAATTCAGCTTCTCAGGTTCACTCTCAAGATTCCCTGAAGAACCAAAGCCCAAGCTGTTAACTGAAGCAAGAAGCCAAATTGCTGTCTCTTCCCTGAAGTAAAGATTTATTGCCCAAATGATTTCCACTAGTGACGCAAAGAAGAACAAGGGCAAATGAATGAAAAGAGCCCATCAGAAAGTGTTCAGAACAGAAATCTTGAGTGAAGAGAGAGTGATAACTATAGGAAAAAAAAGCAGAATTTAAGAACAGCTCCTTAACTGGTTCTCAAGTCTCACATATACCTTCGCCTTACTTAACCTCCTACCAGCTAATTTCATCTCTGAATCAATTTCTGCCTGTCCTTATTTCTCTCTCCACTCCCTTCTCCATTGGCAACTGGGTTCAATTTCACAGTTCATAACACTGGCAGTCTCCGAACTCTTTGTGGTTTACCCTTTAGAGGCCCTCAACCATTTCATGTACCACAAATGAACACAGGACCTCCTCAGGGATCAATCCTCCTATCCTTCAGCTGAGAACTCTCCCCATGGAAGAAGTCATGTTGCCTGTTTATCCAGAGAAAGATTACAATGCCAACAAAAATAACTTCAGTGTCATCATTAAAACATGCTCTAATTAGGACTAAAAGAAGTAAATCAAAAGTCATTATAAAGCTGCTTCTTTCTACATACTCTACATGAGTCATCAAAAACATACAAGCATGTTGAATACCAGTATTCAGATAGCATCTCTGCAACATGACATAGTACAGGGAAGTTTTATTAAAACAAGGAACTTGAGATCTCTGTCCAATTCTAATTACAAGCTCACACTTAGTTCTGTAACTGCCAGATGTCAAGTCAGAGCTGCCAAAGTGAAGCAGAACAGATGGCATAGACCCGTTTAAGGCTCTGAGTTTTGAGAATGGGTTTAGGGGATTGCATAGAGGGATTTTTCTTGTGCCAAATAAAGTACTAGGGGATTTTTCAGCATCTATAGGAAAAAGTAATTTCAGGACAAATAAAAGACAATCCAAAGTCTAGAGCAAAATTAGCAGATACTTAAACTCCAATAAATTTTTTCTCTAGTGGGAATTTTTATGATAAATCCTCCTTTCTGAATTATTTGTTGGTTTTATTATAAAAAAAATTTGTAAAACCTCAAGTCATTCCATAATATCTCTTCAATACTACAAAAAGAAAAACCATATGAAGAAGTGCTGTAATACTGCAAATGAATCTTGGCTCTGAGTGCAGCTGAGAAATGTCAGACTAAAAACTAAAGAAGTTAAATAAATGAAAATAATTTCCTTTTCCCAGTGCCTGTGGTAGCATTCACATAAAAATCTTACACCTGGTCTTCTATTAGAAAGTTAAAGGATTTTCATCATGGGCAAAGTGACAAAATAGAACTGTTTACCACTGACTCAAGTCCAAAGGAGGAGAAGTTTTAGGTATTTGCCCTCTGAAATCACCAAATTCTTCTTTGCTTAGAAACAAAATCCAGAGTGATACTGAGGATCTAATTCTTCTGTTTTAATGGGAACTGCAGATGATCAACACATCTTAAGGCTGTGTTGTAAGTGACTGTTGAAGAGCCCTTCATACTCTAATTCAGAAGTGACAAGTACTAAGGATGGCTTTTGACACAGGAACAACTTCAGTCCAAGAAACTGCTGTATTGGGTTTGCATGACAAGGTTTGGGGGCGGGGGTGTGAAAGCTACAGGGATGGCTTCCATAAGAAGCTGCTAGAAGCTTCCTCCATGTCCAGTACAGCCAATGCCAGCCAGCTCCAAAACAGACCCTTCAATGGCCAAAGGCAAGCCCATCAGCAAAGGCAGTAAACCCTCTGTGATAACTTATTTATGAAGGAAAAAAGTTATTGTACAGAAGTAATTGTAGCCAGAGAAGAGAATATGTGGGAGGAACAGGTCTGCAGACGCCAAAGTCAGTGAAGAAGGAGCAGATGAAGCTGGAGCGGCAATTCCCCTGCAGATTAATGAAGACCATGGTGGGGCAGGCTGTCCCCCTGCAACCCATGGAGATCTGTGCAGCCTGCGGAAGAGCCCCACGCTGAAGTAGATAGATGTCCAAAAGAAGGCTGTGACTCTGTGGGAAGCCCACACTGGAGCAGGTTCCTGGTAGGACCTTTGGACCCATGGAGAAAGGAGTCCACGCTGGAGCAGGTTTGCTGGTAGGACTTGTAATCCTGTTGAGCCCCATGCTGAAGCAGTTGTGAAGAACTATAGCCCATGGGAAGGACTCATGTTGGAGAAGTCTGTGGAGGACTGTATCTCATGGGATGGATCCTATTTTTGAGCAGGGGAAAGACTTCTTTCCCTGAAGAGGAAGAAGCAGCAGAAAAAATGTGATGAACTGACCTACATTCTCATCCCCCCTGCACCACTGAAGGAGAAGAGGGGGAAGGAAATAGAGAATCAGGAATAAAGTTAAGCCAGGAAAGAGGGAGAGATCAGAAAAAGGTGGGTTTAAGATTTGTTTTACTTCTCATTATCCTACTCTCATTTTGATTGGTAATAAATTTAATTAATTTCCTCAAGTTGAGTATGACTTGCTCATGACAGTTTGTGATCTCTCCCTGCCTTTATCTCAACTCATGGGCCTTTTGTTACATTTTCTCTTCCCTTCTCTTCCATCCGGTTGAGGAGGGAAGAGAGACAGTGGGTTTGCTGGACACCTGGCATCCAGCTGGAGTCAACCTACCACCAGTGTGAGAGTAGGAGGCCCATCATGTGCCAGTGTGGTGCTGTTCTAGACAGTGCCTGCTTACAAACATGGTAGCCAACAAGATCATACCATTTTCCCTAAACAGAGTTCCTTCCATTTGAAACTTGTTTCCTTTGAGACCCTTTATATCTTTTCATGTCTGTATCATTGCCATACTGCAGTACTTAACTGCTCAGCCATCTTCCCAGAACAATGCTTGAAAATGGCTGTTTTCCCTTATGAGTCTGTGCAACATCAAGTGCTCAATGTTGCAAACCACACAGCAAGGCAGGGGCAGATGACAAAAAACATACTCCTAAGTGTATTGAAGAATAGGTCAGTAAACTCATATAACATGCTGCGAAAGAATTTAGAGGAAGGATGCACTATATTACTGAAAATAAAACCCTAGGCCTAGTTTTCTCCTGCTCAGCTTTCAATATTTTACTTGGAAACCTGGCTGCCTTATATCCTATTACTATATTTTGCAACCATTCAATCCCTCTGTATAATCCAGTGCAATTCAGAGAACAAGAAGCCATAGAAAGGAAATCCCTCTTCTCAAGAGGGTTTGATTTTAATCCCTTCTTGCAAAGAAGGCATCTATGTACAACTCACATTCTAGGCAAATTCTTCAGCTCTTGCACTCATTCACTTATTCTTTAATAAAACAATTTTAAAACTTCAAACATCCCTTCCACTTTTATTCCCCAACCTCAATCTAATTGTGAGAGAAGGGCACGTGCTCTAGACTGGGAATACAAAAGAATGGGTTGGATCACAAGAAAGAAGTAGAGAGTTATGCAATAGAAATACAAAAAGAGAAAATATTTATTATTATTATTATTATTATTGCTGTTGTTATTGTTGTTATTATTATTATTATTATTATTATTATTATTATTGCCTTTAACAGGGATTAAGTCAGTGAGCCGGGCTGAGGAGCTTCTCAAGCAATCAGCCTCCACTCATGGTTTTCTGCTGTAATTGGTGAAACAGATTTATTTAGGTTCACTAATTTATATCCTCTTCATTATTATTTTAGGCCTTGTAGAACTTAGGCCTAAAATGGAGAAGTTTTCCTTTAAAACTGGGGACAGGGAAATCAGGGAGGGTGGTTAACAATGATATATCAAATTGCTGAAACACAGAGATTAAACAATGAAAATACAATCTCTGGAGAAAAAAAGATGAAGGTAGGAGAAGAGGGGAATAAATTAGCTAAATAAATTAGCTCTAAAGGGAGATCTTTTTGCAAAGTAGCTAACTTGTCTGGCATTTTATTTACTAAACTATCAGGCTACAAAGACTATCACACACTTACCAGCTATATACATCTCAATAACACAATCCTTTCTCACTGAGATTTCCAAACCCTTTAAATTTTCCTTTCTTCAATGTCTGAAAGTTATTATTTTTAAACAAGTGAAGCAGCTCAAAAAATATATTTATCTCTGCAAAAATACTGTTTATGAAAATGTGAGATTACTGTTATGAAAATATGATCTTTCAGAGTAGTTACCATTGAAATAAGCTTAGACCTGAAACTCAACATCAACTTTCAACCTGTGCATAATGAAGGAACCAAATATACTGTCCAGACACCTAGAGGGAAAAAAAAAGAGAGTTGCACAGAAATGCAGGAGGAGAGGAAGTGTACTTCACTAAGATCTGAAGATAATTATTCCCTTTTTTTTTCCTGTCCTACCAATAAATGGAGTTCCAGGAGAAAGAAAAGGTTGTTGGCCTTATGCTCCTTCTCACACCATAAGGAACTTAAGTTTTTTCTCCATAGGTGCTCAACTTCTTCCATGCTGTAGACCAAATTTGCCATGTTTCTGCACTTTAGAGAGCCAATTGCACCATACTGCATCAGCCTAAAAAAAAAAGTCAGTAAGAGGAAAGCCAGTTGCTCTGCACTAGGCTTATGAGCTGTTCCTCTCACTTATGGCAAGACTCATTTACCCCATGTCTTTTCCCATCTGGCGCAACCTAATTGTACCTTATTACCTCATTTTCCTATCTTCTCCCCAAATCTCATTTACAAATCTACTTTGCTCTTGGCCTTTCTCTTCTTCAGTTTCTCACCTGAATCTTTCAAAGATTTGAATCTGCAGAGCCTTCTACAACAGAGTGGAGTTATTGAAGGAAGGGTGAACAGCATCGAGCGGACAGTTCTCCAAGAGTGTATAGGATCCATTCATAACTCCTGTTTTTAATCTGA
Source organism: Corvus hawaiiensis (assembly GCF_020740725.1). NCBI lineage: Eukaryota > Metazoa > Chordata > Aves > Passeriformes > Corvidae > Corvus > Corvus hawaiiensis. The sequence goes on along the minus strand of NC_063218.1, from coordinate 24,417,456 downwards.
GTTCCCCTCAAAGTGGTGTATTTGCACATTGTTCTCATTCTCAGAGCATACATCTAAGGTCTCAGCCCAGTCCTAGACTGAATCTCACAAGAGTCAGCTGGAATATCTCATCTGCCTTAACCATTAAAAACAAAGTTATCAGTAAATAACCAAAAAACCTATTTCATTCTTAAAACCTCTCAGATCTACAGGAGACTTGGATATAATTAGACTCTACTACAACAAGGGGGAAAAAATGTCAAGGCAAAACACGTCATTTTGTAATAACCGTTCAGCATGAAGTTTCTGTTTGTAGAAGATTTTTTCCTTAAATAAAATACATAATGAGGTTGCTGGTAGTTTTCTCCCAGTTTTGCACTGATTAGCTGTCTTGAAGATACTGAAGATATTCCTGATCCAGAAATATTAATCCCTGCACGGGAATAACTTCATCCAAAGTAACAGTTCTTTATTTCTAAAGTCACTTTTATATTCAAGTTTTTATAACATAGTAGCCAAAACCAGGAGCAATTAGATCCATAAATGGGAAATTCAGTAAATAGCTTAAGATTTTACAGATTCTAAAGTAGTCAATACAGTTTCTCCAAAACAAATGTTCACTGAAGGCTAGGATGAATCCCGCAAGATAATGCAAAGTAGTTTAACTAAATCTGCCATTTGCTTTCCTGGTCACTCACTCAGTTGATGCTTCTGCTGCCAGAACAGTGAAACTGTGAAAAGTCCTCTCTAACACAAAATTTCCAGTCTGCATCCAGAAAAATATCACATTTTGGTTTGTCATGTTATATGATTCCAATAACTGAATATTACGGTGCTTTTTCTTTTTCAGTCAAATTACTTTTTTTTCATGATGTCAATAGTCAATTACTCTAATTTTGTCAAAAATATGGTAGGAATGATTCAATGAAAGAAAAAATCATACAGAAGTGAAAGTATTAAAAAAATATAAAAATTGTTTAAGAGTTGTCTCAGCCTCCCCTTTTCCTCCACCAATAAGACAAGTGGGTCACAGCAAGTGAAAGTGGAAAAAAACTGTTTATTAACAAAAAAACCAGGGTAGAACAAAAAAACCCCTCAAAATACAACAAATTCCTAGAGAGGGAACAGACACACGGCTCGGACCAGCCAGGGCCACCCGCAGGCTCCCCAGACCAGCGAAGAGGGAAGGGAAGCAGTGAGGCAAGGGGAAGGAAAGGGAAAAAAAGAACAAGAAAAACCAACAGAACCTTCTCCCAGCTAGCCAGAACACTAAAGAAACCCAAAAAAGCAACACAGCGCTCCCGACGCGCTCCCTCCCGAGCCCTGCCAAGCCCCCAGAGCCGCCGAGCCGTTGGGCGCAGCCGTTCAACCGCCCCGCACTCGGTCCCGTGGCCCCACCCCCAGGGTCCATCTTAAAGAAACAGCATCCTCAGGCATTGAGCAGACAGTTAAGGAATAAAGCAGCTTCATAACATCACCCCAAGACAAGAGTGATCGTTAAGAAACATGCACTATGATTTTCTAAACTCTAATGAACTTGAAATTAACATTTTCCCTTGAAACTTGATCTAACATATACATGTCTTCCTGCATTAAGCTAGAAGTTGTTGTTCACTTTAAATTACGAAACAGAGGCACTTTCTGCTGAAAACAAAATGTGACCTTTTTCAGTTTTACTGGTTGCCTTGGAAGAGAAATAAAATGTCACTGCGTCTCATGAAATTTGCTGGTAACTCATGTGAATCAGAAAGATATTTCTTTCTCTCAGTGGGAGACTGAGGTCTACGCAACCTGCAGTAGACAAAAAAAAAACCCGACCTTTGTTTTAGTTAGAAAACAAAGTTGTTTGGATGCCGGGTGAAAAAAAAGAAGCGAAGAACTGGTTTTGAGTGCCTTTCAAAAACACCAAAAAAATGAAAGCCTCTCAAAACACCCAACAAAAACCCCCAGAAATAAAATTTACAACTTTCAATTAGCTTCTACAAGTTACAGACTACTTAGTTCAGGGATAAGTTCTACCCCATATCTGCCCAAGTTTTAGCTCATTATTCCAGCATCTCCTGTTGAGGGCTACGTTTGACTCCTGCTTGTTAAAACCTAGCAGGAAGCAGACAGGAGCACAGCAGAAATCAGCATCTCAAAACTGGTTTCAAGCAGGAAAGTCAAATAGATTCATATATTTTCATAAACAAATTCTTTGTTGTGTTTGCAATGAAAATTTCTGACACCACCATATTCTTAATGTAGATTTTACTCTGTGAAAAGATCCACATAAAATCAATAACAATTGCCAGTAGTTACCATCAAGTGACTCTTTCTGGATTTTATTCCTTCATTATTTCCACTAGGTACTCCAAGAAACAAAAGGTCAAGGTATCAATAGCCTCCTGCAACACCAAGATGGAATTAAAGGAAAAAAGCAGAACCATGATCTTGAAGGCATGATCCATAAAGGCTGAAACTCACAAAAAAAAACGTTTATCTCCCTTTCTTTCCTTCAAGAAAATTTTTTATTCAACTATCTTTTCTAGTTATAGGGAAATTGCAAATCTACAGCATTCAATTTATTTAGACTTAAAGTTTTCATCCTGATTCCATTTCTCAAAACTGAAAATTTTCTATCTCCACATTGGATAATTTTTTCCCACCAAATGGTGGAGTGTATGCTATTCTGTTCAGTGGAGTGTATTCAGCAGTTCCATTCTACTACATTGACATTGCTGTCAAAGTTAAAAAGTTTTACAGTTAAAAAATAAAGAAAAAAGAGAAAATGTGATGATTCTGGATTTTGTCTATTTAATTTAGTGAGGAAGGAAAAAACCAAAATTAATTTTAAAATTACATATAAAGCCCTTTTATTTTCCCTCACAAGGAGTTTCAGAGAGGGAGACACAAGCTCTCTTTAGAAAATGTGATCAGCTCTGAACAGAAAGTTTAGATCCCCTCTCTGGAATATGCTGAGCAAATATTTCTCTGTACCACCTAGGATCCAACAGACACAGTCCTCCTTAGTGATATTTCTATTTAAATTTTCTGGCTGGAGGGTGCACAAAGAGGTTGATTAGTTTTTCAGCTTTTTTTGTTCAGCAATCTTTTTATTCTTCTGCTGACCTATGTCAAGACAGTGCCACATGAAAAATGCTGGAAAAATCCAGTCTTGCCCTAAAAGAGCCCATGTGCCTAATGACAGAGCACACACCATGCAGAGATGGTCACAAGAGTCCAGTTGCAGCAGCATTCCCTTTTGCAACACACCATGTCTGGTTACAACCTTCTCTTGCTCAGCTTGAAAGCGCACTGTGTCCCCATGTGCAGAAACATTATGCTCTCCCTAAGGCTTTACTGTGAAGTTCCTATTGCTGTATGTGGATTTTGGCATGGGAAAAGTATAACAGCCATGGTGAGCCCATACCTGAAATCTAATTCCTTGCACCTCACTTTGCATAAGCTCCACTGACTGTTTGACATGATAAATGTGATGTGTTAAACATTTGTTAAAGGTTTGTAGGACCAAGGACACTGAACTACAACTGAGTGACTAATCCTCTGACACTTAGCCTCTCTTGTATGAGGGTTTATTTAAAAATTTCAGTGTTGCAAAGAAAAATGAAAGGGTTTTGCCAGTCCTTTATTTCTGATTTTTTTCAGAGCTTTGTATTAAGTGGTAAGTGCAGTTCCTACCATAAAAACATGTGTATCATGCTGCTTTATATTACAAGTAAAAGTAATTTTTTCCGATGTAAATTCCATGTGTTCTAGAAAGGCAGGCAATGGGCACACCAGCAAATTATTCTTGACAGATTACAATCCTGGGCAGTCCTAACCACAACCTATACTTACAGATTTGTGAGCCTTTCTAGAGAATTAGCAATAAAATAACTAGCATAAATCTTAAACTAATGGTTTACCTACATTGCACACTAGCATATAGCTCGAGATCTCCAAACAAGCTCTCAATAAGCTAGTTTAGTCAGTATCAGATACAGCCTAAGCATCTTGAAGCAGAGTAAATTAGCTCCCAGAAGCTCTGTGCTTCCACTTAGCATGAGCTTTAGTATAGAGATTTACCCCTGGTTTAACACCTGTGCTTGCAGTTTGTACCTGTTTTTTTAAAGGATAATGAATTTTAGGTGTAGGCTTTGTCTTTCTTTAAGATCATGTAGATGGCCAAAATAGCAACCAAAAATGGTTTTAAACCCATCAGACATCTTACCACTGCTGAAGGTCACATTACCAATGAGTAAGAGGCAGGAAAAACATCATAAAGTTATGTGTGGTCACATTACTCTTCTGTTGACTTTGATTTGTTTGCAAGAATGATTTACAAAACTGTTAGGAGCTGCATACATTAACCAAACAATCCCATTACAGCTTTCATAATGCTAACTAATTATCACTAGCAGTAATAACGCAGTTAATGAACAAATCATGATTAAGTATCAATGTGTCACTAGACAATATTAATTCAACCCAATCACTTGTTCTTAAGCATTTTTAGTTCAGAAGCAACATAGCTGGAAATACATTGACTGGTATCATTGTGTTCACCCTTCTCTTCAGATAAATATCTCTGCAAATTTTCTATTTTTCCCATTAGTCTATCAAATCATTCAGTATCAAAAGCTTTTCTCTTACTAGCAATTATATTTCTTATGATAAAATTTGCTTTTATAGTGGAAATGCTTTTGTTCTCTGTAATTTAGAAGACCCATCCCTAAACATCTGCAATGAGAAGGATAATGCAACTAAATTAGTGGCAGCTGTAATCCTTAGCACAGCAAAGATTATCTTAGCCTCTCTGTCAGAATTTCAACCCCTTTTTATCTAATTGTTTGTTCTTCTTGCATTGTCCCTTCAGCATAACAATTGAATGCTGCATTCTCCTAGGCACTCTGCTCAAGAGTTGATTGTGTGCAGATGCTTTATTTGGGAGAAAAAAGGGAATAAACCTTGAGAAATGTGTTGGTTTCACTTATTCGCAGAGTATTACACTAGGATACAGTATGGATCACTTGCCTTCAATAACAATGCCCTTTTATACATTGGTGTGAATCATTACTAGAAGAAGATCAGAATTTATCACCCTCTAGCTGCAGCCCCCCTTTCCCCTTTTTTATTTCCTAAACTGCAGCTAATCAGTTGGGATCAGATCATCCCTTATTTTAAGGCAGTACCCTGAACTACAGATATATTCCTGTGATATTATGAATGTACCCTACCATCTTAACACCTCCTCAGGCGCATTCCTGGCTTCAATTTTAATATGTGGCATGATCCAGTGTTTAGCCTACACACACACCCACTGCACACCTTTCTAAAATAAATGGAAGTTCTATTGGAAAAGAGTAGTTTTCCACTACACTGTGTGGTAAGAGCAACAGACCCCCAGATGAAAGGCTTCTCAGAACCAGACCTGCAAATAAAAGAGGCCTTTTTTACTCTTACAGCTAGTAAGTTTTTCTTAGCTTGTGAGAGCTTAAATCACAAGAACCCACAATTTTTGCTTCACAATTCTCAGTTTATCTGCTTAATACTACTGCCAGAGCCTTCACTGACTGCAGAGAGTCTACATCAAAAAGGGAGCAGAAGCCATAGGACTTACACTACAAACTGGTCTTAAAATTTATAGCCTTTGCTTACAGCCCTTGTGCACTATGTTGTGGAAATACACTTTAATAAATGTTTTTTCTGCTACTGTCTCTCCTTTCGAACAAAATCAGTTAAATTAATAAGTATACAAGCCAAAGAAATGGAAAAATGAGGTGAATGCTATAGATTAGTCCATACTTCCTTTCACTTAGAAGGTATAAAGAGAAAAAGAAATGCAGCACATATTTGAAACTATCTCTTGTAAGTTGTGCTTTACAGGCATATCTGTAACAGCTGTATAATTATACTGTCTGTAAAATTAAGTTCCTTCATGGCATACTTCCCAAACCAGCAATTTTGCATCAACATTTGATGAATTAGCATATGCTGGATCCATACACACTCTCAGAAACAGGTATTGTGCTTCTGCTAGTAAGTAACAAAGCCAGTTACCTGGAACACTTACCAGCTACAGGCTGTCCGGTCTGAGGACATTCACTCTGTTTTAGACTCATAGCAAAGACCTCAGATTACATCCCCTTCAGCATTTTCCCTGGCCACAGATTTCACAAGTACCAGTCAGGTAGTGGGTGTGCTCAGTCCTGAGCTAGAAGCCTTGATCCTCTCAGCCGTACAGCCTGGCCCACATGAGACTTGCTACTCAAGCTCTTTGCTGTATTTCACCTTCTGCCCTGCACTAGCCAGCACAGTTGGAGCAAGAATATCACACACCAGTCTCTGGTATTTAACACAATTACCTTCATCTTGGCCTAGCATCTATTTAAGTATGGAAAACGTGAGACAAAAACAGCAAGACGCTATTTAACTTTGACATCAAACAGGAAATACTTCTACAAAAACAAGCATATAGGATCTAAAATTTATGTTGAACCAAATGAGAATGAAACAACTCCAAGACAAGGATACAGAAAAGTAGGTAACAAATGAGAAAAACACAAACACAGAGAGTGCTAACACTTGAACAACACCAAAAATCTGTTTCTAGTGAACAGTAAACACATATATATAAATGTGTGCAAGAGCGTGTGTGTATTATATGTATATTATAGATATATATGTATATATGTGTACATATAAAAAGATATATGATGTGTGTGTATATATATATACACACATATATATATATAAAAATACAGGAGGGCCACCCTTGCCCTGAGGGAATCAGGCACAGCATCACCTGTTGGTCAAAAGGAGGGGATTTTCCTGCTCTGCTCTGCATTGGTGCAGCCTCATCTCAAGTCCTGTGAGCAGTTTTGAACACCACAAAATAAGAAAGACATTAAGCTATTAGAGAGTGTCCAAAGGAGGGCCAAGAGGATGGTGGAGGGTCTGGAGAAGAAGCTGTATGAGGAGTGGCTGAGGTTACTTGGTTTGTTCAGCCTGGAGGAAAGGCTCACAAGGGGAAGTAGAGGGGCAGGTACCAATCTGTTCACTCTCATGACCAGTTAAAGACTTGAGGGAATGGCACGAAGCTGAGTCTGGAGGATTACAATGGATATGAGGAAAAAGGTTTTTCACCTGAAGGGTGGCTGAGGACTGGAACAGGCTCTCTAGGGAAGTGGTCACAGCACCAAGCCTGTCAGAGTTCAAAAGGCATTTGGGAATTGCTCTCAGGCACATGATGTGATTTTTGAGGTGTCCTGTGCAGAGCCAGGAGTTGGATATCGATGATCCTGATGGGTCCCTTCCAGCTCAGTATATTCTGTGATTCTATGATGTACTTTTGCAGGCAGATATATTATAGTATGTCTTGGATCTGGTCCATACAAAGTCAGACTTTTGAAGTGTATCTTCACCTGAGAGTTGCTCTTTCTAGTTTTATTCGGTTGTTGTTCTTTACTAGTCTAGTTTTATGGTTCACTTGAGTGCTTGCCAATAAATATATCTTATGGGGCATCTGGTGTCATGGCTTGCATCTGACATGATCAGAACATCTCAAATGCTGGCTTCAAAATGCATTTCTTTTTATTTGGATAAGAATTACAAAAAGGGATAGGCAAGAGCAAGCTTTTTACTTCTGAATTTCTAGTTTCAATTTTCTAGATTACTCCCCAAACCTGTCAGCAAGAGCTGCAGTGATAAATCACAATGAGGAGGGATGGTCTTCAATCTTTGCATATATTCCTTTTAAAGACTGTATGACTACATCTGGTCAAGAGGATGGACATACTGAAAGCAGTCCTTCATCTGCTCCTGCTTTTTAATGTTGCTTTTATACTGAAAAGAAAGGTAGAAAAATTACTAGGAGGCCTCCTTTTGAAGACTACTATGTTAGCAGATGGAGATATGTAGAAAGGGTCTATTCCCTCTGCCCATATGGGAACACAGCTCGCACACCTGTATGCCAGAAGGGTCATAAGCAGCTGTATCTGCTAACATACCCATAACTGCTGTACACTACCCTAAAACCAAGCCAGCCCAAGGACTAGCAAATTCAGAGCAGTTTAAGACAGTACACTTCAGAAGGATGCTGTGGAAGAGCACTGGAGTGTATTTATAGTTTTCACCTCTGTCATCAAACAGAAATTGTACTGAATCAAGTTCTTAGAATCAAACACCCAAAGATTTATCTTTATTTCGTCTTCAAGTGAACTAATACAGATAGAGTGAGACTATTATTTTTGAATAGCAACATCTGCACAGGAATTAAAGGTGATTTTAAGTAGCCCACTTTGAATTAACTTATTTACTTATTCCAAATTAATTTCTATAAATGCTCTGTTGCATAAAAGCCTTTAGACACATGCTTGATGCTGACTGATTTCATCTGGACTCTAGCTGATTTGGCGAAACTGTCTTAATCACTGACATACTTATCATTGGGTAAGAGCAAGGGAAGGGAACTCAGATTCTCAAGTACAGCAGAGGCATATGAGAAAGGATGTAACAAAAGCAGCAGAGCAGCTCACCCTATAAGAGGTTACAAGCTACAACTGGTATCATGAAAAAGGGGTCTCACTACACCAAAAGTTTTGTGCGTTCATGGCTTGCCTTGCCCATTCCCTCCACAGCATTGCCATCCACCTCCCTGAAAGGCACAAAGCCATCACAAAAACAAGACCCACTCATCCCTAATCATTACTATATTAGACATGTTTCACATGTTTCACTACAGAAAACAGACTGAATGGATGTTCCTGATAGTTTTTTGCTTAAGTAAAGCCAGGAGACAAGAACTAGACCCTCCTCTTTTTCGGAGATCACATCAGGAAGAATTGAACCACAAATAACATAATAACATATCTTCTTTCCTGAGTAAAATGGGGAATAAAGCCACACACAAATTTTATTTGACTTGCATTGGGTAAACCAATTTTTGTTATAAGTTTTTGGTGTAGGTTTGTGTTGCATGTTTTATTTAGTACCATGTACATTCTAACAGACAGAAAAATAAGCACAACATTCCCCCCAGAAAACCCCAGAACTTCAAGACAGGATATGCCTCACAAGAGCTGGAGTTCCTAGCAACTATTTTGTTTCACCAAGAAATCAGATGGGATATTCTATATTCACGGGGCTTGTAACATCACTGCATGGATGTGCCTATTGTATCCCAGTTGTGTTATACTACTTTTGCCTCCTGTGACAAAAGAGTCAGCAGCACTATACCTTATTATTGCATTTCAAAACAGTCTGAGCATGTCAAAAGTCATGTCTGAAGTAGAACAGCCTTGAAGTATTTGGACAACAAGGAAAATGGAAAGGTCAAAAGTCTTTTACAAAACAGTAAAAGTCAATCATCTTTGGACACAAAGTCGATTGCCCTTGGGCAACACAAAGGAAGCCTAGAAACAGTGTGCTTGGTTTGTTATTCCTCTTCATTGAGCTCTGCTACTGCAGGACTCCAGAGTCAAGTTCAAAAGGAAATAAAATGTATTAAAAAAAGCCCCAACAATAAACACCAAAAACACCCACTTTTTATTGACAGTAACCTTCAATTATATTTAAAGCAGAAACAAGAAAGGAGGAGACTGGTGAAAAAAAGCCCTCCCACTACAGAACATAACACTGATAGATCATTTTATTTTCATAGAATCAAAGGATCATTTAGGTTGGAAAACACCTTTAAGATCATTAAATCCATCTGTTAATCTAATACTGCCAGGTCCACCACTAAATCGTGTCCCCAACGGCCTCATCTACATATCTTTTAAATACCTTCAGGACTGGTGACTCAGTCACTTCCCTGGGCAGCAGTTCCAATGCTTGATAACCTTTCTGTGAAAAAATTTTATCCTAATATCCAATCTAAACCTCATCTGGTACAACTTGAGGCCATTTCCTCTCTAGATCTCTTTCCTAACCATTTTCACATAGTTTGTATTCTCAGCATCATGAATCACAACTCAGATAACTAATATTGACGCCAGTAACATTGTTTGAAAACAGTGCAAAAATTCTGATATCAGGGTTCCTTTAAGAAATTCAGAAACTTCTTATTTTTCCCAACCCCTGAGTCAGATGCAGTAATGTAATAGATTTCAGTATTTGTTTCAGTATTACACAGAGATAAACAGCTGTGCTGAAGCTATGCATTTTGACATGCCCTTCAGATTTTTCATTCAAACTAGGCAACCAGAAAGACGTAATTATGGTAGGTAATTTGTCTTAAAAAAGAACCAGCTAACTTATTATAAGTAGGAGTGTCATGGAGCAAGTTGAAGATCATTAGAAACATGATCCTATTAGAACAACAACAATACAGGTCTCTCTAACAATTCTCTGATGTTACAAGTGGAAGGTGAAAGTGTGATAACCAGAACACATTTATTAGTCATGTTTGAATATTTGCAGTTGCTGAAAGTTTCAGAACCAGTATCTTTAAAAAGATGGGTTTCTCTTTCAGCTTCCCTTTTTTACAAATCTTTAGCTATAATCAGAAAAAAATTATGAAAGAAGAGCTTTCAATAAGTTTCAGATCCTGTCCCTTGATCACCTTCTGGCGTTTCTGTTCAAGTCTGCTTGTATAATCCTTGGGCACACTGTGTGTGATATACACCAGTCTTGAAAGTTCTGTCCTTCTCATCAAAGCAAGTAATAAGAGGTTAATTGACCTATCACTCCCACCGGCTTCTTTGTTCACTGAAGCTGTATATATATTCTGCCATGTCTAAATTTAACACTGAATTTATGTTTTATTGCTGTTTGTTGTTTGTCTAAGTTGATGAAAATGAAATAAATTGCTCAGTCAGTAAAAATCATGTAGAATTAAAAAAAAACTCCTCTATGATTTGTAATACAACTTATGTAATGACTGTGGAGTTCTATTAACAGCTATGAAATCCAGGATTTATGCTTTGTTTACAATCTCTACCTCCCATCTAACGTGAGTCAGAACTCATTAAACATTAACCCATTTATTAAATTACATCTTTACTATAAAAGTGACTTTTTTCTCCCAGAAAAATAAACAAACAAAAACAAAACAAAATAAAAAAACCTGTCTAGATATTGCTGTGATTAGCCAGAAGTTAATATGTGAGACAAAAAAGGTTGAACAGTGTTTTCCTCTACGCAGTTAAAACAGAAACTGTCCCATCTAACTCACCAGAGATGAGGATGCCATAAATATCAGGCTTGAGTTCAGAGCATCCAAGGCAGAGTTCACTTCACTCACATATAAAAAGCCCAACACATCTATACAAGGAATAGAGCCAAGATGTAAGAAGTTTCCCCCCAGAAAGCCATCTCCATCTTTTAGTCGGTTAGACTCTGCTTTGGACACGGGAAGATAAAGGTGTAATCAGCTTTTATTGATCCAGACACCTGCAATACAACACGGCAAGCAGCTTGTGACCTACTGCATCTCCTGAGTCACAGCTCAAAGTCCCAGATGTGTAGAAACAATAGAAGTAATGAAAAATAATTATTCTGCAAAAGTCAGTTGCAGGAAGAGTTATGGTATTTCTGTGCCACCCAAACATCCCTTCAGTCCCAAGACTACCCAGATGGTCAGACAGACATGCCTCCATCTTACAGGGCTCCCTTAGTGCATAATCGAGAGCACATAGAGTAACACCAAGACACAAGTCTTGGGAGGCCCAGTGTATATTGTACCAAATCCCAGACAGTGTCATTCATCCACAGATACAGGTGACAAAAAGTCTTTGTTAAAGCACGAAGCTAAAGGTTTTGCCAGAAATTTAATTGAGACAGGACAGTTTTCTGTAAACTGGTGATGGTGGTAGCTTTGAACAGGAGAGCTACATGACAGGCTGTGCAGTGACTTGTCTCAAGGAAAAATGTACCCAAAAAAAAAAATCAGCGTTCTGGCTTTGGGGCACTAAGGCTCAGAATGGGACATTCTCCCAAGCCTGTGTCCCAACAAAAGTTCACTTTCATCCACTGGAAGAGCAACTTCCACAGAGGATGTCTTATAGAAATAAGATCTGCCTGTTCATCCCCACTAGCTGCTGCCTACTCTCTCTGGCGGTTTGCCTGTCAGTGAGAGTTTTTTCTTTTCTCCCTGTTGACAGAAAATAATCTTCTCTATTACTTCATCTGTCTCAGGCAGAGAGACACCTCTGGTGTCTCTGGTCTTGTCTCCTTTCTCTCAGCCTTGGAAAACTATCTCTTACCTTCAGTTATGTGGCATTTGAGAGGATGATGGATAATTTATCTTCTTGATCATCAGAATATTGTATTTTATCTAACCAAAATGGATAATTTCTTTGAACACCAGAGCTTGCCAGCATCTGCAATAATGAGAACTTTCTAGTTTGCACACTCAGACAGTCAGGTGGGGTAACTGTCATAGTGAGCTCAGGGCATGTTGGATGGCTACTCTCTTAAACTCCATTTCACATTAATGTATATGTAGCCACAGCTTTAAAGAGTACATGGTCAAGGTAAGTATTGATAGTTCTATCAGGAGTGACGTAGATGCTGAAGACAGGCAAACAATTAATAAATTGCATGCAGATCCATTAGTACTAGAGGACATACCCCTGGCCTGTGTCCTCAGTCAGCAAAGTGAAGAAAGTGCCTACCCACAAAATCCAAGTGAATGGATGCAACAGACTGGGCATCTGTGACAGGTTAAGACCAGGAACAGCAAGGGAAAAAATTGTACATGATACTCCCAAGTAAATAAGCAAGACTGAGGTCAGCTACTACGAGTCAGTGAAATGTCCCTCCCCTGACATTCTGAGAAGATAGACAGTGTCCATGACAGGAAAGTGAAAGCACCTTGATCTTCAATAGTTAGGGCCGACTCGACCACTTTATGAGTCTAAGAATCTGTTTCTTTAACTCAGAAGCCCCCATTCAATAAATGCTGCTTCTCAGTGAGTGTCCAGCACACTAAATGATAACAGCGTTAGTGTCTTGTTAAGGAAGATATGCAATTTTCCTATCTGGAGTTTCCTTATTGTTGGAGCATACAATATTACAAAGGCAAGGTTGGGTGGACTTGTACTGATTAATTGAATTAATTTCCGGTTTAATTAAAATACATTATGTACTACGTATTTTATTGCAGAACTACAGAATGACATGCCCTCAACAAACACATTTCTATTATGAGATTTCCTTCAATTAGAACCAGCACAGAGAGCTTCTGAACGCAATGTACAGCCAGATAGGACTTGCTGGGAGGAAGAGAGGGAGAAAGCCAGCATGAAAGGCACTGTGCCTGGCACACTATGGATGATCCAGTGTGCCTCTGGCTTCAGGAAGAAAACCAAAGAATGGGTGGTTCTTCATTGTAGGACTGACTTACAGCAGAAGCCAGTACCATGCTGCTTACTCATCCCTCTGCCAGCCTGCTGGCAGCCTTGTGGGGGACCTGGACAAGACATTAGGGTGCTGGCTGCCTCCTGACTACCAGATAATCTGAATCTAAAATCATGACCTCACCCAAGGGCCTCGTCTTTATTTTGAGTACCACCTATGCCAAGGTGAAATAGTCACTCTAGCCTTATGCTAAAACTGTACTAATTCCTCATTATCAGATTTGAACCCTTCACTGTTCCAGCTCCCCCAAAAAGCAGATGTCCAGTTTTACTGCAAGGTGGTTTCACATTCATGACTTCTGTCATAGCACGTACATAGTGAATTCATGGCTCTGTTCTACATCCACATTAGCAGCATTAGCATCCTCACCATATCTGAACTTTGGAGAACTGCTTCCCCCTCCCAACTCTCTGTCCTCTGGGGATCATTTTTGTTGTTGTTGAACCGGTTGGATGCAGGCAAGAAAACAAGATTTGAAAAGAAAATCATGGTAATTGTACAGATTGCTAGAACTTGAAAGCAGGAAGAGCTGAACATCATTGCTCCCCAGAATTTAAACAGGGGCACAAATGCTCTATCTGTGTAATTGCAGGGCAGTTACAGGCACACAGGTAATAGACCAGGTGGTCTGAGCAACGTGGGAGGGCAAATGGAGACCTGCAAAAGCACCATGCAATGAAGGCAAATATAAACTTGCAATAATAAATCACAAGATGGAGTTAACTGCTACTTCCAAGCAACAGAGTATGGCATCACTAATGAGTGAATTTCCCAGTGAAGGTAAGATTTTTATATTCAAATAAATTCAGCAGAGGATAAGTTCTACTCTGTAACAAAGCCCTTACACTAGAGGTAGCATGCCAAAGCTAAACAACTGTGAATCTCACCCTGAAATTTTTAGTGGAGAGATTCTACAATCTTTTGACATTCAACATATATTCATTTCTAATTTTAGAGATGTTAAAGAAGTATCTTCTATATATCATAACGTGACAGCTGTGCAGGTGGAAAGATGAGTCATAGAAATATTATTTTTAAATTTTGGATTTCCATCTAAGTACTAAAAGCTTGACCCTCCATAACCTCACATGCTAACCCATGACAATACTGTAATCATGTATATGGGTATTCAACTGAAATGCTACCCAATTCTACCAGATACTCTCTTCCTACAGAGATGCAAACTACTGTTAAAGCAGGAGACAAGGAAGAATTAGGGCCCTGTATACTTGAGTGCCTGTATTGAGAACATATCCAGAACTGTTTCTGCTTTCACAAAATATTTGGGATTTTATTTCCTTTCAAGATCCATTATGTGAGATTTGAAAATCTGAATGTAATTACTGAAGCAATACACCATCTGAAATTTAAGAACAATAAAATTTGGAAGAGTTGATGCTGGTCTTTCTTTCACCTAAGCTGTTAAAGAAGCAGTAATTAACACCATGTTGGCATATCTAAATCACAAAAGCACATCCTATAAGAACAGCAAAACTTTGACTTCCTCCCCTTAAATCAGCCCTTGCAGTGCTTATCTTTTAAAGGCAGACTGCCCAGAAGGGAGGACCAACAGAGTAAGTGCTGAGACAGCAGGAACAACTGTAAGAACAGTATGCAAATTTGCACAAAGACCTCTTCTTCAGTAGTGGGACAAATTCAATTCAGCTGCTGATTATGTAGCCGAGCAGATCTTATTTGATACTTATTATTACATAACGGAATGCACAGGAGAAAATAACTCTGAGGCATATAAAGCATTGGATCTGAATGGTAATCCAGAAGGTGGGTGGGTTGCAAACCAGAGCTCTGCACTAGCAGCAGGATATAACATTTCTCTGCTCTTTTTTCTCTTCTTTTTCAGCTTCCATATCCTTAAATGTTTACTTCAATTTGCATTTCTGACCCAAGGCATCTCCCTCAAGCTTGCAAAAAAGTAAACTGCCAGGCAGGCAAAAAAAGACAGTCAGATTTAGGCAAACTTTGCCTTATGAAGCTAGATCTCCTGAAGTTTTGCTTTACATTATGTCTTTCATCCACAAAGCAGCTATTCCACGTAGAGTCCCATCAGAGAGAGAACAGCTGTCTTCTCTAAAACAAGAGGAGCTTCCTCCAGTATCTACTCATTGCCAGCTATCCCATGGTTGCTGCTTTTTGACTGTAACTCAAAACTACCTTTCTAATATTCAGTTTTGGTTCAATTTCAATTCAAAGGGCCATAGCTGTCCTGCAGACTACTATACTGTGTAGGGATCTTAGCAAGCTTGAAATGAGAAAGCCTGAGTATGAGAGTCTGCCCAGACATGGACACATGATGCTCAGCACAGGATAATTTATCCCACTTCCAAGAAAAGTAAATTACCCATGGTAAGCCTTCTGTTGCTGCAGCAAGATTTCTACCAATACCCAAGTTTCCTCATTTAAAGCTAGGGTGGGAATCTATAAACGATACTGAAAGTTGCACAGTCTCAAACTCAGATGCATTTTCCTTGGATGGTTATCAACAGTACCTAACTGCCACAGGAAAACAAAAAGGCAGAAGAAATCTTGCATCATTAACTATTCAAATCTTTAGCAATTCTTTGGCATACTTAAGCCAGGTCACTCAAAGAACTCATGCAATGAATTGCAATTTTGCTGTTGAGGTGTTAAACACAAAGCAGCTGTTAAAAACCAAAACCACAAGCAGGTTTCAACACTGCTGTCTTCTTGGGGAAGAAAACTGATGAGAGTACTTAATGAATTTACTTTGTCTTTCAAGATTGAACTCTCCTTCTAAAGTCTGCCCACCTCAATGTGATATTTAAACAGTAAAAGGACTCTCACCAAACATGTTTTTCAATCATGCAGCTTTACGATGCTACATGTGGTGGCTGAGGAAGGTATTTTTATGCAACTGCATACATACACATGCATGTATATCTCTCTATCCCATACAAAAACATATATATTTATACAATGAAAGAGACTGTAGTTGTATCCATAAAGACCAGCTGCCACAGAAGTCAGTGACAAATGTTGCAAATGGCACAAAACCAACTGTAGTGATAAGTGAGCAACTAGCTGCATATTGATGCCAGAATTCAAGAATACCTTTCTATAAAGGTGGTTTCCATTGCATTTTGTATTTTTAAAGACAAAAAGTTATCTTGTCAGTTTGCTCAGATCTTGCAAGTTCTACTATGCATTAGAAAGGATATGTTCTCAAACACTAATCACCCACATTCTCAACAGCAAGACATTTTTCAGAATAAGATAGTGTCATCCTCATTAAAGAAAATACCAGTGACTGCAAAGTTCTGGGGACATTAATCATGTACAGTATTATGCAAGGTACTGTAATGTCTGCATTTTATATTATTTAGAAGTTCTTCAAAAACTGATTGGGATTTTCAGATTTTGCTCAAATCTGATCTCTCCAAACAAAAATAATTATACCACTCACTTTATTCATAAAATAAGTAAAGGATTAGACCTCTTGAAAAATACTGTAGAGCATTTCCTGAATAGAGAAAGTACAATCATGTTGACATTTGTTACTGTCAATGTAGACTGTTAGAATACCCACAGCCATTTAATTACATCATAGCTAGAAATACTTTGAAAAACAGATTCCTACTTTCAATATTCTGGTATGGTAAGACAAACATAGGCCACATTTTTTAGGCCTAACAAATGTTGCATCTCCACTGTTTTGATGATTTCAGTAATCAGGTAGTTAACCAAGAAGAGTTATTCAAGAAGTTGGATCAGCTTGAGTTACTTTTGGAGAACTAGAGCCAAAGACCACTGCTGACTGTAATCATGCAGCAAAATTGAGGCTATGTTTTCTTTTGGTGCTTTTCTACAGCTTCTTCTTCAAGAAGATTAAAAGCATGAAGAAAAACTCCTGAACAGGAAATCTTCAGCAGAAACTTTAAACAGAACTACTTGGAAACAGCTGAAAAGCCACAGCATGGAAAAAAGAGATTTTGCAGAGAAGCAGATTGTAACTGGGCAGCAAGGACCTGCCTAAGCCAAATTTAGATAAGGCTGTGTGCATCTAAGGATTCATTGTTTTAATCTTTTTGCTTGCAAAACTCCTATGGAAAAACAAATAACACGTTGCTCTGTGTAAGCAGTTCCCTGTGACTGTACGTGGTGGTTTGTGACAGCTCTGCATGTAGAGCTATTGTTTTGACCAGTAAAAAGCAGATCAAGCAGCTCAGGAACAAAAGAAGTCAGCCACAGGAACCCCTTGGGCATTAGGGCTTACCTAGGCCTGATGCTAAAAGGACATACTCGGAGAAGAGAGAAAAGGTAGTTTCACCTGATCTGCTTTACTGCTTTACTAAAAGAGACCCATGAGCATCATGGGAAACTTTATGGGCAGCAAAGGTTAATTAAATTTCTTTTTTCTTTCAGACCATTCCTTATGAAAGTTCCCTTCCACAAAGTAAATCCTTCTTTTGCCCTTAAATGAAGGATCACATTTCTAGTCAACCATGAGATCAGATTTTCTTGCTGTTCTTCTCCCAGTCAATGGCCTGGAGGTACAGAAAGCTCCAACAGCATCACTCTTTTCCCCTGTTTTGAAGACACCAATATCAAGATCAAGAATAAACACAGAAGGACCAGAAATAAAGGCAACCATTGCACAAGTGGCACTTCCCTGGTGGAAGTTTCCATCACACTACACCAGGAGCTCCTTCCTTCATACATAGCCTGCTGCTACATGTGAAACACAAAATTGTGTAGGATTGGAGAGCTGTGGTCTCTTAGTCTTCTTAAATTTGAAGTATTTATTGTCACTACTTGGACTACTTGGACTAAACAGCAGTGATTTGCAAGGTAACAAAAAACACTGAACCATTTGCACTCGTATCTCTCCTGGCAATCACAAGTTTGGATTAATAACTTGACAATTCCAAGTATCGTGTTACAAGCAAGAGCTGTGGGTGTTCATCACTGCTAGCAATGAGGTGAGTTTTAATATCATCTGTTCAAGATCATAACCTTTGGAATATTTGAGAAAATAATTCAGTCCAGAATTGTAACACAGCTAATGCAATGCAAGCAAATCCAAGGGATATGTCTTATGCAGGCAATTCTAAGTGATGTGATGTCTTACTGCTACACCCATGCAACTGACTTATCAGAACTTGGGAGGGACTAACACGTAGCTAGTAATGACACAAACAAGAAATTTCTGTAGTCCAAAGGACTAATTAAAATCTTGTTTGGTTAATAAGGGAATTACCCAAATATAGGAAATGTACAAATAAAACATTTAAAGATAACATATATATTCATAGCATGAATGCTTCTAGTGCATAATACTACATACAAAAGGCAAAATATCATTGTGTGCTACAAGGAAAGACCTTGGATTCATGCTGCTGCAGCCTATTGCTGCTGTGTGGCCACCACCGTATCAATTGTGACTTTTACTCTCTCCCACACTCCCTCAAGAAGAGGACAAATAGCAACCGGAGTCCTTGCAGTGCTGGAACAGGTCACTGGAGCACAAGAGTCAGCAAGAGAAAAATCCCCGCAGGAGCCACCTGCAAAAAGGAACACATCATGCTGGGGTGTGGTCAGCATGACCGGCAAGCCACCTCTCCTGTGAACTACTGGAGCAATGGTGGGTTGGGGAGAATAAAAACAGACCAGCAGCCTAAACAATCCCTCTGTGGGGAGACAGGAAGGAATACTCTGCAGCTTTTCAAATGCAGGTCTGTTCCTATAATAGCAGCTGAATTGTGACAAAGAGGTCTCTGCCAGTGCACAACAACATATATTTTCTGCAAATCCTTTGGAGTTTCAAAAACTAGTCTAACATCAATCTGGATATTTTCCTATAGAAATATGAAAAACTTAAAGGAGAGGATGATCAGGATGTAGTTATTTAAATGAACATATAAGTAAGGGAAAAAAAAAAACCAATGGTATTGCTTGACATCCTTTTTCTTAAATTAGAAAAAATATATGTAAACCTATCTAAGAACAGCTTAATCTTAGCCTGGAAGGATAGTGCCCTCTGGTGATAAAAATGCCCTAATATTTGAAAGTATGACGTGGATTTTTTAATTACAACCCTTCTAAGCAGCTGCACTAGGCTACTCAGTTGCCAAAGATTTGATTTTGAAATACATTTAATTAAGAATCTTTCATCTGTAGCAAATAAATCTGATTCTGTGTGATTGAAAAAATCTAACAAATTAACATTTTCTGACCTAATACAGATAGCTGCTGACCAATTCTGCTGCTCTGCAATTCTCAATATTCATTAAGGTTCACAAAAATTTTATAGACACAAGAGGTACGTACTTTGTGGTTGTGCCTTTTAAGAAGAAACAGAGGTTTAACGCTCAGTCATTGAACTGCTCCGGTTCCCTGTAAGTTCATCTAGTTAACTACAGGAAAGAAAATAAGGATGTGTTCATATTTGTTCCTATTTACAAAAAAATATTCTACATCCATAATGTGTTCCACTAAATATCTCACTAGTTCTTTCAAGTACAAGTAAGTATGTAAATTTGAGTAAAAAAAAAAAAGCAAATATTCATAAATTGAGGAATCTTGTCTATTTCTGACCAAAGTCAACACAGGCAACATTCTACTCACCCATGACAAAGGAGCACAGTGCCAAAAGGAAGAGAACGGTAGGGACCTCAGTTTCTCCTTGTAGAGGTTCCTGCAGTCACCTGCTATTCCTTATATTGCTACATCTTATTTCCACATTATAGCAATATTATAAATGGGTGTGCTAAATGAGGTATGTTTAATATCTTTGCTAGGTTGTAGGGTTGAAGTTTAGAAGAATCCTGATTAATCCTTGTTCCCTATTAGCCTTTTTTACCAGGATGAGAAGATTTTTGTGGCCAGGTTTGTTTTACTAGCAATCATTATACTTACAAATATTGGAAAAACTTACATAACCTTCTGGTAAGGCTGAAGATTAAAAACATTAGAAAAGGAAAGAACACGCACAAGTGGAAAGAAGCTAATGAAATTCTTCTTACCGAGTTGATATCTTCAGTCTATAAAGATATTGGAGGGGGAAACTAATTCATCATACTGAGGCTCTCAGATCCTAGTGCCATGGGAGCATCTGCTAGGAAGGCTAGTAAGAAAAACACCATTTGAAGTCTTTATACAAAGAAGCAGCAGCAGTTAAGACACAATTACATGAATGCTGGTGTGAACCTGCCTGTGCTCACAAAGAGGGAAGCTGTGTGATGGAGAAATCCCATAGTCTCTGCCAGATACATTTCTAATCACTAGCTTTGTCTCATACTGAATATTTCCAGGCATTCAGGCTGAAGTTCCTTAGAGATTATTTTGTTAATGTTTTTCCATAGCTGTGTGCCCAGAACAAGAACCCTCCTTGAGGAAGATATTAAAGTAAGCTAATTCTGCCTTGGAAAAGGGTGGAAGTGTGACAGTGAATAACAGGAAGGCCCTGAAGAGCTGAACCATGCTGCCAAGGCAATTGAAGGAAGTATTATCCACCTTCCCACACACTGCACCAACAGCAGCAGTTGCCCTTAAACTGCTCAAGGACTACACGCTGCCTGCACCAGGAATTTTTGCTTTGCCACATGATTAAGTGACCCAGACAACTCCCTGTGTCTAAACTGTATCACTGTTGCATGTGTCGATGTAACAATGCAATAAATTGTGAAGAATGCCCCCGAAGCCAGAATATATTCGAGGTTTTAAGTAGCTCCCCTCACAACAACATCTGAGAAAAAAAGCCAACTGCATATGACCACTGAAATGAAAGAAGGTTCAGTCTCATTTCCCTTTTCAATACAAGTCTATCCAAATATTTGAGCAGATGTATCTGTCCAATTGCCTTTTAAGAGGTCTATATTTTATCATGGGTTTAGTTTTGAGAATTTGAAAATAGGGGTAGTAAAAAAGCCAATTTGATCTAAATCTATGGTAGGGAACAAGTTTAAAGTGGTATTCATGTTCTATTTATGGTTTATACAAAATTAAACCCTTATTATTTCATTATATGACTTTCTGTACATTGCCTTTCAAAATTTAAGCAGTGATTATGCTGTGGAAGCACACATAGAATGCAGCTTAGAAGTTAAAAATAAGTTGCCAATAGAAACATTTATATTATCCCCGAGCAGAAAATTATTTAAGTGAAATCTGCTTCCATTTAGTAAGTATTTCTTAAAAGTGATCTTTGTGAAGCAAGACCCAGTTCTACAAATTAGTCTGCAGAACTGTCTTAGATGTTTGCACTTTTTTTCTGACAAAAATAATTGGGTAAGATGCTTATGATGTTGAGCAGTCAGGATCATAATGTTAAAAGCTTTAACTAGGCATTTAAATTTTACATGAGCATTTGAAATTATCAAAATTTGTTAATGTTAAAAAGATCAAGCATTATTTACTGAATTTCTCATTGAAATAACAGCAACTACCAGAAAGAACAGTATTTGAAATTAAAATCAAGTCGGCAAGATCATATACTAAGCACCAGAGCTACCATAAAGATTTTTACGTTGTCTACCAGTCATTTTGCTCTAGAGAGAGTTGCTACATACATGGCATTTCTGAAAATTAGACATCTGCTTGCATATACAGGTCTTAATTTTGGAGTAGTTTGGGCATATGGAGCAGCTGCCATTGCCAGAATCAAGCTAGCTACTCCTAGGAAAAATAACCATCTTTCCTTCCTCCCCCCTTTCCAGCAGCAGAAACAAAGCTCTGTGTGGGTCATATCCTTGCTCCTCTTCCCATACCAAGAGTAGCAAGGGTTAGATCAGGCTTCAGCCTTCAGCTTTGATACATAGTGTTATAAAGTCTTCCACTGACCTTGTTATTCCTACTGTCCAACTTCCCTTTCCAGTTTCCAGTTATTCATCAGCCCTTGTATATTCTAAACAGTTAATAGTGAAAAGCTATCAACCTGAAAAGAAGAGCGGATCCCCAAAATTAAGACTCAAGAGTGCACAAGAGAACAAAGCTCATGTACCTTGATCTCACAATGTAGACAACCTATGTAAACAAGAGTTATTAACACTTTAAGTAGCATTGTTGTATATTTTATGAAGAAATTCTTTGAAATGAGGCTTTTAAGGGGAAGAAGAGTGCTGTCAGCAAATAGATGAGAGTACCTCAAGGGTACTTATAGAGACGAGTATTTATAGAGACAAACTTCTTTCTGTGGGATCAGCGTCTGCAAGATTAGGAATAAAGAGCAGAGGAGTACCATACTTGAAGCAGTCCAAGAAGTTTGCTTTGAAAATGATACATCACTGGCAGGGTTGTTTAAAGTTACTTTTTTATTTGTTACATCATTATCATCATTATTTGTGGTGGAATCACCATCCCTGGAAACGTTTAAAAAAACTTGTGAATGGGGCACTTGCAGACATGGTTTAGTGGTGAACATGGTAGTTCTGGGTTAATGGTTGGGCACAATGACCTCAGAGTTTTTTTCCAAATGTAGCAATTCTATGGTTATTATTCCACTCAATATAACATTTGAATACATTTCAGCTCTTTAGGAATCCAAACACACAGAAATAATGGGGACAGTTGCCTCTGATTTCAACCATCAAAAGAAAATTGCCTCAGATACTGTAAGATTTGCTAAAGTACTAAGCTTCCTATTGACAAGATAGAATAAAAAGGAGTTTCAGGTGAATGGATAGATTATCAGTTAAAACATGGAGCTTCTAAAAATACAGAGGAAAAAAAGATAGTAACAGGTTAAAATGCTTAAAAGACTGCATTGTATGTTGTGTTCTTCAATATTTTATTATCCATCGCTGCTCCTGCAAAATATATGAATGAAGGACATATAGATTTTTTTCCTCCCATTAAAATCCACTAACAGAGCAGCTCCATTTCTTTTCATATTTGTTATCCTATTTAATATTCTTACTTTAACCAGTATGATTTACCCTGTCTCAGCATATCAAAGATTTCAGCAATATAGGACACATTCCTTTGGACATGAATGAGATTCCTGGAAAAACTGAAGGCTGGAAATGATCACAGAAATACAGTCTGTCTGATGCGTTAATTTAAAAATTGCTACAATCTGCTACATAGCATAACTCAATAGCAAAGGAGATCAAGGAAGAACTTCCTTCTTTAAAAGTTTTGTTGATTTGGAGGTGGAGGATGGGGAAGGAACTGCTGTCAAATTGCAGACTACTCTGGTGTAGTCTCCAAGGGTGTCATAAGATACTAATAATAATTCCGGAAGATCAAAAAGTTTTGAAATGTTTATAAGCACTACTTTTGAAAGCTTAGCTGATGCCTCAAACTTTTAGCACCTGTCAACTCAAGCACATTAGAGCAGAAGGTGGCACCGGTGTAATACACAGTAATAACAGTGGGGAGTGGGAGCCTCCAGAATATCACGGAGGAGAACCAAGTGAACAAGGTTACTATCACAAATAGGAACTGAACATGAGAAGAGGGCACCTAGACATTTGTAGCAAAATAAAAACAGTGAATAAGTCGGTTCCACATGAAGGAGACATAGTTGAGTGTGACTAATTTTTAGGTGCTCTCTTAATATTTTGTTAATTTGTGTGTGGTTTGTTCGAATTTACAAGTATTGTTTGTTTTGGTCATTAAGGAGAACAAGTGTTGCAGGAAGAAGCACTGCAAAGTCTTCAAACTGGTCCAAGAGGAAAACACTAGGCTGCATGGCCAAGGAAAACATGACACAGGATGGAGGATAGAAATAAAGGAATTATAATAAATAGAATTGTCAGGGTGATCAACAGCCCAGGACAGAAATGGACAGCATGACGTGGGAGCAGCAAAAGAAGGGCAAAAAAGGGAAAAGGAGGGAAAAAAAGGTATTTTTAATTATAACTAATTACTAATGCAACTAAAATTTTTCTCCACAAATGGAAACATTCTTCAGCATCTCTTGGATGAAACTGCTTCTTTGGGACTGCAAGACTTGTTCTCTCTTTTAAGTGTCTGGCATACAACTCACGTTAGCCCTCTGAATCAATCTTCAAATCTGTAGAATCCATCACAATTGTTAAAAGACTTCTAGATAGAAAGCACTAAGTCAGTGTGTATCATGTGCAGATTACCACCAGCAATCTGTCCACTGTCTTACTACCTTGAACTGCACCCAGACAAATATATTTTACCTGGATCAGAGTTACTACACATCATCATCATTCCAATCTGGAGCTTTTTCATGCTTTAGTAACCATACTTGAGGTTAAGGATGTAATCATTTGTTGAGGTTTTATTAAATTTTCACTTTGTTTTGTTTACCTGGCACCAACATTAGGTTGCTTATATCTATGTTGGTTTTTAAATACCATTGAAGATTATCATATCATTACATTGGATAATTTTACTTAGTTTAGCTGGAGTGCAGTGCAGTTTGCATGTAATACTATAACCATTACTGCAACAGTAGTCAACATTGATTTCAAATCTCCTCTTTAAGGGACATTGCATAAGCAAAACTTACACTTCTTTTACAGTAACATGTGAACTTTATCTCAGACAAAGCAGAAAATATTAAACCTTTTTAAAGGCTAAATACTGCTCCAAGCAATTCTGCAGAAACTATTATTATGAATAACTTAAATTAAAAAATAATATTTTATTATTTCTGACAGTGAAACAGCAAGAAACTTATGCCAGCCTGGTTTTCTTCCCTGAGACTGTTTCATAATAGGCTAGCAATATTTACAAATTCTCTTGTCATAAAAAGAGCATATGAGCAATGATTTAATTGCTGAGAGACAGTATGTTCACATATGCTCTGGACCAAAACTGAGCTGTTTTTCAACAAGAGACTATCACCATCAGTTTTCTGTAGCATACACACACACAAAATGCCAAAGTCTACTCTTCTTAATATGAGGCCAGTGGAAAGAGCTTATTTGTACTTTGCACTACAGCTTTCACTAATCAAAAGAAATCTTAACTATGTTCTTTTTAGTCACTTACTTGTCTGTACGGCACTAATTGAGAGTATATGTATAGAGCAAGAATAGAAAAGCAGATCACTTTTATTAAAAAACATGTTATATTCTTGCAAATATCAAAACTCTCCCTGCATAAATGAATCTCAGTGGCTATGCAAAAAGACACAGATTGCCAAGAAAACTTCAGAAAGGGTCTCTATGCATGGAGATGTACAAAGTCATTGCTCATCTCCTGCATCCGCAGCTGCTCAGCAGATGCCTAGCAGGAGGCACTAGGCTGCTATTCTTCAGCTGTAGGAAGCATATGCAGAGAGGACCTGCAACTGATAAAAAGCCAAAAAGCACTTTTTAGACCTAGCCACACTAGCTCTTCCTAGTGACAGCTACCTGCATATTTCAAACCTGTCCCTTCCTCTTGCTATGCTTTGTGCAGTTTCCTTCCTTTTGTCTTGTACCCCTACCCTTTCCCAGGACTTTCTCAGTCTTTGGCATAGCAGACCACTTACACACCTTGTGAGTAACCTCAGGGTTTATTGTGTTTTTAATTCAGCAAATAGTCTCCCTCCACATTCAGGAAATCAGATGCTTTGTGTCACAGCGTTCCTCTTGCTCAGTCATATCAGGATGCTCTGACCTCAGCAGCACTATCTGGCTATGTCCAGCATCCAGGGGAAACAAGGAAGTAAGCTTCATTGTCCAGTCTTAGCAGCAACTATTCCTTGCCTCAGTGACAGCAAAGGTACCTTCTGTATTTGCCAAGTCCTGATTCAAAAATCCAGACTGCTGAAACTGTCAGAAGTATTAGAGAGCAGGTAACTACTCTTTCCTCCCTCCTGATCCCAAAAGCTATTTCCACCTCTTCCCAACAGCCTAGATCTTTAAAAAGGGCAAGCAGGAAAATCCAGTGGTTTTGGTACCCTTTTGTCCGGCAAGAGGTGTTTCCCCATCTGTTCTGTAAAGAAAGGAGAGAGACCAGATGGATGTACTGCCCAAGCCATCTGCACTGCAGGTCTGGGTGCAAGAGTTTCAAGCTGAAGGAGGCTCAAGGTTCTTCTCTCTTGCCCACATACTTTCCTGAAATGCAAATTTCCCCATTTTGGATTTGGGCTCGGAGAATAGGGTCATAATGTAAATTTGGGGCTGTAAGCAAAAAAGGTAAAAGTTTGCTAGCATAAAGCTCAACTTTTCAGGAAGCATTTGATTGATGTACACAGAAAGGTACATGCAGATATAGGCTTTACATATGTTCTGAGGAATTTCTACTATTTTCTTATAGGATAAAGCACACCAAGGATGTAGATTATTAGGAAATACACCACCTGGCTGTATTTGCCTTAACACTCTGTTTGCCTTAACCTGGAAGACACAATTGTATCTGTGACAGCAGTGTTTAGAAAGAATTTCCTTCTATCACTGGATCTATAAACCAGGACAGGGTGAATTTTGGTAGTTTTTTAACATTTTCCTTCATTTTCTTTCACTTCAATTCATTAAATGGAGACTAATTGAATCACCAAAACCCACCCCTTGCTCCCAGGAGCAAGGGTCTGTAGGAACACAGTAAGTTTAGTGATATCATTTTGGTTCTCAAGCCAGACACTTTAGCACTGTATTTAATAGAATTTGAGAAATCTTTCTAATGTTGATTTTCGCAATTGCTCATCTCTTAATTTCTAGAGTCCTGTGGAAAATCTTGATGAGATTTGAAAAACTATGCAAAAATTCTACATTTCTGTTGTTTATTTAAATCTACTGTTGGATAACCCTTATGCTCAACAGTGGATGATTTTTGTTTTTACATCTTCAAAACATTCTGAATTTTTTAATCCCTTTTATGTGTCTACCTCCTCTCTCTTCCACTCTGAATATCTCCACGCTATTTAAACTTTTCTCATGAGAAGAGGGGACTTGAATCGTATGATGGAACAGACACAATTTTACAAAAAAACATAATAGTAACCTCAGATTTTCTGTTTGCTTCTTTCCTACTATTCCCTAGTACTTCATAGTACAAAAAAATAGCGATGGTAAGATCTTTACTGGATAGTAATAGATAGATTAGTAATAGATCACTTTCTGACCCATGCATAGAAAGCGATGATTACACAAAAGCTGAGACTTTTGAGTCGCCTTTCATCTGACTGCTTTGAAAATCTAGAGTCATTGCTAAATTTTGCCACATCATTACTCAGCTCCCAGGATTATATATGAGTAGAATGAAATTATTATGTACATGCACTGATCTTTCCTACACTCTACTTCCATTCTCCTCTACATTGTTAAAAATGTCTCTGTTTCTCCCTTTTCCTCCCTCTTTATTAATTTCGTTCTTTAAAGCTCTTAAATAATCTAAAGACACCATAGAACAAAAGGGAATTTTTCTCACAGAATAAGAGTTGACTGAAAAACAGGCACAGAAGGACTGGCATAAACAGATGGAGTTTTTGCTACAAGTATCTGGATGTCCTCTGAGTAGTGGGCTTCCAGCAGTTTGCTTTCTTGGCTCTGGCCCGTCCCTCAAAAGTACACTCAAACACTTTAACCCACCAAAACCTTCTGCTGTGCTTCCTTTCTTTTTTTCTGTGAGCCCTCTTTAAGAGCCTCTTCTGTTAATTTGTCTGATTGCTGTACCCCTTCCTGATGAGTTGATGGTATTATTTGGTATTTTTGTCTTCCCCCACCCCCCCATCCCCAACCCCCAAAAATGCAGAGAACTCATTTCCTTTGTGTTTTCATTACTAATCACAATGGAACAATCATCAAGACTAAATTATCTCTATTGTCCTGCCTGATGAGTACACACTTGAACTATTGCTAGTCAGGGGAAGCATATCCATAGTACAGCAATTTTCATAGCAACAACTATGTAAAAACAACAACATTCACAGGAGTAAAGTTTCCTTTTACATTTTAAAAATTGATTGTTTACTTCTACCTAACCCTATTATGTCATTTTTCATCATTGATTTTTTAGGAATCACTGGAGTACAATAATAAGTAATTCAGAGTATCTGTTCAACTCACAATTGAAAATCCTAAAACAGATATTGAAAGAAAGTTGTCTTCTGTGGCACACCAACATTGAATTTCTACTTCAAAGCCAAGAGTGGAATAAGAAAAGTATTATTTGTAGCAGTCAATGATATTAAACCAGAACATATCAAGATATATAAAGGTCTCAGAAAGCCCTGAAGCTATTTGTTAATAATATAATTTTCACAGTTTGGAACAGAATAACTACATTTTACTGGCAATATTATTCTTAGATTTGCAATTCATGGGACTCTGAACACCTTAACTGAAACCACACACTCCTATTCTTGTGCGTTTGTTCCCATCTGGGTATTGCAGAGATGGTAACTTCTGGAAAAACTTGCTCAGGGTTTCCAACTGAAGGTCCCATTTTCAATGCTGATAAGCTTCCTGATCTCTAGAAGTCTGGACTAAAATTTCCTGTGCCAAAGTTGCCTTGGAACATAAGGAAGAACTTCTTTACTGCGTAAATGAGTGCACACTGGAACAGGTTGTCAAAGAAGTTGTGAAGTCTCCCTCACTGAAGATATTCAAGAACTGTTTGGAATACACAATCCTGTGCCATGTGCTCTAGGATGACCCTGCTTGAGCAGGGAGGTTGAACCAGATGACCCCCTGTGGTCCCTTCCAACCTTACCCATTCTGTGATTCTGTGATTTACTTTTGTGATTTTCCATTATACTATTAGCTTTTTGGGAAAGCAAAATAAAAAGAAAACGAAAAACACTACAGGATAGCTAGAGTTTCACAATTAAGTTTTCATTAATGCCATTAATGTTATGCTCTTCAAGTTACACATTGCTGTCTTTGCCTAATCTGACTAGCACCATGTGTACACACACAACAATAAACCAGTTTCAACAAACAGACATCCACATGTTTTCTCTCTCATATGATAAAATAGCACTGTCAGTTGCTATGATAAAAAGTCTTTTTCCTTATTATATTAACTTTTTTCATGTGTGCCTCATTATTTCTTCATGTTGATTACTCAGTGGAAGAGTTGGATTCTATTTAAGGCTATGGAAAAGGTCACGGACAAAAGGGAACTCGAGTCTCTGTTTGCCATTTTAAAAGAAAACTACCGCACTTGTGTTAATATTTGCTTTCACTTACAGCAGGTATACTTTGGCTATCTGAATAGCAAATTGTGGTGGGTGGTGTGAATGAAAAAGTACTGAGGTGAAGTTATTGATCTCAGGAGAAAGATGTAGACATGTAACAACTGATTCTTTTTCAACAGAAATCTCTGAAAATATTTGGGATTTTCTTGTTATGGTTAAAAGCTGTTCAGCTACCCAAAATTTTCAGCTACCCACTGCAGAGAAGAGAAACGGCATTATTTGTATCTGATATTCAGAGAAGCAAAATAAGTAATCAGAACATGCAAGTTAAAAGAAAAGACTATTATAATAATTGAAACCGAATACAAAGTAAAAATTACTACAAACAAAATATTTCTTTCTATAAAAACAGAGTTACGTGGGCAGAGGACATGAATGACTTCTGGATTTGGTCAGCTGGTTGATTACTTTTGGTGGGAGGAGTGAAAACATTGTGAGAAGAATTTTTGTTTTAATTCCACAGTCTTAATTCACCAGACAGACAGTCATTTTTAAATGCAAATATTACCACTGCTTTCAAGGAATGGTGTCAAACCAGGTTTTCTAAGAGATAATAAAGGTCACTCTTTGAGCTTTGCTGCCTGGATCCATTAATAACATTCCAAAAAACAGTATATTTTATATTGTGAAAAATTATTTTTTGAGAGGCAATATTTCATAACTTGCAGAAGTGTTTGCTTGCTACTTGCGAGGTTTGTACAGACTGTAAAAAGGATTCAGTCAGGTCAGGATCATCCAAAGTAGGCCCTGACAGATACAGCATTATTTACATTGCCTGTTCGGCCTTGACATCTGCCTTGGTTGTCAGAAGTAACCAATGCAATATATCCCTTCCAGCATGATATTATCTCTTTCCTCAAAATCATTCATCTTTTTGGCATCTTCCCCATCTTGTAAGTGGGAGCCAAAAGAGAAATTAAACACAGGAAAATCAAGACTTTCTCTGCTTCCAGGTAGGAGAAAGGCTGTAAGCAAAATGGAAAGTGCCCTGACGGAATATGCAAAAGACTATACTAAAAATGCAATTATGCTCCACGTAGCAGAAAAATGGCAGGAAGTTACATTTTGGAAAAGTTGATACAGGATGGCATTTCCTCCCACACAACTTTGGTACCAATATGGTAATGCTGTGTATTTGACAATAGTCTGCTCCAGCTTCTGCATCTGTGACAGCCAAGGCATGAAACAGCATTTAAAATAGCATTTGCTTATTATTTTAAAGTAGTATCTAAGTTCATAGCTGCTATGGTATTAAAATATGACTCAGATAATCATTAGTTACTGTTCAACCCAAGAAAGCAGTTAAACTGGAGTTACTTATATAAAAATGGAATCCTAATGCATATTAAATTCTGCTTTTAGATGTGTTGTCTAAACACAGACATCCTGGGAACAATGCTTCATACATGTCAACACATCAGGAATGGTAAGAAAGCTTGTTATGTCTGAAGATTGCAAGTCATGGTCTCTTGATGGGATTAAGGTAGGTGTTATTTTGCTTTCTTTAAATTAGATTAACTTCCATTTTGCTTTTATAAGCTTTTAAATATCTATAAACGCAGCTAGGTTCAGCTGTTCACTGCAGATTGACTTATTCAGTCCAATTACTTCTTTTCTTATGTTATATGAAAGCATTACTCATAAGTTCAATTTTACTGCATGACTGATCTAAAAATATACCTGCATCTCCAGTACATTTTACACACTGAATGAACAGATGAACAACACCATCCATTTTCACAAAGGTATTGTCTTTGAGAAAATTGTACAGTTCAGTCCACAGAATTAAAAAATTAAGTTGTACTAAGCAATTAGAAAGTGCATAGACGGTTTGGAACTCTGCAGAGATTGAGAACATAGAAAGCAGTTAACAAAAGTTTCAGACCGGAACTACCAGCCAGGGAACAACATGACACGGAGTGGTAGGGGAAAATTAAGTGTTCAGGATTGTTTCAGAGACTGCTTCCAGTGACTCTTTTGGCAAGAAGAGAATAGTTTCTCTGTATTAGTCCTCAGTGCCTCTGAGTTCATCTGGAACAGGGCACATTTTCTGTTACCTGCCCAGAACGCACTCTGTTTCCTTTCCCATGGCCTCCCCCAGAAGCACATCATCAAAATGTGCCCTACCCATTCAGTAGAGTACTCTGGGGAGCAGGACATGAATGAGGAGAAAGTATCCATAACCAAAGAGAGCAAATAAAATGACCAAGTTTCTGTATTGCCCCTTACTTTCTCCATTCCTGATAACTTTTGAATTGACTGCTTTCACAAGGTATACTTTTCATTATATTCATATCCACATAGGCAAAATGTGCAGGCCTAAGCCACAGAGAGGGAGAAGGGGTACAAAGGGAGAAACATCTTCATGTATTTGTCAGTATCTTCTCTTAGTTGACCATTCTAACAATGAACATCACTGGTTTGAAACATTTCAGGATTATTAGTGGATTAGGGATAAGAATAACCTATTTCCAAGATTCATGGCGCAATAAATTGTACAATTCTGCTCCCTTTAATAGCTCTCAACTTTTATCACTAAGATTTTTCTTCTTTCTATGACTATTTCCAAAACAGTTTTCAGCTTCCTTACTGTATTGCTGCTTATTTTATTGCTTTCATTTCGATTTTCTCCCTTGCACTAAGATTCCAACACAGAGATTACATAGCCATTCATATGTTCAGTAGGGCTAAACAATTACTGGACAAATCTCAAACCATCTTACTGCCTGAGGGCTGAGAAAAGGAGTTTTCACATGTCTGCAAGACTCTTCTTGGATTGGAATTACTGACCCTGAGAAAGCTCACATCATCATCTTTTGCTGCTTGCTAATTTCACTGTTCATTTCCAATCAGCATGTTCCATATTGAACTAATTACACTCAAGAAAGATATTAGTTCTACAGTCATCTGTTCAGTCTCAGAAACTTCAATTACTTGCACTCGTCACAAACAACTTTGGCCCATTTTTTATGTCACTGAAAAAAAATTCTTAGAGTTTCACTCTCCTTTCAAGAGGAGAAAACCGGAAAGAATGAAAAAACAACCTTGTAGTACAAACTACCGCAGTACCAAAGCACTGCATTGTGGTGTTCATTGCACCACCCTAGGAAAGGAATAGTGCGGCAAGTGTATAATAAACAATTGAAGCTTCTTTCTTCTTCAAGCTAAAATTATTTCTTGCCTGACATCTTTATAAAATAAAGTATATAAGTTGAAGTTAGGACTGTGATTTCCCAAGCACAAATCCTGAAGTTGGACAGAACCCCAGTTTCATATTACAGCTGTGTGTTCCAGGTTGCAGGAAGCTCAGATTCATGGCCCCAGGATCACTGTTATTTGTAAAGTTTAAAACAGAAACCAGATCTTCCCACCCTCCGCCCTGAGCTTGCCCTCCAAGAACAGTGTATTCCCAGATGGGTACAGGAAAAGTTTCAATCATGAATACTGCCTGACTCAAGAAGAATTTTGAACATTTGCAGTGTTACCAAGCACCACTTCCTTTTTCAACCAAGTAATTTCATAGAATAATGGAATCATTTAGGTTGGCAAAGAACTTTAAGATCATCAACCATTAACCTAACACTGCCAAGTCCACCACTGAACCAAGTCCTTAAGTGCTACAACTACAGGGGATGGTGACTCCACTACTTACCTGGGCTACCTGTTCCAGAGGCTGAAAAATCTTCCAGTGAAGAAATTTTTCCTAATATCCAGTCTAAGCTTCCCTTGGTTTAGATATGGAAGGCAGAATGGTAATGTGTCACAGCTAGTAATGATAGATTTACAAACTGGTAAGAAAACTAAACGTATTAAAAACAAACGTAAAGAAGCACTGGGCTGATATTTTGACTACCTGATGATGTGCAGACACAGGAAAAATACATCATCTTTTAAAACTGAGTTTTCACCTCTAGATTTATTAATAATTTCTTTTAAAAGCATCCTACAGATTATGCTATTCATAAACCATCATCAATATAAAGAAGAGATTGTTTAGGAGATGCTATCATACTACTGTAGTATTTTTTCTTTCTAAACACATCAATCATAAGCCTTTCTCAGTCTTTTTCAGTGTAAAAGTAGTAACCAAGGATCATCGCATTCTTTCAAAGATTGCTGAAAGGTCTGAACATGAAGAAAATCTTTTGACAACCCTTGTAAAGTGGCCCCAGAATTCCCAAAATATTTCTTTTAACAGGGATCGAACATTGTATCTGTGCAAGTCAATGGATACCTAAGGACACAACCATTCAGCCTGGTACGTGCATTGCAATTCAGACTTCCAACCCTTTTTATGGCCTTCATCTTTCAATACAGTCAATACACTTAAATATTCTATCTGCTGTTGCAGTGTAATTTTTATGTGTTGACTTTCTTGTTCTCTGTGACATTTGCTTTTCCCTTCCTTTATATATTCTTCCTCTGTCAGCCTAAGGCCTCCTTCACATAGCTGCCTCTTTCACTATGCCATTAAACCACTTTTTCCTGTGGTTCATTGATTTTAATTCTTTCCAGCCAGTAACTGCATATTTCTATTTTATATGAGATACTGTCCACAAAATGGATTCCTGATTACATTTTCTGCTGAAAAAGAAAGTAGATTCTCCTTAGTTCTAATCCATTTTTTCTTTTAATATAGCTAAAAATTGGGCCCTATATTCATATTTTCCCCTGAGATAATACTTCAATATTTCATGATGTAGTTGACTTGAATTTTGGGGTTTCTTTGTTTAGATTGGTCACAGTAAATATCATTGTACATAAAATGTTCAGAGACTGAACTGACTACTAGAAGTCACAATGGTTTCTTTTAATGTCTTCCAGCATAACAAGGGGGCACATTGAAATAGTAGAACAAATGCAAGCAAGGAGCTTTACTGAGCAAATATCCATGATTATTGTAACTTATCTGATCCAAACAAACCAAAGTAACGAAGATATGTGGGTTGATTTTACTGAAGATAAGACATAACAAAGTCCGGTATCTTTGTTTAGAAGAAACATACAAA
The DNA here is from genome assembly GCF_020740725.1 of Corvus hawaiiensis. NCBI lineage: Eukaryota > Metazoa > Chordata > Aves > Passeriformes > Corvidae > Corvus > Corvus hawaiiensis. Next base: position 24,383,043 of record NC_063218.1, on the reverse strand, counting down.
ATCCTGTTTCTTCAGAGTGCCAGAGAACTCAAAAGGAAACATAGGAAACATGTCTTCAGCTTTTTTCCATTGGTCAGTACCTAAGCCTTGACATTGAAATCCAATGTTTCTCTCAGAGGTTCTGTATTCTGTAGGTATATTTTAAATTTTATCCTTTCCTTTGTCTTTCCACACTTTCTTACACCTCTACAGCAAGGTTCCTCTGCCTATATGGTCCCACTTTCTGAAGGGGACCACAACTAAGCAGTGGCACATGTAATTTAAGGTGAAACTTGATTCTATTTAAGGAAAAGTAGGTTTTCCCCATCGTAACAGGCAAAAGATAGCATTTGCATATGCTGAATTTAATATCTTTTGCCCAAAACAAACAAAAAAAACCCTCTAATAACAATTTGGGATTTCTAAGTTAGATTTATAAGTGAGGACAACAAAGCTTTTAGACTTAGTATGAAACAGTGCAAGTAGAGGAAGATGAAAAGTTCAGCTGCATCGTCTGCCATTTACTCTAGTTCCAAACTCATGACTTAGCTATTATTAGTACCTCAGCGCAGAACAGCTAACCATAAGTCTTATTGCCTGCATTGCAGTAGGAGCATGGACTTTTTGCTGCCACTGTGAAGTAATGGGATCACTGTTGCACTGTATGTTCTGATTCAAGGATGACAAGATTGATATTTAGAAGTACGTTAGCCTAGAGCCACAACCCAACTCTTTCTGAAAAACGTGCATTCCATGTTTGGTACCATGAAGTTTCCTGCAGTTGTAAGCTATTAAAGATCTGTGTAAAAGTTTCTTTTAGCAAAATACCTTGAAGTCACTTGAAAAATGCATATGGTTTCCTTTAATTATTGCAACCATTAGTAAAACATATATGAATTCCCACTTATCATCTCTACAGCAATAGCAGATGTTTTAGTCATTAAACTGCGAGTCAAATATTTGTCAGTTGTTAAGCTACTGATCCTTGACATTTACCAGGGCCATCCAGGACTCTCTAGTCCTCTTCTATCCAACCATTAGGTTCTGAGAACACTTAAGATCAAGTTTTTCCAATGTATGGCCTTGGGTATAGGGAAGACAGACTAACCCTCAAGCTTTCTGAGTTGAGATCATTGACAAGCACTCTTTCCACCTAAAAAAAAGGGCAGATATAATTAGTTTTTAAAGTAGCATTCTATTTAAGAAAAAATGGTGCACATGCAATCTGAGCAGGTTCTGAAGTTATCAGTTCAAACCAATATCAAGCCAAAATATCCTGTTTCAATGGTAAAATGTTCCATTCATTTATCCTCCCAGACTTTCAGTTATTAATCTTTTAGAATAAAAAATCAGTTTCAGGGAGAACTGAGAAGACAATGACACTAATTGTTATATCCTGTAGTTGTTCAGCCTTGTAAATAGTTCTTCTCTGAGAAGGAATCAGAATGACACAACTTGCCGTAACACAGCTAAACTCTTCGACAGATAACTCACCATGCCATAAGAATGAAGAAATTCAAGTCATGCATTTACTAATTTTCCCAGAGTTAAAGAAGCAACAAGAGTGTGAAATAAAAAACTAAAGTAAGATATCAAAACTCTCCTAGAATATTTTTTCCCTAATACCAAATACTATCACAGATATGATGCAATTTCAGAAGTTCTGTTGCTTTCAGTTCCCATTACGATTTTGGGCAATTTCAGTTATTGCCAACTTCTTTGGTTTAACACATAATTTTCATCATGAGTATCATTGTACAGCTTTGGAAATATGCAATATCACAGTTAGAAATCATCAAGTTTTGTTCCCTCTTTCATATCTATACAAGTTTGGTTTTATTAAAAAAAAAAATTTATCTTCCCCAAGAGAAAGAAAATTGATTTAAGACACAGGCACTCAAGAAAAGAAAAAAGGTTGTAAGGAATCTAGACTACAGAAATAATGATTTCCTTTTTTCATAGTTTCTAACTCATTCAGCAGGATTTTCAAACTTTTCGCAGATCCCTGGCCAATGGAAGCTTATGTTATGAATTTAAGGCATGATCTTACAGACTACTTACTCTCCTAATCATCAGATAAATAAATCTGGCCACACACAAAACCCAACCACAGCTACGAGCACTGACCAACAGAAAAAAGACAGGAGAGCTAAGCAGGATAGAGATCAGTTGTAAATTGACATAAATGGGTTTTGGGAACTCGGGTTAGAGAATTGACACCTTCCCACCATGTTTTTAGAACACTTCTACTTTAGATAGAAAATGCATTCATTATCTATTTGAATTTCTACCTAGGAAACACTAGCAGTGAATTCAGAACTCACTTGATTCCAGGAAGGTCACAGGAGAACTACTAGGAACTTATCAGCTTATTAAACATTATTGTACCAATAAATTCATTTAACTTCTGTTGTAAGCTGAAACCCTCATGGTGCCTCATCGAGCTTCTTCTGCTTCGTTGCACTTTCATTTATAATATGAGGCTATATTTTCATGTCGCAGCTGTGTCTAGAAAGTCCACACAAATGAAAACCTAGCAATGTAAATTTTTTTTTTTAATTTTTTTTTTTTTTTTAAATAAAAAAGCCACCAGATTTCTTGGGGGAATAATTTAGAAAAAAAACCACTGCAATTTCATAGATGTCCTAGCAAATATGAATGACAAGACTCAAAGTAACACATTTCTGCTACAGAGCATGCTATATATTTTGTAGTATTTGTGACTGAATTTTTACAGAGCAAAAACTAAATCATACCCATGAGAAGATGACCCTCCCATTGGCAGCTTAGATCAGTTTTCCAATTTCCCCTTTCTCAGCCACTTGATATTTACTGATATTTTACCAGAACCCTTCTAGGTATAGTAAATGTTTGTTTCTATAAAAAAATACATATGAGCAGCACTCCCCAAAAACTAATCAAATCTTGTATTTCTCAACACAGGCTTAGTTTTTCCAGCAACCACTGAGCACTTCTGCACCATTACATAGCTGCTTGATACATCACAGCTGAGATTAAAGCCTCAGGAGCTGTGGACCATTTCCAAAGGCCTGATGTCCTTGCAGAGATGTTTTGCAAGTCTGTTTTGGAAGCAGAGCAGAGGTATAGAGTCCGAAAGAAGTGCATAGGACAAGCTCTTCTACAGGACTGCAGCTTGCTGTCAACTTGGCACAATTCTGGCGTATTGGAGCTAGTGTATTCCAGTGAAGTGCACAAACATATTTCAGAGCTGACACACCAATGCCAAGATCCACTCCCAGCTGGCAATGTGGACAGGTTGCACTAGGTTTGGCTTCCTCCCATCCTCTAAGACTATCCCAGACAGCTTCACACCCTAAAGCATACTTGCATGTCCTTGTGCCAAGTCCCAGGTTTTCATGCTACAAAGACATGTCATTTCACAGGTTTTGAATTCATCACTTCTACCCTGAATTATTTTTGAGTGGGACTGAGGCTCTACATGGGGTTTGCAAGAGATTTATGGCAACTACTACAAGTACACTGTGGTACTTGGCCTAGATTCCCTAACACAGTTCCTGGCTCCATTTCACCTGGAACAGAGAGAGGCTCAGATTTCTTCAGCCTTTTAACAGAAAGGCAAGAAAGTCAGCAAGGTGTCCCCCTCTTTCAGAGATGCTCCCCTCATTCCCCACACCAATTTTCTCCTACACCCTCAACATTCATGAAGGACAACAGACTCTGTTTGCTGTCCCTCGTATTGCCTCCTTCTTCATCTGTGTCGTGAATTTCTTTGTCAGGTCTCAGGTGAACTGTTGCAGTTTTGCACTGGCCGGTGCAATTGTCTTTACTGCAGTCGTTAGCTCAGCTAGTCATCCCCTAAAGGAACAAAGATACACTTTTGTTTTGTCCTTCTCTACATCGATTGGGTTTTTAGCTGTTGAAGCGCTCCTAAAGGCACATATAACAAACTGAAGTAATTCTCCAAAGCCCTTAAGGCATAATCTCAGCGTATGAAAGAAACTTGCCCATAAGAGAACAGATTCACCACCTGCAAAACAGGCAGCAACACTGCCAAAACAAAAGGATTTGTTGTACCAAAGAAAAAAACATAGAAAACTCCAGTTATATCCTTCTACTGAGATTAAGTACAGCCACTGGTAAACCAATACTTAAAATGCCAACATGAAAAGTGCATAAAAGGTTAGAGTACTCCTTTTACTATGAGATTTTAAGAGAAACGTTTTTCTTTTCCTCCCACCAGTACCTGATGTCCCAAAATGAAAGGGGATAAAACCCAAACACTCATGGAAAACAAAACATGTCATCCATCTTAAAAAAAAACCCAAAACATAATAAAGCTTGCAAATTAAAGAAAAATGTATTTGGGCAATATGTATTTAGACAAAAACCTCTTCAGTGTTAGCCTAGAATAGAAGTCTTAGAAGCTCTCCTCCACCCAGCACCAGCTAACAGCATAAGATTTCCTGGACTCCAGACAGATATCTCTGACTGGTCACAGGGGATGTGGGGGAGATGTACTCACTTCACCACTTCTAGCAGAGCTGACTGAACCTGGCACAGCAGCATTACTGGGGCATTGACTAATTGAAACAAATTAATATTGATTTTATTCCATTTTTCACAGCTCCACTCAAGATCTTGTTTCCCTAGGTTCTGCAAGTACACAACTCTGCTTTCTAAATTAAACAGCTTTATACCATTGTCCTGTAATAATACAGGTTCTTAACACTGGTCCCTGTAAAAGGCAGAAGGACCAATCACAGAATCATTTAGGTTGGAAAAGATGTCTCAGATCATCAAGTCCAATCTTTGATTACTACCTTGATGGCACTAAGTGCCACATCCAGTCATTTCCTGAACACCTCTGGGGATGGTGATTCCACCACCTGCCTGGCCAGTCCATTCCAATGTTTAACAATTTTTTCCATAAAGAAATTCTTCTTGATTCCAAACTGTACCTCCCCTGGCACAGCTTGAGGCTATGTCCTGTCATCCTGTTGCTAATGTGCAACTAAATGCCAGGAGAGGATTAGGGATGGCCAGAAAACATAAACCAGTCCATTTTAATGGCAAGTCAGAGGGCAGCTGGTAAAGGATGCAAATGGCAGTCATATCTTATACCCTAGAAACTTGAACCCTAGAGCTCCCCAGCAGCAGCACAGACACATCACTGCTGAGAAGGCAGAGCAGATAAGCCTACATGCTTGTTCTTACGTGGTGCAAATGAATGTGTAGTTACCTTTCTATGGGTGCTTTGACAGAAGAGACCTACCCGCTTCTGACACAAATCACAGAACACACAGCCATTGCCAAATGCTTACACAACATTATCAGCCTAGTTACGAACAGAAAGGTCGTTTCTGTTTAACAAAGATAAAACCAAAGCTGGTTTTTAAGCATAAGTGAAGGGGAAAGAAGAAACAAATATACCTTTTCTCTTCATGAAACCAGGAAAATAAAAGACATTTGTAACAGCATGATTTATAGATAACTCTTCCTCGCTTTTCTCAGGGGAAGATCAGAAATAGCCACAAATAGATTTAGAGACAGACTAACCCATTTAAATGTTAAATTGCAATCCAATCTGGCATGAGCTAGAACATTAGTGCCTGGCTTTTCTATCTGTTGACACCCCACACAGCAAAATCTTTCAATTACAATGAAATTGCTTTTCTGCTGGTGATGCAGAAGGGAGTTTGGGTGGAGGTTTCTTCTTATAACTCGGTGCTAAGGTTTTCTATTGGCCTGGGCATCCCTGAGGAATTAACTTTTCAGTGATCCACCTCTTCCTTTTCCATTAAGAGTTTTGCTACAGTTGCTACAAAGGCTTGGATAAGCAAGTTTATCACTTGCCTTGCATTGCTCAGGAGTCAGATTCCAGTTCAGAAAGTCTCAAGGGCTTAAGGTAGGTGTGCCTGAGGGAATGGCAGACTACTCAACAGGTCTGTCTCTTACGTATTGTTCATAACATCTCATAATACTTGTCTTCCAGGTACTTCACACCCTCAGTCACTTCTATAGGTCAAACCTTTCTAGCAGGCCCAGTCTCCTGTGATGCACCACAGTGCACTGGAGCACGAGGCGGTGCACAGGTGACAGAGCTCAAGGCTCATCACTCCAAGGGAGAACAGAGATTAGTAAAGAGCACAGGGACATATGTTACCACCCCATAGAAAAACTATGGAATTTTGCGTCATTAACAACTGCATTGCATCTATCCAAAGCCGGTCATTCAATTAAATATGTAATTTCAGGTTTTCCAGAGAGAAGCCTAAATATTTCAGCATAAGTGTCAATGAAGCAAAATTCCTTTAGAGATCATCCCCATACTAATTTTAGAAATTCCTAGCTAGCCAGTGGAGGTCAGGGAAGATAGATTGGTTGTGTTTTCTGGGAGGCTGTAGCTTTCAGCATTAGCTTTCTTAGTAATCTGTGATGAAGCCTCAAATTTAACATTTAATATGGTCTCTAATATTTAGACCACAAGTCATGAATCCTGGCAATGACAAGTGCAGATAAAAATTAGAAAATATAATAAATAATGAGTAGAGCTTGTAAGCAAAAACTCTGTCACTATGAAGCCAAGAACCTCAGCACATTCCTTAATAGTTTGCTTAAGCAGTTTTATCAAGTGATCTTTTCTGCTTCCAGGGGATGTACTAACTCAGCAATAAGTGGGTGCACGATCAGATGTGATGAAGAACCTACTAGTAAGCCCTAAAAATATGCTCCAACTCTTCCCAACACCATCTGTATTGAGATGGGATTGGTAGTTTTTCAAATATTCTCCCGCCCACATTTCTTCATCAGTTCTCTTAGTGTTTCATATTAAATTTTCCTCCTGTGGCTCTCAAAGTTTAAGCACTCCCCCACTGTCCTTCTGCTTGCCATTTTGCCTGGTGTCACCAGTCTGTTAGAGGAAATCTCTCACTTATGGAAATTCTTCTGCTATCAAGTCCCATACTGGTACTTCCCTTCCACCAAAAACCACAACAAAATATGGCTATATTGCATTGATACTTTGCAGCTACCTTGGAAAATCACCCTTAGAAAGAGGTCATGCTAAAAAGTAAATAAATATTAATTAAAATTTTAAAATAACTAATGACATTTCAACATTTTTATATGAGCAGAGAAAAATGAAACACTTCCATTTCTTTTCCTTCAGTTCAAGAGGTTCATCTATCTCTTCTTGTGCCAGCTGCCTTACTTTGAAGTTATACTTGCACACAGAGATTATTTCCACTCTCTTTCCACTTCCCCCTTGGTATTCACTGCTCCCAAAATATTATTAAAACTTTGTATAGCTAAATGCAAACACCTCCCATCCTGGCAGGAAACAGAATCTGTAACTGTCCCAAAGGTTAATAAGCTAGAAATAAAACATTCACACTTCTCATCCACAGAAAGGTCATTTTTCCTCTTAAGAGGAGGTACTGGAACTGGGTGCAGGAGTTAGGGGGGCAAGCAGGGAGTAACCAGTCATGCAGATAAGCAGGGCCAACTGGCCTCCTTTGATAAGGTGGGTGAGGAAATGCTAATTTAAAAACACAAGGTGAATGACAAAACATCTACAAATAAGTTCAAATGCTGGAGGTTCCAAGTCTGACCTCACCATCTGGAAGTCTTCCAGCTTCTGAATCAGTCCACAAGGGCCTGTTCAGAATCCTCCTAATGAGCAGTCAACCATCAAAACACACAGATACCAGTTATATCAAGAATACCATAGCAGCAAGCTTATTCTTTAGAAAAGTGTGTAATACTCTCTGTTTGAAAACTGATGGAAAAACAATTTTTGATTATTTAACTTGATACTCCACTCCATTATATCTGAAATTAATTTATTAAAATAAAAGTCAATGGAATATTTATGAGCATCAGAGAACACTTCCAAAAACAAAAAGTGTTTCTATTTCACTCCTTGTGAATGTTATTAACTAGTGCCAGAAAAAACATACCATTGTGTCAGCCAAAATGAAACTAATTGGAGAATTAAAATCCTTCCTATTACTGGAACAGAATTCATTCTAACATACATCATTTTTCAATTAATTAGCATGGATAAGCCATCACTTACAACACCAAATGACTTGACAAAATAACTTCCCAGTGGGCCTGTCACTGAGCCATCTCCCAACAACTGTAATTAGCTCCAACACACTAGCTTCCATTCAATAGCATAGTTTAGAAATGTCTGACTCTGTGTACTTTGTGACCGAAAGCATGTTCCCATTTCTAAGGATACAAAGAAGGGCTGATAGAAAGAGGAAAAAGAGTGAAAAGAACATTATCAAAGCAGTTCAGTCAATATAGTAAACTTAAAACCTAACCCAGTCTGATCAGCACGTGGGAAGATTGCTGTCTTTTTTTTCTGTAGGAACTGGCACACGGGCAACTGCTGTAGACGAGATATCTTGTATGTCTTTTCTGGTAAAGTTGTTTTACATCTAAGAAATGAGATTTTCCCATATTTCCCATGTGAGAGAATCAGTTCAAGCTACCAAGATGGTCAGAAATCTGTCCTGCATAAGCCAACTGAAAGGAAAAAAACAAACAGTAACTTTTGCAGGGACTTGGCTGAAGAATGAAAGAGTTACAAGGAGAGAAATAATAACTTACTGTTATTTATTGTAACAAGATTATCCTAGATGTAGATGCATTTTTATAATGGAAGTTGCATAATACTGCATTTACCTGAAAATTTTACATGGTCCTGAATTTTTCCTATCTTTGTTGCAGTTTATCATAGGATTAGCTAATGAACAGGTCTGCTTCACTAAAGCTTTAGACTGAAAATTCCACAGAACAGCTTATATACCAGAGATGAGGTCATGAAACAGTTACTGTTGCTATTATAAGCAGTTTCAGAATTACTTGAATATTTTAAGTCATAGCCAGAAATTTGGCGTAAGATTTTGGAATCACGCACAGATATCTATTGTCATGTCACTGAAAACCCTTTGTGGATATTGAGCAGTAATAAAAACGTTGAATAGCAAATCAGCTAAGCCTGGGTAGGAAAATAATTGAGTCTGGCGAGCTTAAGAAAAGTGGGCTACATTAGAACACAGTAATTACAGCTTTTCATTTTATCTGCATTAGTGAAACTCTTGCATAATACACCAAGAATAAGACCTTGGGAACATGGAAGCAACAGAGTGCTCCTGGAGGATTTGTTGGTATGGATGAAAACACACCTCGCCTTATCTTGCCTTTGATAGCTAGTGAAAGGAAAAGCTCAGGCTGAATCACAGAATCGGTCAGGTTGGTGTGGATCAGAGTGGGTCATCTGGTCCAGCCTCCCCACTCAAGGAATCCCTGCACAAGTTAAAGTAATCTTAGCATTATTTGAGCTAGCACCAGTAGATGGCATTCCAATTCAAGATCCTTGCCCATAGTGTACAGGAACAAACGTGAACTCCCACTCTCACTCAGCAAAGGTCATCTGGAAAGATGAAATTAATGAGCTGAAGATTGAAACATACTTGGATAGAAAATCTGTTACTCTTACATTTAACTTAAATCCCCATGTATTTGAAAGACGATTTCATGTCTGTGGTTGTACAGCTGTATTTGTAATGAATGTTTTTAAACAAACAATTTTGTTTGTGTGTTTTGAAAGCCATTTTTTTTCTCTTTTATCTGTTTTCTGTTCAAGGTCTTATGCTTTTCCAAGCATACAAAAAAATCCCACCATAATGACTGAGTTGTTTAGAACTATTTTTTTTCCTTTAACAGGAATGCCTATACAGGTATGACACAATATTTTCAAGCTCTAAGAGGAGTATGGAGATTTCACACATGTCCAGTGCTATATATAGCACATATCCAGTGCTATTTCATTTTATACATGGGTAAGAACCATTAAATCTAAGCAATCATTACCACTGAAACAAGCCAGAAAACACTGGGTTAGCAACATGCACACAGAGTGATTTTGCTACTGCAGTTGAGACAGTGGTCTCATAGACCAAATTGTAAGCAAATCAAAAGTTTCTCAAAACAATTTTAGCAATACAGCTGAAAGTTAAAAAAGAAAAAAGGAACCTAAAATAAATATAAAGCTTGAGGCCTGATTTGGCTAAATTATTATCACAAAACCTATTACCACAACACTATTTATGGCCCATGCAAGAGCTACAGACCCATTTTGAGAACAGACAAGTTAACACTTCAAACCTGTACTCAGTTTATAATCAGTACAGTGCCATCATTTGAGATAGACCCTAACTGCAGTGGACCTACTCTAGACTACCACTTCAAGAAGCAGTGGAATTTAGTCCACTGTCCAAAAAACATCAGAAGGGAACCTTAGTTACTGTGGGTCTGAGGAGAGTTGTGTAATAATCCTATGAGAGCACTGAATTTAGACAGGAAGCTCTACAGAGTATGACAATCAGCTTTGGTTTTGTGCATTTGAAGATCATTACTACACTGCCATATATTTCAGGCCAGAATATTGAGGTGTCACACTTTCCTCTCAAGAAGGTGGGGAGCATTCTTCTGGGATCAGATTATCTTCATCTTGACATTAAAGCTGTAGTGTTGTGGAAAATGGAGTTTAACAGTGCAGTTTAGTTTTTCTGCTACAAGATACCACCATTAAGATGCCCAAAGACTAATAAAGATTTCTCTCCTCTTGTCAAGTCAAGCATAAAGACCATGCAGTCACATCAGAAATTCCTCAAGGAAAATTACTTGCCAGCAGTAAGTGGCAGCTGCTCCAGTTTTTTTCCTGGCCTGCATCCACACACCGTCCTTTGGTTGACTCAGGAAATACCTACAGTGGCACAGACAAAACTCTCCCTGCATCCTATCACATCATACCATACTCAGAGGAATTTCTTAACAACTGGTATGCGCAACCAAGCTGGAGGCAGCTTGCCCAAAACACGTGGTGGATTTCTAACCACAGCTGAGATAGTGGACTCTTCATTTCATATGAAATATTATCAGTGTGGTACATTTCCTTAATGAAAAAAGTCACACTATATTTCACTGGGCTATTTCTGTTTCTGCTGCCATCAGCAGCATCTACCACTTGCTATTCCACTTTTTTAGTTGATACGTAATGTTGGTTCCCTTCCACACCGTATGATTATTTTTCACTTGCAGACTTTTTGAGATAGGTAAGGGCTGTTTAAATCTTGCTTAAATCTTGCTTGAAGAGGATTTCAACTAGGATAACACTCCCCAAAAACTTTGGGGAGGGCTGGGGGAAAGAACAAGTAGGGATGCAAATTGTGCAGAAGAGGCAAGAGCTTCCCTACCCATCAAAGTTCAGATTTGCAGTTGGACCACCAGAGGCTTCTCGTGACATTTCAGCCTGTTCTCTTGGAGGTTTGCTCTAAGTGCAAACAAGGCTGAAAATGTTCACCACTGCTAACTACAGGCTGTACACTGACATGAGCAAAGAAAATGTCTGAGGAGTTTCATGTCCACAGGGTCTTCTGTGCCTCTTTCAGTGTCACAGTGGGGACAATTACTCCATTCACCCCACACGGTGATTTGAATTTGGACTGTTTTCTGGACTCACATGCATACCAGCAAACTCAAGAACTGAAGAGCAACTGTAACTCAAGGTACATAAAACACATATAAACAATGGCCCTTTTTGCCATTAAGAAGCCCTAGACATCAGAGAGTAGCAAAAGCTTGGATGTTTCCAAAAGTCAGAAAATTTCTAACATTCAAGAAATTTTAAGCCAGCCTGTGTTCTCTTATTTTCTCTGTTCTCCATTTTCAAACTCTGTTGCTAATAAAGCACCATCCGTCTTCCATTCTACAAAAATAGTTATTAAACAAAAAGGCATCTAAGACAATCAGTTGCTGATGTTAAAATAGACATTTTCTGATTCTGAACACTAAGGCTGTTTAAACTGGCAAGCCTCCCAGCCTCCCTGGGTAGATGAAATTACTTGACACATATTTCCCATATATTCATGCATATTTCACTAGGTCCACAGACACTTTTGTTCTCTAGATACCTCAGTCTCACTCCTTGTTCTTGCTATACTTCAGTTGTGAACCTGTACCTTTTGTTGTACTCTTTGATGGCAGAGGGGAAAAAATCAATTGTATTCACATTCTGCAGAGCCTTATGATTCTTTTTACACCTCCCTCCTTGTCTACAATGTGTATTAGACTAATAGTCACAGGATTTCTGTAATGTTCAGGTAGCATTAAATTAGATAATGAGAAAACCGATTTGTTTTCCAACATTGATGGTAAAAGTTAGAATTGGTTTATGTTGCAACTCAAGGAAAAAGGGCTGTCAAAGGATTAGGACTCCTGTCTCTATATCTGCTGTGAAAAGCATTATGAAAACTGATTACTACACGGAGGATAAAAGGAATTCCAAGTGTTATGGCCTAGATAGTAGGAACACCCAGGATGTCACTTGCCACTCAAAACTCAGGCATACCTGTGTCTTCAGCTATGTGTGTGTCCTGACAGTCTGAAGAAGAAAACCATGCCTTTTCCACATTGAAGTATACATAGTCTTCAACCAGAGATGCATGCCCAGTTACAGCAACCAGGACTTTGCCATATCAGTCTCAGACCTGAAACTCATTCTAAAACATTATTAATACTCATCTGCGTAAAGAGTGACAGACCTTACAGGACTGTGTGAATTCTAAATAACTGTGTTCACAGTCTTTAATCCTGCAGGAACTTTATCAGTCTCCTATGAAGCCCAGCAGAAAATAACAGCATGAATTTAGGGAAAAATTTTGATGTTTCTTATTTAATTTTTGCTTTATTGCGTAAATCCAAATGTTTGGAGTAGTCAAATGCCTGCATAAGAGGATCCAGAAGATTCTTGCTGAGGACCAGCAAACACTTGCAGCTCTGTCAATGTCACTACCTTTTAGGAGCCTAGGCCTAAGACACAGATAAACCAAGCATCATCTGAAAAATAGAATAATGAAGGTCATAATATTATAGGAGATTCAGGATCAGGGTAGTCTGGAGCTGCAACTTCACAAAAGACTTTCTGTGGTGCTACATAGCACGACACCAACATCTGCAGTGGGGCAGGGTTTAGGGTGCACTTGGTCAGCTGTAATTACAGATCAAGTGCTTTAGGAGCAGGGATATTTCAGATACAGCAATGAGACACTGTAGCAGCCACAAAGCTAAGGGCTCAGTAGGCATTTTAATTTTGTCAGTTGTGTTCTTTAGTGACACATCAAAGGTTTAAATTCAACGTAAGATCTCATCAGCATAAAGAGGCAGTATGCACTTAAAATCTTTATTTTAAATGTACCAGAAAGTGACAATATATCAATTGGCAAACAGCAGTAGTAGCATCCACAGTCCAAGAAGAAACAATGGAACAACTATTTGAAAATATAAAGTAAAGCTTACCTCTACTGATTTTGTATCTTCAAGCTTCCTCACTTCAGATACATGACTTGATGTACCAACACCTTTTCACCTCAAGTAAGCTATGCTTCTGTTGACAAACCCTTGATCTCACAAGTCCAGTAGGATTTATAGCACTTCACTACATCTATAAACAGATCTCTTATCATGTTTCCAAAAGAAGTCCAAAGAAACCCACTATATATCAACATCACTATTACTATTGCTATTTTTGTGATTATTATTATTATCTCTCTTTATTTGACAGACTACCTCTTCTTCCAAGTTCTTCCTAACAAGCTGATTGCTTGAAGCTTTCCATCAGCTTTTTGCTATTTGTTAAAGGCCCCTCCACGCATCTTAAATGCATAGAAGATGAAAAAGGTACCATCTCTTACCCTTAGTAGCTAAAAGGATGCCTGAAGGGACATAAAACACAGATTTTGAAAGAGAATAAATGTTCCTGAGCTTCCAGAGACTGCTGAGTACAGCAACTGAGAGCATACTCTTAACACCTTAAGGAGGTACTCTGTTCTTCAGATTCATTGTCCAAGACACTAGAGTTGATTCCCTTGTATTCCTGAAGTGGTTAGCTACTCAAGAAAGTCAAAATCAACTTATTTTTTCAATCTCTGAGCAATGTAAGAGAAATTGGGTTCGGTACGTCTCCTGTTAGTGTCAGAAGATGGCAAGATTTTGTCCTTTACATCACTGTCTTTTTGCTGTCTGTCTTTAGCATCACACCTTTTATCAAGAGTAGGATAGATTTTCCCAGAAAGCTGTTAAAAATTTTCTTTACAAAATAGATTACAAACCCATTTAGCTAATTCTTATTAATAGGCCATTTATCTGAGTTTGTTCCTCTCTTCTAGTACGAAGATCATTGGATTTGCTAATACTATTACATTACTAAGTTATCACATCATCACAAAGAGTATCAGTGCCTGTTTTATAATCTTTTTTTAAGAATCTAGTGGGAAAAAAGTCTAATAAAAACATATTGATTTAAAATTATAATGGTGAAAGTATAATGGTTATACTCATACAAGTAATTTATCATTTATAAAATACTACAAAAAACAGCCCACATGTATAGATACCCCCATACTCTTATATTTCATTTACAGAAGATTTTTTTTTAATTTCATGACTTAAAGGAAAAATGTCTATGACAGATTCTTTCATCTTAATATGCTCAGTCAATAGTCTCTGAATAAATCAGGCACAAATCATTGCTAACAGAGAAGAAAAAAGAAAACACATTCAAGGTAGTTCATAAAAGTTGCCTATTAAATAGTTAATAAAGATTCAATGGGTGAAATCACCATGAAGAATACTTGTATAATGGGAAGAAGACAATTAAATTACAGGTTTATATCCTTATGTTTATAAATGAGGCAACCTTTCTTAAAAACCTTACGGGAAGAGATCTATCTATATTGTTTCAAACTAAGAATCTCAGTTATCCACCTGTATTTTTATCCAGTTTTGCCACGAGACTGCTCATATTACAGTGTGTGGAATTCAGGCATTAATAGAGGCTTCTGTCTAGTGCATGCTGAAACTACTGAAACCCAAAGGCCTCACTGAAAGTAGCATCCACTCTCACCTTACAGTGACTGCAAAGGAATCCAGCACACCCTTGAGAAGTTAGTACCTGATGGCTTTTAGCAGCAGATCTTCAGTAGTCTGAAGAAAGATTTTAAAATATTTTCCTTTCCTTATCATTATTTGGAGATGAGATTATTACTCTGTCCTAACCTGAAAGCAAGGTAGCATAACAAGAGCCATATTCCCAAGAAAAAACACAACTGCAGAAATGTATTCATGGTTAGTTCTACTTAGACTGAATGTAGCCAAAGTCAGTGGTGACCCAGAATTAAGCTCAGACACTGAACTTTTTACACTATGGGGGTATGACTTTCCAGATCAACATGTTGAATTGGATTGTTTGCAACCTTCCAACTGGGCCTCAGGAGCATACAAGACAATTCTCTTAAGGAGCCAGATTAATATTCAGGAGATGGAAAAGCCATCTCTGGTGATGCCACGTCTTGACATAGGCTCCTGGTTAAGCCTGTTAACCTCTGTATGACTATCTATAAAATAAGGAAGTCAGAAGGAAGCTGCAACACATATATCAATGTTTGTAGTATCTTCAGATGTTGACGTTATTTTCTCTTCACTGAACCGTAAAGTTCCTTCCAACCCTCTATGATTCTATTATTCCATGATAACTGGAAGCTGTAGTCTCACAATGTCTTTCAGCTGGGAGATGAATCCCTAAGAAAGTTCAGGAGCCTCCCTTTTGTCTTTCCAGTGTCATTTGGTGCCTAAGACACAAACTCTCCAAACACTGTAACTAAATGTCATTTACAAGCAAAAACAAAACAGTAAATAAAAAAATACTGAGCCCTAACAGCCCTGATTTTGTGTGTTTATTCCTCTGGTCCTTTTGCTAGTCTTACTATCCTGTAACTTCATTTCACTCAAAAGGATTTCTTAAATGAAAATGGCAATAGTGCAAACAATCTAGCAATCGGTCTCTTGCAAAAGATCTCTTGTTTCTGTGAGGACTCAGGCAGAAAGCAGTAGTAATTACTCAGAAAACAACTGTAGTTTTTCCTAACATCTCTATCTTTTTTATTTTATTTAGCCTCACCTAAACTTACAGCTTTTGCTCTTAAAGCACAGGATTACTGCATTACAGAAATAACTGAGCTACTGCCATTTTGCACAACCTATTGGGAAAAATGAAATGTAAATTAAGCCTCTATATAATCAGCTTTTGTCTTAACCAAATTTAGGGTGGGCTTTTTTCCTTCTGCAACAGCTTTTATTGCACAAAATAACAGAGCTATAACAGAGACACATGTAATGAAGGCTTGTGATAGTATTTAGAATATATATTTACTATGAAAGAAAAAGAAAAAAGAAGACTGATGCAACACAGAGGGCAAGACTGTAAGCCCTACCACTCCCTTGTTTAAGCATATACAGCTACCTACAAGCAGATAAAAGAATATACTTAATAACTATGTCATACACATTTTAAAGATTAAGACTGTTTCAACTCATAGTGGTAAAAACTAAACAAAAACAAACCAAACAATCAAACAAAAACCAACAAAACATAAAAAAACCAACAAATCAAAACCACAAAATCCATCCCTTGAGCAGTTATTCCAACATGGAAGCGCTTTAAAACATTCTGCAACTTGAATTTTGTCATAAAAACCCATTTAATTTAAAGAAATAAAATTAGCACAAGTACACAACTTTTGAAATTAACATGTACTCCTTACTAAAACAAAAACTGTGTCATTAGAGCATTCACAGATGCCCAGTGACAATGTAGTCCCCTTGGCTATTCAGCTAGTCTTAACTAAAGGATTGGTGTGGCTCCCTAAATCAGAAACTTTGAATACAAAGCTTCTCCTCCAACAAAGAACATTCATTAGTACTTTCTCCCAAAATATTTCTGACCAGCTGTAATTACACAGACAATAAACCAATCCTATAGTGCAGAGCTTTAGTCCTTTCACCATTTCAGTAAAGCAATATAGTGTTGGGGTCCCTTCCCCCCCGCCGTGTAGCCCTGGCAGAGGGGCCCTGAGGGCACAGACACGGGGCTTCCCTGCCCCTGCTCAGCCTCGTTCCCATTGGTTGGTTTGTGTTCCCTGCGCGGGCAGAAGGACCCTTGGTCCCGTGACTGGAACAGTTCCTCGGCAGAGCTCCGGCCATGCGGCTGGAGAAATAAACATCTCTCTGAAACAGCTATCAAGAATCTGTCTGTCCATATATATTTCCTTTCCACGGGACTCCTGGTTTGATATATGCGTGTTGCAGTATCCCCACTGCAACAAATGGTGGAGAATTGTGAGCAGAACGATCCCCGATCCCTAAGCGACTGATTTGTGTGAGTAAACCCTGGAAACTTTGGATTCCTCTTCTTGGTTTTGCTTTGCTATTCCGTATCTAAACTATGGAGGAACCGTGGGAAGACTCTTGGCTCTCAGAGCCGCATATGGACATTTATCTTAAACTTAAAATGATTCTTGAACAACGACTTGTAAATTTTAGCTTGATTCAAGCTCAGAAAGAACTGAAACACTTCCTGGCATGGTTGTTTAAGAACTTTTTCTATGTTTCTTGGGATTTAATTCTTACCAAGGGCTTTTGGAAAACCGTTTGGACACAGTTAATACTGGAGTCAAAATATATGCCGATGGAAGAATATTTTCGTGAATATTATTTAGTTACCGAGACTGTTGAGCAATGTCAGCTGTGTCCTGGTGAAGGGAAGCGTGGCGCAGGGACCGTGCGGCCCAGGCCACGTGCACCGAGCGCTCTGCAAGCAGCAGCGAGGCAGTTCCCGCGCGCGGGTGGAGCCACGCGAGCCGCAGTGTCGGCGGTGGAGCGAGGCGCGGCGGGACCCGGCGGTGCCCGAATGGCCCCGTGCAGCGCGTGGTGGAGCGAGCCCCGGGAACGCCCGTCCGAGAGCGGCGGCGCGCGGGCAGCGGCTGGCGGCGATGGCGGTGGAACGGAGCCGCGCCCAGCCGAGACGCGCGCTGGAGCGGGGCGCGGGGGAGTCATCGCTCGGGGGCCCGGCCGAGACGTGGGTGCAGCGCCCGACAGCGGCAGCGAAGCTGCGACCAGAGGAGGCGACGCACGGAGAACTGAGCGGCGCGGCCCGGCCCGGCCCGCGCAGCCCCAAACGCGACCCCGGGAAGAGCGCGCAGGCACCAGCAGCCCCGACAATTCCAACACGGGAGCGACCGAAAGAGACAGCAAAGACGCAGCGAGACAGAAAACAGCAGCCACTCGGAAAAAGGAAAAGATCATAGCAACTAAGACCTTAGGGATAGTAAAATGGTATAATGTTAAGCAAAATTATGGTTTTATAACAAGGTGTGACAACCAGCAAGACATATTCGTGCATAGAACTGCTATTAAAAAGAATAACCCTGAAAAATGCATCCCAAGCTTGGGAGATGGAGAGGTGGTGGAATTTAATATTGTACTAGGGAGAAAAAGGTTACAAGCATCGCAGGTCACTGGGCCTGATGGTGTTCCTGTAAAAGGCAGTATATATGCAAAAAACCGTAGTCATGTTAGACAATATCTCCATTGTAAGCCCCCCCTACAGTTTCCCTTTCCTAATCCCACCTTTCCCTTTTACCCTATGTCCTGTTACCCCCAGTGTATTCCCAATCCGTTTTTTCATCCATGGTTTCCCTCACAAAACCATGCTTTTGCCAATTGTTTCCCCAAAAATCCCTTTCCAATGCCGAGTGGGGGATGAAAAGGGGGAGGGAAGAAGTTAAACCCTCTCCTGCCTCAGTTTCCCCACAAAGCATGCCCGGAGAGTCCTGTCTCCCTTCTGTCAGCCCTAAGATGTTCCACAGAATCTGTTTGGACATTTAAAGACTCAGGAGGGTGGCTTGTTTTGTCTTGAAACTGTTCTTGTTATGTTTATCCAGTTGTTTTCATTCTCCTTTTATTAAAATAAAACGGGTGAGGTGTTGGGGTCCCTCCCCTGCCGTGTAGCCCTGGGAGAGGGGCCCTGAGGGCACAGACACGGGGCTTCCCTGCCCCTGCTCAGCCTCGTTCCCATTGGTTGGTTTGTGTTCCCTGCGCGGGCAGAAGGACCCTTGGTCCCGTGACTGGAACAGTTCCTCGGCAGAGCTCCGGCCATGCGGCTGGAGAAATAAACATCTCTGAAACAGCTATCAAGAATCTGTCTGTCCATATATATTTCCTTTCCACGGGACTCCTGGTTTGATATATGCGTGTTGCAGGATCCCCACTGCAACAATATAGCACCACAACAAATAAGTATCCAGATTAGGCCCAGAGACTGCAATGCTAATCTAGTAAGATATTTAGCATCTACAAGCCATCTACAGATTCAGCATCTACAAGCTTGTTATTCTCAAGATAACAAGTTTTGGCCTGTTAGGAAATAAGAACTCAAACTCATAAGCTTTTTCCAGCTCTGCCTTGAGAAAACAGTTTTATATCTTGTCAGATCACAAAAACAAATTTTGCCCAACAAAATTTTGCAGAATTCTGCTGGAAAATTTACCTGCACAGTGCTACCCAGCAAAGTCAACAATATCTCCAAGGGCTTTTCACCTACAGCAGCCTCTGGTACTTGCACACCTGGAAAAGCAGAAAGAAAAATGCATCACTTCATAGATTGTGGCCCCAATTACTTGAAATGCTTGAAAGAAGAAAAGTAATCAAGGAGCAACAGATCAGTTGCCCTGACACATCTCTATCTGAGACCTCATGAGTTTTCAGTTGCCTCTATCTTTTATCATTAAAGAATGTAAAGGCAACATAGCATCATTTACCTCTATATTTTTTGTCCATCTGCGTCTATTTCCCACTCACAGCCTGCTTAGCGCAGTAGCTCTAGGCAGGAAAGATGTCTGTAATCCTAGGTGCTTTTATTTTGTTTTTATATGTTTTTTCCTATTTATTGCAAAAGCATCTTAATTCCTGTCATTTATGACTGGTGTAAACCGTAGATAATGGCAATTCAGACCTCCACTGGATGACTCTGCTTTTTTATTTAATTTAAAGATAGGTCATGCTATGTTCCAAAAGCCGTGTACTGAATACACAAGAAAGTAGATGGGTTTGATTTTAATCAGCACCGCACTTCAAGCACGCTCTCATCTAATCCCGTTTGAGGATGCAGTCACACTGAATAATGGAGCTGCACTGAAGGCAGAACAATGCTGCATAAAAATCTGCTCTACTGCTTCAGGCCACAGTTGTGAGCTATTTTACAGCAGTACAAAAACTACAGTGAAGTTAAGCCATTGGGACTTTAGAAAGCAAGAAATTCTCTCCAAATTACTTCCTTTCTTCCTTCTCGGGTTGCAGGATAATGTCAAAAACTGCCCTTGTTTCCAGCAAATAGCAAAATGAGCACTCTTTTCTGTAATAAAAAAATCACTGCTAAGAGTGGAGTTGGGTTCTGTCTGGTGCTTGGGTAAATAATGGTGGCATCAACATGAGGGCGGCACCATATGCAGACCTAGCAGACATGCTCTCTAACCTACCCCTCATTATGAAGTCATGGGGCAGCTTTAAATAAATCCTTCTCACGCCCTGCTGGTACATTTAAGGGAGTCACCAGGAATGTACAGCCACCCCACGTTTCTTCACACATCTGACATTCACCACATCACCATGCATGTGGCACCTGAGGCCTGGGCGGACTCTCTGGTGACCTCACTCCAGGGGGAAAACAGCTGTGCTGGCCCCTTCCCAGCAAGGAACCCTGTGCCTGGAGATGTGCTCCTAGAGTGCACAGGGGACCATGTTTAGCCCCTGTCATGGCACCCCAATAGCTTTCCAGCAGGGAGAGTGTTTTTGTGCTGGAGGTGTCCACAGTGGAGTTGAGGACTCGCCTCACAGCAGGAGCGAACGCACCACAGGGTGTGCTGCAGGAACGGGTTTTCCTGCACTTCATAGGAGACTGAAGAAGCCAAATACCTCAGCTTGTGACAGGATGCCCTGACAAATGCTCCTTCCACTTGAAATTGATGCTAGAGCAGCCAGGCTGTGCTGCCCTCACAGGAGGGAGGAGGGCGGACAGCGAGGACACAGCCAGGCCAGGTGCAGGGCAGGCTCTTGAACCAATACAATAAGCAGAAATGAGGTCTTACACCAAACAAATGTCTTAGTGCCTGTTCCCAGAGTTCTGTGGGTTCACAGCTCACTCCCTCCAGCAGATACTTCATGCTGTAAGTCAAGCCTGAGCCTCTACATCTGTAGCCACAGCTCAGGAAATGAGCTAATTCAATCACACAGCGAGAACTGCTGCTTCATGGTGCAGCAGCTCCTGTCTGTAGCCTAACCTTTGCATGCAACAGCTGCTTGGGAAGTGAAATCAAATCCTGCCCTTACCAAAGTCATCGTTGGATGGTCCTGTAGTAGAAGGTAGTTTTACATTGCCTGGTTCTGGGTACGTTTTTTATTATATAATTTTCTCTGTTTTGAATGAAAAGAATTAAAAAAAAAAAAAAAAAAGGCAAACAACTTTTCAAGCTATTTACCAAAACACAAGGTCAATATATTCTCACTACTAGTAATGAATCTGAAAAATCATTCAGTGGTCACAAGTTACCACTATAAACTTGTTCCTCTACATTTTTCCTACAGTCAAAACCACCTTTTTTTCACTGCTGAGCCCACTCTCCCTTACTCATGGTATGGAACAAGTCTTGACTTCACACTACTCGATATGCTGACCTTCAATGACTCTTTTTGCCCCCAGAAAAATCTTCAATTCTGTTTGATATGGGAAGAACTTAACAGGGTGTCTATAGTCCTCACATTCATAAAATCTTCTATCCAAATGAAGTTCTTGTGACCTGAGCCTTCCAAGCTAACAATAAAGACTCTGATATTTGTGGAACAAAGGTTTTCTTTTCCCCGATTGTGTACCTCAAGTAATGTGTTCAAAGATAAAAGCATTGTTTTATCAAAAGCTGAGTCCACCAAAAGCCATGGCTTTATACAGTATGCATGTACAATAAACACATTCCATGGTGTATGACATTAAAGACTTAAAAATATTGAAGTGTGCATTAGCAATCTGAATAAAGATAGGTCAGCTGGATCTGAGCTACATTTTCATCTTGCAAAGGTTACAAGTGAATGTCACGTTAACTACATCTGCATTGCATTAAAGTAAAAACTCCCAATTACTGAATGAAGAAACAGAGGGGAATCATTCAGATTTAAAGTGGCTTCTGCAGGGTAGGATTGTCATAAAAACTAGGTCACGAGATCTGTGAGTTGGCCAATGGTAGAACTTAGTCTAAAAATAATAAATGGATACATGTACAAAACAAAATACCCTTGAATTCTAATTAAAGGCTAATTTTGTATACAACCAAAAACTTTGGCAGAAGGCCCAATTGTCAAAGCAAGGGGCAGCTAATGCATTAAAATGAAAAAAAAAAAGACTCCAAAAAGCCAGAAACAAGGACAGGCAGCAAAGGAGGAGTATAAAGTATTGCTTAGGCAGTCAGGGATGGTGTCAGTAAAGACAGAGCACAGCTGACGCTCAAGCTGCCCGGGGCATAAAAGGTAAAAGGAAAAGAATTCTGTAAGCAGCCTGGTAGCAAACTGAGGTTCAAAGGAAATGTGAAACTGGTATTTAACAGGGAAATACTGAAAGATTTTTTTGCCTCAGTCTTCAAAACATTCCAGACCTCCATACACACCTGCAGTTTGAGGAATGAGGAAACACAGAAGTAAGAGAATTAAGGACTATTTAGAGATATTGGGTATATTCATGGCTACAGAGATAGATGGAACACATGGAAGGACAATTAAAACCTGGGTGATACGATTGTGAAGCCACATCATTGTAAGAACATAAGACAATTCAGGGAAGTCCATGGAAAGGGGCTAAATATTACAGTCATCTTTAAGAAGTCTGCAGAGGATCTGAGGAACTAAATGCTGGACAGCTTCAACTCAGTCCCTAGAAAGACCATGCAGCACAACTCTGAGGATCCATTTCCAAACAACTGAAGGACAAGTAGCCAGCAAGGAAAAGTGTGGATTTACAAAGGGCAGATCAGCCCTGACAATCTGGGCTCTATTTCTCTAATGAAATTACTTGCTATGTGGACAAGGAGAAAGTAGTGAATAGGATATGCACCCCGCAGTGACTCCATGCATCAAAGCCACCAGTTTTATCATTGTAAGAACTTCTCCCATAATACCTACAAGTCACAAGTACCATGCCTCAGCTGCAAAAGAACCTGTAGCTGCTCCAGCCTTCCACAATCATTTGCTTCTCTTTCCTGGCACTTCGAACCTCCTGCATCAGGTTTGCCTGTTTTCACAGAACCATAAAATTGATAAGATTGGAAGGGACCACAGTGGGTTATCTGGTCCAAACTCCCTGCTCAAACAGTCATCCTAGAGCACATGGCACAGGGTTGTGTCCACACAGTTCTCGAATATCTCTGGTGAGAGAGACTCCACACCCTCTCTGGAGAACCTGTTACAGTGCTCAGTCACCCACACATTAAAGAAGTTCCTCCTCATGTTCAGGTGGAACTTCCTGTGCATCAGTTTCTGCCTATTGTCTCCTGTCCTATTGCTCAGCACCACCAAGGGCCCGGATCCACCCTCCCAGGGGTACCAGCCACTCCTCCCAACTTTGTGTCGTCAGTGATCTTGCTGAGAAGGCATCTGCCCCTTCATCCAAGTCACAGATGAACAAGTTAAACAGTATAGGGCCCAGTACTGAACCTTGGGGGACACCAAGGTTGGTGACAAGTCTCCAACTAGACTGTAGTTTTACCTGTTTCATGCCAGGGGACAGCCCCCAGCTGAGTATTCTGCAGAACTGCTTAACTGTACGAGACTTAGGACAGTGATTAGGTGTAATGGTCCTCTTGTTCTCTGACCTAATAATTCTTTTTGTATTCCATGGGGGGTTTTTTCCCCACAAATGAACCTGGAGTTATCAGAAGTGTTCAGCCAATCCTAAAAATCCTAACTTAAGAAAATTTAAGAAGTTTTCTTCTGGTCATTTTAGACCTTCTAGATAATTGTCTTCTTATATTAGTTCAAGTTGAGTAAATATTTTGGGAAGACTGCAACCAGCCCATAGACACAACACATTTCCTTTAGTCAATCACAGCCTGTTTTCCTCTTTTCACAGATATAAAAAAGAGAAATAAACATGCAAATCAGTGCCTGTGTATTCAGTTTCTTATTTTGTACACTTGTTAGAAGATGAGGATCAAAACAGGATCATTGTGCTGAATTCCCTCTCTTGTGTTTATTTGTGCACATCTTAAAAGTTCACCTTTTTAAAAGAATAGGCTTTGTTACACCTAGGGAAGTTTCAGTTTTAAATCAGTTTTTTGTAGCTCCTTTTATATCATTTCTTAAAACGTCAAAAATGCTTATGACACATTGTTTACTTTAGAGTGTTGTCATTTTTATCATAAAAGTCCAGACTGAAAAAGGAAAGAAAGAAAATATTACTGTGTTTTCCTAACTGAAGGTGAATTTAACTGAAATTCTACACTGATTGGGCCCATACTTTTATGGATGTGTCCTGGTTTCAGCCAGGATAAAATTAGATGTCTTCTTAGTAGCTGGTACAGTGTTGTGTTTTGCATTCAGTATGAGAATAATGTTTGATAGCACACTGATATTTTAGATGTTGCTAAGTAATGCTTAGCCAAAGTCAAGGACATTTCCTGGTGCACAAGAAGCCAGGAAGGAGCATGGCCAGGACAGCTGACTGAACTGGCCAAGGTGATATCCCATACCATAAAACGCCATGCCCAGTATATAAACTTGGGAAGCTGGCCGGGAGCTGCCAGCTGGTGCTCAGGGATGGACTGGTCATCAGGCAGCAGGTGGTGAGCAACTGCACTGTGCATCACCTGTTGTTCTTGGGTTTTATTCCTTTCTCTCCTTCTCCTTTTCATTACTATTATTATTATTGTTGTTACTGGTTAAAGGAAGATGCTGTCTTTTGAGGCAAGTACCAGTACTTAATGCTAGATAAAGAAAGATAAGCCCTGCCATTTGCATTCCATGTTTTTGTAGGACTGCAGGAGCAGGGAAACTTTCATTTAATTTTTTTTTCAATTATTAAACTGTTCTTATCTCAAACCATGAGATAAACTACCTTTTTCCAATTCTCCTCCGTATCCCATCAGAGGCAGGGTGGGCAGTGAGCAAGCTGCTGAGTGGTACTTAGTTGTTGACTGGAGTGAAACCACAACAGGCTGTAAAAGAGGAACAATCAAAGACACTCGATTACACCAGTAACTAATTGGAACCAGAATCAGACCAGAAGCTTCATGTATCTACTGCCGTCTGGAGGTTTGCTAAAGGTAATGCAGTGATGAAAATACTCTCACTCACTGGGAAGCTGCAAATCCCTACTATTACTTTCTCTGCGGTTGGCCTGCTACTGCAATCCTACAAAAACATGCAATAGCAGCCAGAGTGTGGTGGAAAGGGCTTATCTGTTAGCATTAAGTACTGATACTCATCTCAGAAGATAACATTTTCTTTTAACCAAAGCTCTGATCCTGCAGGAGATTAGCACACGCATTTGATCCACACACAGAGCAAAGCAACCACTTATTCCATTGGGATCCAAGTTACAAAAGCAAATTATTCCATTTCTTTGTGAGATTGGAGGCAGAAGCTGTAAAAGTATTCTTTGCTTCTTGCAAGGACATGGGAACTGTCAACTGCAATGTGCAACACGGTATTTCAAATATTACATCTTTTTGATATATATTTCTATCAGCAAATGAAATGGTTGCATCTAAGATTAAGAAGTTGCAGAAATCTGACTAAAACAGATGTCCTATTTATTCTGTTCAACATAATTCCAAGTTATTTCAAGCTCTGCTTTGAATGGCATTATGTCATACATTACCAAATATAGCAACTCAAAAAATAAATCCAGATTTATTTATATACATTACTTAACTAGGACAAAGTATAATTTTTCATACAGATGCTACTGGCCTATTCTGAGGACCTGTCACTTCATGTATTTCAGATACACACAGGGAACAATTTAATTTTTTCTTTAATCTGCTTTCAGTCTACTGATTAAGATGGATTAAGCCTTTGAAAGGGTCCTGCCCATGTGTTATCTTTTCAGTTAAAATCATCTCTCAAAAAATACTCCTTGTGTGTTTATACATGTAGTTTTGCACCATGCCAAAAAGAGCACAGGAAGCAGAGAGCTGCTGGTCCACCTCCTGCAGTTTGTGGGACTATTTCCATTTGGGCTACAATTATGCTGGATAACAGGAGCCTGTGCAAGGACCTGTCTTTAAATTTGTAAATTTTCAACTCCTTCTCAAGTCAAAAAAAAGCCCTCTATACAAGATCCTGGGCAACCAGCTGTAGGTGGGCTGGCTTGAACAGGTTGGACAAGGTCTTTTCCAGAGGTGCTTTCCAACCTTCACCTTCCTGTGACTCTGTGAAAAGTAGCATATACAGTAAAAGGACTCTCCATCCTGTAGCAGATCACATGTAATTACCAAATCCATCCTTTTTCTACAGTTATCTATCAGGATTGTATTCTTCCTTTCTCAAGGAAAATTCATTCACATCCCTCAGCCAGAAAGAGGATATTAGGTTAGTAAATCACTTAATCACTTTGATCTGGAAGCTGCAGCCATCACTTTGTGCACTTATGATCAAAAGTATCCTGTCAACATGTGACTAACACATCTCATAAGTACAAAGTAAAGCAATTTCAGTTATTCACAAAGGAAAGGAAGTAACAGCAGAACATTTATGCAGTAAAATTTCAGCACAACCATCTTTTCTTTGTAGTCAGCCAAATTATAAAAATAGCAATCACAGTGCACTTGGCTCAATTTGCTTTTGATGGGCCAAAAATCAGAAAACAGAACTGAGTAAAGATCTTTTTGCCATGAACATACTGTATAACCTATTCTGCAAGGGCTGCAGTAGTCTGCTCCACCACCCATTCATGGCACAGCTGTGCTTCTGGGGCCTTTTTGCCTTCCTTGGAAACAGCCACTAACAACTGCTTGCTCTAGGATGCCAAACTGGTGCTCATAATCAAATGAAAGCTCCAGAGTGTCTCGCTAGCATTTCACATTAAATCAGCTTCCCGATTGGAACATAGCAAGGATTTTTCTGCTCTGGTTAGACTTGCAGGGACCTCCAAGGTACTGCATTTCACATGGCTAACTTGTTCTGTCAGCTAGGCATTTCACTTAAAATTCTTTGCTATTGCAGAGAACCCCAGACACTGTCACATGCTTTTGATCTCAGCTGCTTTTTCTGCCATATCACAGAGCAAACTTTATCTTACATTTTTGTGAGAAAAGTTAGTTTTTCAATAGATGTTAAAAACATCTTTTGTGGCTGACATCTTATTCACAGAGGAAACAGCAAAACATAGACCCGCCTGAGCAAAGGCTCTGTTACGCAAGTATGGCTGTGGGGACTTAGCTGATGGCAATCCTTTTTTCCAGACCCATCTGCACTCCAGTGAGAAAACACTAGATATTCTGCAAATGGTTTTAATTTCAAGGAGACTGTGATAAAACCCTCAGCTTCTAAATGATGAAATATGCATTCTTCAGAGTTCTGCAGTAAGTTAGTTTTCTCATTTTCTGCTTTTACAGGGCCAAAAATGAAGAACAGTTCCATTGTCTGGTTCAATGCCATCATTTAAAGGGTGTCATCTCCATTTATCTCCTCCTCTAACAAGTGAGTGGGAGCAAGTCTGAAATGAGAAATTATATCCCCTCATGCTCAAGCACTGCTCACACCACATCTGGGCTATTTCCCCATCAGTGCAGGGTGTAAACCTAGAGAGTAGAAGGAAATATTATAGCAATTTGTGTGGGAGGGTCACATTTTGATCCCAACTAGACTGGCAGCATTGCCTGAAACCATGAGCCACACCAACAGCCCCAGCTTGGCCAGCTGTCAGTGTCTCCCCTTGCAGATTGTCCTTCACATCTGCTCTTGGACAAACAGGAGTTTGTCAGCAGCTGGGCTTCCATGCAGACAGCAACTGTGGTAGCAAGAAGAGATCTGAGGGTCATTCACTGCTCTTTTCTTTCTGGCATGCTCTTTTCACAGCATGCCAGAAAAACACAGCCAAGTAGTATTTTGCCCACCTATAAAGTTGCTGTGAGTTTTCTGGAAAAGATTCAATACAAGTCCTTTTAAAAAACAGGGCTAACAAAAGTACACTCAAGGATGAACGAAGACCAGCAGTGCTATAAATTCCTTATAAAACTACTTCATTAGCCAGGTGTGACATGTCTGCAGATTAGGATAGCTCAGTTTAAACTGTTCATGTTTCAATTAGTAATTCAAACTATCCTGCTACGCTGATATATCTAGCAGGAAGAAACATAATAAAAAAGGAAAAAACAACCTGTCCCCCATGGAAGCACTTGCTTCAGATCACACAGGATAGGGCCTTAAAATGTTCACAACAATCCAGAGCCAAGACTCAAACATGTCTGTGCATTTCTGTAGAGAAAACAGCAAAATCCACACCAGCTCATGGTATGCAACTGAAAAGGAGCTCACAGTTGAATGCTAAAAACATAAAATCCTCTTCCTTGGTGCTTATTAAATGCAAGGGCTACTTCATACCAATCTAGTGCCACCTATGTCTCTGCCTAGCTTCAATTTGTCACACATGGCTATGTTCCCTTGCTAAACTTTTACTAATAACCCTATAAAAGCAATGCAGTTCCATATGCTATCTGTAGACTATGAACTCTGGTACATGAGTCACTGGCATCTCTCCTGAGGTTGAAAGGTTGGTAACCACAAAGAGGCGAGTTCTAACCCAGAGGGAAGTACATGTTCAGGGAGTTCAGAGGCTGTCCCAGTTTTATTTTGGCCCCACTTCAACAACCATTATGGTTCCAAGTTACCCTGATCACGTAATTTATACACATGCTTTGAAAGTTGTTAATCCCTTGAGTGAGTGGTTGTCTGTTCCCAGTATTCAGGAAGAGAGAATAGGACAGGGTTGCCATGCCAGGACTTTGTGAGACACAGGTTCTTTTTCTAGTACGGTATATTGGTCTTTGGCCATTCTCTAGCCAGAGAACCATTCCCAAAATGTGCACAGTTCCAATGCATTAAGCTGACTGCAGACCATGACACAACATACGTATTTTTCCCCAGGAAAGCCAAAGAAGAGCCTACTGCTTGTTCCACACACATTAGCTGGCAAGCAAAGTCTTACCCCCCTTCATGGCTAGTGTACCACACAGCTGGATACCTCCAGGCAGTCATAGAAAAGGATGGAAAGACACACAAAATGGACAATCTGCAGGAACTGGAGACAGCCTCCCTTGTTAAAGTATGCAGTGATTATTTTGCTTAATTTTTGCCAAAAATCAATTTATGGACATTGATCCAATTGTTTATCT
This sequence comes from Corvus hawaiiensis, assembly GCF_020740725.1. Lineage (NCBI taxonomy): Eukaryota > Metazoa > Chordata > Aves > Passeriformes > Corvidae > Corvus > Corvus hawaiiensis. The sequence goes on along the minus strand of NC_063218.1, from coordinate 24,353,740 downwards.
TTTAGCATCGCAGTTCTTCCTTCAGACAAAAGCTTACACTATTAGGAACAATCTGCTATTTTAACCAAGATTTCAGATTAAATTCAGAGCAGAGAAACAGCTTCATTAATTTTTCCATCTGTTCTGTTCAGGCTTGTTGGCTTTCATGTAACATTTAACTTTTGTATGAACACAAAATGCCAAAAGCTAAACTGAGCTCAATTCTATTGTTTCACAATCTGACAGGAGGTAACATAGTCATTTGCCTCAGACCTGGGTGAACAGGATAGGCCTCTCATCACTGTTCACCAACTATTCTATTCAACCAAGGAAAAGAGGGAACACTGGAAAATGCAATTTTCCTAACATTGATGGCAGCCATAGGCCCACTCATTGATGTCACAGTTCCACAGACCAAGATGTGAAGTTCTAGGAATTTGACAGTATTTTTATTTCTAGGCAAATCCACTTGCCTTTACGCAACTTAACTTCAAATTTTGGTTGAGCTTGTTAAATCTGTGCCTAAACCTGGGAGTTATCCCATCCAAGCATGAGAAGACAGTCTACAGTTAACAATCCACTCCTTTTTATCCCAGGAAAAGGAAATAAAATTATTAACGGTTGGTATTAAAAAAAAAAAACAGAAAATGTGAAACAGAGTAGCTAAAAAAATCCCAATCCTAGACTCTCCAAAAAAAGAGATCCTGAAGCTGTATTGTAACAGATTAAATTACTGTCAAGTATTTCCAAAGGTTCTTAACACACTGATTGTTCCAGTCACGGTCCTGTAAAGCAGGGGCAGCCTCTTGGACAAGCCAGGCTATTTACCACAACAGCTTAGAGTCAGCAAAAAACCAAACAGCAGAGGCTTGATGTCTTGCTAGTGAAAGAGCAGAGCACTGTCAAGGATGTTCTGACCTTCCTTCCAGCACACTTAAATACCTGTGTGGATGGCAACAATTCTAGTTTTGAGATCCAGTCAAAAATACTTCAGAGTTTAAAGGTTTTTATATATATTAAATTATCATCCACATTTTAGATGATGGCTTCTATTGCTCAAAATGGCTTGTTTCAAAATAATTAACGACCATTTCTCTTCCTGAATGAAGGGTAGCTCTCACACGTAAAAGGTCCAGGAAACTTTAATCTCTTAAGACACTGACCGTAGGAGCTTTGTGTTGTGGGCTGATCTAAACCCATCAATGGCATATATATATATATATATAATAAATGGACTCAAGTTCAGGACTTAAGGCACTGGAAAGAGAAGAAAAATTTAGATGGTTTTGTAGAATGTACAGCTTGTAAAGGCGTGCAGAGAAAAAGGCAGCAGGTTAGAACTAAGCACCTTATAAACCAGGCACTGTATAAGCACTGTCAATCACAACGTGCTTTTCTGTATGTCCTAACACCAGACACAAGAATATCAAAGAACACCAACAGCTGTTGCATTGCTATGAGTTCCATCTGATTTTATGATCCTGGCAAACCTTTAACTTCAGAATCTCCCATGTTGCTCTCTGAGACTAAACGTATTTCCCATGGCAATGCTTCAGGCCTATGTATGTCCAGTGAGGAACTTTAGATCAAGAACAGATCTCGCACTGTTCTAATCACAGCCTGCCTAACAAGGTGGAGAAAGCAGCACCTGTCTGCTTGTTCCCCTACCTCTGACTTTCCAAGGGTAATTTTCAGTCTTTAACTTGCCAGTCCTTAACAGAACAGTCAGCAACTGTTTTATCCCTTATTCTGCAAAAGGCTACATCTTCCAAGTCTTTTTCTCAAAAACATTTGACCAACTCTTCCTCTGATTTCCGATCTGTTTCCAGCCAAAAGCAAATATTCAAAGCAATCATAAATAGACCAACCTTGAGTGTCACAGATATTGGAGATTGGTAGAAACTCTTCACCAAGAAACCCAGTAATACAGACATTAGCAAGGACTTCAAATTGTAGCAATTTATCTTTTTTAAACCACTTTCTTCTGTAGCACAACCCTACAATGCATTATTTTAAATGTTGATCAATTCTCAGTGAACAAATGGCTTCTGTCCCCTCCTGTAGCTCACCTGACCTATGCCAATGTGCAAGAGATATTAGATTAAGTAGATGAATGAGATGTTGCAAGTTACCAGGACTGGATGGCCTTCACTAAGGAGTTCTAAAGGAAGTGAGACATGGAAGGGCAGATGTGCCAGTGAACACTTTTAACTACAATTACAGACAGTCACTGTGCCAGATAACTGGCAGACCACTGGACATTTTGGAAAGGTTTTTCCCTCCTAAGAAGCATGCTGATTCCATCTCACTAACCATAGAGTCTTCAGAATAGGTGAATAAGCAGGAGGATAAAGGTGATACATCAGACATATTTGGATTTCCAAGAAGTCTTCGACAATGTTAAATACTTGATAAGCTAATGTTGCTAAGAAATTGGATTTTAAAATAGCCATTACAAGGTGAAAGCTAGTTAAAGGGTAGGAATGAAAGCAGAAAAAACCCCATTCATTATCATGACTTGGGGATGACTTGATTTATTACGCAAACTGTACCTAACTATCAAGTAAACTGGACATATTTGGTGTTACAAGAAAATTTAGGCTGTTTATTAGCTAAAACAAAAGAAAGTCAAAAAGGCTACTGAATTATCACTTTCTAAACTGCCACTAGCATAAACTGTTCAGTACCTCTGGAAGTTAAATTAGTTTGATACCAATTATTACATGAAAAAAAAGGTGAAGTTATTCTAAATTTTATCACTACTACCTTTATTTCCACATTTTATTTCAAGAACTGACATAAACCAGCACAATAAATACAAGAAGTGAGAGAAAAACATGTATTTTATTTGCATTGTGGCAAAAGGAGCTCATCTCATTTAGATCAAAGAAATGGAGAGCAAATGATTCAATCAAGTTTTTAAGAATTTACAGAAAACAGAAAAACCACCCTCATGTCTATCACACCAATAAACAACTGAATTTCGTATGAACTCTCTATTCCTTTAGACTTGGCACAATTTTTTATTGCCCACTACCACACTTCACATCTTTGCTTGTCAAAATGTTGTATTACCTATGTAAACATCTGGTTTATGCGTAAACTTCAACAAGTAAATGGGAAAGCCTACTGATTTATCCACTCCCAAAAAAATCAAGTGTGAACTAAATATCAAATTAATTACATCATACTCTACGTAATACTGTTTCAACAAGAACTATAGCCTGTTGAATTCATAACAAAAGGGATGCAGAAACAAAAAGCAGATGTGCAGTGTCATGCATTAGTGTAATAACATTATAAGGCAACAATAAAAAAGGTAAATTTTATTTTTAAGTATACTCACCAAGACAAAAATCAAGGCTGTACTCTTAGTTCATTTTGGTAGTGTAGGATTTCTTCTTAGCTCAAGCAGAAAGTGTTAACTTTTGAGCATATTCACCTGTTACTGTGTTTGATAATAGATACTTTGGTCACAATACATGTGGATTTAAATTTTGTGCAACAGTGGATTTTATACCTTTTCAGTTCAAATTCTTTATGTTGAAATAAAGAAAAACTCTGTTCCCAAAGAATCAAGTAGGGTAAAAGGGAAGAAATACTTGAAATTAAATACTCCTAAAATAAACAATACATGAACAATAATATCTCTGCAGGAAATAAAAGTTCATAAGCCTGAATCAAAAGATTGAGTTAATACTATTCTTATATGCTTTTTGGTGTAGCTTTGTTCACTTCATGCTCAAATTGAGTAAGCAAAAGTAATTATATGGCAGTCTGGAAAGCCAGACATCACCAAAGATTTCCTTTATTGTTCAATGGGCCTTTTATGCAGAGCATAATCAACCCCAACCATTTAAACAAGAAACTGAAATCACATCTCGAAGTTGTTGCAAATGATCTCGAAGTAATTTTAGTACCACAGTAACCGAAATGACTGGTTTTTTCCTGAAGTTATTTGCCAATAACTTAATCTACTACCTGTGATTTTTAAAAACTGCAGTTCACATTAAAACATTTGCTGATAACAAAAGCTTTTCTTTGAAAACAACACTGCTTTACATCTAGTCAGGCAGCTTGTGCATATCAGAGCATTCTGTCAAGAGAGACACGGAAAAGGGTAAAGGAGGAAAAAGCTGAAATATGGCCGCAGTTTGTCTGTGCCTTCCACGCACTGCAGAATCTCAGGCAGCACTAGAGACAGCGAGTTTCTTCAGATGATCCATAAATACTTGTAAGCTGACATCATCAGTAAGAATGGGTGCTCCAGACTCCTACGAAATAAGGGAAAAAAGGAGAACTGATTATACACATTGTGAAGAAAAAGCATTTTAAGGCACAGTATGTTCCACTGAATAAACATTTTATAAATTTAGCAAGATCTTAGAAGTGTATCATTGTCGAAATTCTCTGACAAAAAATCCCAGCAGACTGTACATTTACATAAATTTTCATACATTGCATGAATTCCAGCATAAACCACAACTACATTCTCTTACATATTAACACATACAGCAATGACTTGCTACTGTATCGCAGGATCTTTACATCAGCCATACACAACTCCAGAGTTTTTTGACAGCTGCCAAATATTAACTTACAAATTTTCCATGGGGCAGTTCCTGCATCATTCCTACCTCAGTAGAGCAAAAGGGAGAGAAACAGTAATATGCAAGTGACAACCAACAAATCAGTATCACTCAGTGAAGCTCAGACATATCAAAACGGTGAAAGGAGGAAACAAATCCCCTAAGGGTCTGATTTGTCACCAAGGGAAGGTCATCCAGCTTTCCCAAAGAGAGCTGGGCCTATTCTCTCCTGTAGCTCTGTACCACCTCAGAGAAAGACCAAAAGCATCTGAAAGTCACAAGCAATCAGATCACAAAAGATATGAAAAAACCTTTTGGGTGGATTCTTGCAATTTACTTTTTGACCTCAGAAGTATTTTCACAAATCCAAGAATTTCAAAATGGTCATGTTTTAATCACTATTTTTGAACAAATTTACACTCAAACCAGCAGTTGGCAACTCTGCAAATATTACATAGTAACTCCCTTAAGTTTTTTGAGACCAGTCTACCACTACTTCCATTTACAGATGTAAGAAGAATTCCTATAAATCTCAACAATTCAATGTTTTCAAAGGTACTAAGAATCCATATCTCCAAATTAAACCAGAGCTGTCAGAACTCTTGTAAAGTCTTCCAAAAGACAGACATAAAAGTCTTAACAAGGATGCTCAGAACTGGTGCTGTTTCCTGAGAACTGGCCGGAAACAGTTCTCAGTTAACGATCAAGTACAGCAAGGTTTCTTGGATCACTACAATACACAGCCACTCTCAGGGAAGGCACACTAAATTATCTATCATCTGATGGCAGCAAGATGAGATTAAAGGATGCTCTACTTCCAAGCCTGCCAAATGCTATGTCTGAGATCTCTTATTTAAGAATCACAGAATCATTTAGGTAGAAAAGACCTCTAAGGTCATTGAGCCCAACCACTAATCCAGCACTGCCAAACCCACTGCTAAACCGTGTCCCTAAGTGCCACATCTACACGTCTCTTAAATACTTCCAGGAATGGTGACTCTACCACTTCCCTGGGCAGTCCATTCCAATGCTTGACAATCCTTCCTATGAAGAAATTTTTTCTAATACCCAATCTAAATGTCCTCTGGCATCTTGAGGCCATTTTTTCTTTTCCTATTGCTTGTTACCTGTGAGAAGAGACCAACTCCTATCTGGCTCCTCTGAGGTAGTTGTAGAGAGTGATAAGGTCTCCCCTGAATCTCCTTTTCTCCAAACTAAGCACCCCCAGCTCGCTCACCTGCTCCTCACAAGACTTGTGCTCCAGAGCCTTCACCAGCTCCGTTTCCTTTTGCTGGACACACTCCAGCACCTCAACATCCTTCTTGCAGTGAGAAGCCCAGAACAGAACACAGGACTCAAGGTGTGACCTCACCAGCGCTGAGTACAAGAGGATGATCCCTTCCCTGGTCCTGCTAGACACAATATTCTTGATCCAAGCCAGAGTGCCAGTGGCCTTCTTGGCCACCTGGGCACACACTGGCTCATGTTCAGCAGCTGTCAATCAGCATTCACAGGTCCTTTTTGAAAATTTCAACTGCATCTTCAAACACCAACCACATAATGGAAATGCACAAGAAGTTCATCGTTGTTTTCTGGAAATGCTTTCTACACTAGTAAGGCACCTACCTGCCTGCTAAAGTTTAAAGAAAATCTTTACTTAAAATATTAAAAACCAAACTAGGCAATTCATCACTGCCTGAAATACATTTTCAGTGGTGTGTGGGTGCCCTCTTCAGGTCAATGTGACTTTCAGTTGTTCACAAAATAAAATATGAAACAATCAGGAAGGTCATGAGAAAAAAAGAGCAAGATGCAAAACAGTCTGAAATTTCTCCCAGATATCACATTTCTCATTTTATAATTAGTACTTGATTCAACTTTTTTCACAAAATCCCTGCAAATACAAGAGTATATTATCTTGAGCACACACACTGCAATGCCCCCGGGTGGTTAATACACCATTTCTTATGTTACCCTAGAACTGAATTCTTTTCAGCATTAAAACAGACAACTATCTTTTGCAAGATGTATCATCTGTCTAGCATGAAAAATTATCTTACAGATCAGTTAAAGAAATTTTTTGTACTTATATTTGGAATACTATTTCATTTGCTTATTAATTAAACAAGCAGCAAACTGTTGTCCTGTACTGCCGGAAATGTGAAAACTTAAAAAAATTCCAGGTAACGTTTAGATTAAAAATAAGATCTTCCAAACTACAAGATTTGTGTGTATGTCAAGGGGAAACATGATGAAGAGAAGCACTAACAAACTGCTGGTTAGATTACCAAGTTTGGAAGCAAAGAATTCAGGATTTGTGTTCAAATTGTGCTGGACCTGACTCAGTACAGAATTTTCAAGTATTTTCACTCTGGAGCTCAGTGCTGTTCACTGCCAGAAGCTTCATTAAACAAATTCATTCCTATGAAAATGTACCCTGATAAAACTTATTGACAAAGATGACTGCCATAAAACTACTACAGAGCTTTCTCACTCATGACTTCAACACTGTACACCATTTAGCAAAGTACTCTAAGAGCACAGTTAATACATAGCTTCAAATGTCTGATGCCATTACACTTGCATGAGATGATGACACTGCACTAGCACTTACCCACAGCAGTGTTTCTCTTCCCACTATAGAAGCTGAATGTGGAAGGGGAACATGGAACAGAGATGCAACATTCAAGAATACAAGCTGCTACAGAATGTTTAACTTCTGAACATAACTTCCTTCCTAAAGACAAGGCTTGAAATCTGATTCCTGGTCAAACAGGCCACAGAAATTCTGGAAAATGTCAGTACACTGGCACTGGTGTATTTTCCAGTTCTTGCTTCTAACTACCTTCAACACTTATTTCCCCTATTGCAAGAAAGTCCCTTAGCCTTTATGTGTGGTAAGCAGTCTCATTTCCAGTATTTTGAAGGTATTTACAGGGATAAAGCTGTAAAGCTTTATCTAAAGCTCTGTGAGACAGGAGGACAAGGAGGTAACAATACAAGGCTACAACATGCTGACTTGAAGAGGAGGCCACCAGGCAAAGGTCAAGCAGCCTTACTAATGGCTCAGCCAAGGTGGAGGAAGAAGAGACACAGAAGTGTTACAGTTCTCTTCTGCCCTCGAGCAATACATGCACATTTTCATCCACAAGACAGCTCAGCCCGGCCAAAGCTACCTAAGCCCTCACTGTCACTTGTTTATTTAAGAAAAAACACACCCACCAATATGAAAATCTTTTATGGCAGCAACAGGGAACCAATCCTATTTGACTACAGCAGGTATAAAATTGGTATATGAAGTCCTCCATGGTGTGGACAAGAATATGATTCTACCTCTCAGACAGGTTGATGGGTTTTGTTCCCCTCGCCCTCCAAAGCAGGAACACTCTTTGGTAAGATTTGCTTCTCTGCTACTTAGCAGAATGAAACTAAACTTAATTACTAGTGAAGTTAAGCTTAATGAATTGTAAATTGTAAACTTAGCTTACTCAATCATTGTCTAGCCTTAGTATATTTAGTGCTAAGGCAGTAAGTGCACTTATCAGTGACTAGATCCAAATCTTTTTATCTGTTGCCTCAATAAACTCTCTACTTTTGACTTCACAAAACTGTTTCAGTGGAAGTCCTTGGAGAGGCTCTATCAGGCAAACATCAAACCCATAGTCTTAAGATAACACTGTCTAAAAAATTAGGCTAGACATGAAAGCAGCCTAACAGAAGCTTAAAATAGTAAACCAGATCATTTCTGTCTGAAGAAATAAAGCCCATTTTTCTTAGCTTTTGTAATTTTGGTCACATCAGACCAAAACTGCATTTTTTTTTTAGTTTCAAAACTTCGAATTATTACTTATATGTACATAATGTGCCACTTGCCTTCTGAAATAGGGGGGAAAAATTCATGCATACAAGCTTGATCAGCAGATTCATACTCACCTGTCCCCACGCATACATATTGTTATGAGTCTGAGAGGGATTTACTTTTGAAAGCAGGAAACGAGCCTTTAAAAAATAAAGACAATAAATTAATCTTCTCAAATAGAATTTTCCTGCACTTAGAAAAAAGTTGCGTATGTATGAAATATGTCATTTCTATTATCTGGAGATACAGACATTGCAAACAGCACCTCTGTAAACAAAGCCACTCACTGGACTCCACAGCTGTAATGAAGAACTGCTAGCAACTCTGATGCAGCTGAAAACAAGCTTTTGTCTTTTTCAAGCACTAGCAAGCAAATGTGAGTATCAACAAGACATTAATTAGTAAGTTTTAAAAAAATAACACAAAAGAGTAATTCTGGTATTGGTTCAAAGACCCAGACAAGTACTGTATTTTCTGCCCTACACACCTTACTCAAAGAATCAGAGTCCAAGTCAGTACGGTTGAAATAATAATAAATAGCAGGATTCATAAATTAGGGGGAAACCTACTCTTAAATATCTTGCTCTATAAAAGCTTTAAAATTCAAAACATTGACTTGCAATTTATGTATATTGTAGCACAGAAATGCACGCTTACTACCAAAAATATCTCCCAACGTAATTAACACATCATTTCCCAGATTATATAATATATACTTCACCATACCTGGCTTCCTCCATGTTCTGTATCAATGTATCTGGGCATTGGAAATCTGGAATGGAGAATTTCTTGGGCATCATCTATTGGAGCTTGTAGCAAGTGGTGGAAATTCTCATATTCTGGCATATCCTGGTACCCCGACTTACGCCACTGCGCTATGGTCTGGGGACAGGGGAAAGACAGAAGCTTAGAACTGATTCGCCCAACTTTCTTAGAGGATACACAGGTCTTTTCAGAGGAGAATGTGCCATTGCTCGCCTCTTTTCTATCACTCATCCCTTTCTGCCCTATAGTAAGTTAATTTTTAAAAGCCAAGATGTGCAAGTAACATGCCAATAGATTTTTTTTTTCAAACTCTTAACAATGTGTGGTCCATTCGTATTTACTCTTTTTTGTCATCTTTTATATGCCAAATATTTTGTTTGGAGGAGGTCAATGATATTATTTACACTTCTCATATATCATAGACATGCATATTAGAGAAGTATTTACACTGGTATCTTTCACAGTCTGTAGCACAACCTCTCCACCCTCTAGGAGTGAAGCTGGCTGCTCAAGGTCAGCTCACAGATACAGGCAGTTGTTAGGAAAGACCTGGAGGGACCCTCAGCAGGGGTTCCTCCCTCCTCTGCTTGGTAGCTGCTTTTAAACTGAAGGTCTCATTCCTGGCTCCTGTCTGAGCCACATGCCTGTACCAGGCCATGTACCTGACTGATGTGGACCCCCACTCAGGGACTTGACCTCATAGCCAGAACTTGGACCTCCCCCATCCCCATCAACTTGTCTGGTGATCTGGACTGAAGGCTTAGTCTGGCTACTGCTCAAAACTGCTCTGCTTGCTTTGCTCAGGTACAGTGGGGACAGGTCCTCAGTGATAAGACCCTGCCTGCCTTGCAATGATGCTTGCTCCCTGTTCCCCTTCCCTCAGGGAGCAGCCCACCACTGCTGCTTACTGATAGCACCTTACAAAAATGAGGTAACATTCTGCTACTTAAGAAGTGTTGAAGTTTAGTAAATATTTTTATCAGTGCAGCTACAAGGATATGATCCAGAACAGTATTTTTCAAATTCTCAGCTGCAAACCATTTGCAAAGTAGTAAAAAGCAGTAGCTCAATTCCTCCAGGAAGGCAGAGCACCAGCAAGTCACAAGCACTTTAATTTATATTACTAAGGAATGTCTACCTGCCTAACTGCCAGGTGCAGTTCCACTCCTCCAGGACAGTACAGATAAAGGGTGACTATAGAACTTGCTGTTCTGACTTCCTGTCCCTGAAGAACCAACTTAAACCAATCTAAAATAAAGGAGTGAAAAGTGGGGAGGAGGGCGAGGCAGGGTATAACACTCTAAAGTAGGAAAAATATTGATCTAAACAAATACTCTGCATATTGAAGCTAATTAATCTCAAACTCATCATAAGAAACAGGACCAAAACATCAAGTCATGTCAGGTATTTGCATATAGACGTGTTAAACTACCAAACTACAAACACAAACTGGGACTCTGCTGTCAGCCACGCAGAAGAGAGGTCAAGCACTGAGGTCCATTAGAATTGGAGCCTGACTTCTAGTGACTTCCATAATGTAGCACTCCTACAGAAAAAATTTATGTAAGAAATGACAACTCTTACCTCTCCATGATAAATAAGGATTTGGAAAAAGGTGTCCATAAGGAGAATGCGATCTGGTAAAATGCTGCTGCTATCCAGAAGAACAGGCTAAGATTTAAAAATAAATTTAAAAATTATCAATGGATGAACTGAGCAATTAGATGGCATTGCCAGATTTTTTAATCAGTAACTGAATCTTAGGAACTTTTTCAATCACTTACTAAAGCTCTGTATTTGCTCCTTTTCATGTTCCACATCTGCAACCCACACAATCTCATTCTGAAGTTATCCTGCCTGATTCTATATATAAAACTTCATGAAAGTAATAAAAAATGTATTCAAGAGCTGAAACCCCTTTCATTATAATGCACTTTTCTAGTCTTTCAAGTACCTCCCTATTTACCCATACAATGCCATTAATTTGAATTGCATTTCAATGCATAAGGATTCAGCAGTTATTCAAATACAAGATTTGGGGTTTGTGAGTTGTTTGGGATTTTTTTTAGTCTTGTTCTTGCAACATATTATTACTGTGCATATATATCCCCCAATACTGTATATAGTAAATACTCATGATTTATGAAATTTAATGTAATATTTAAGGTTTTAAATCACCTTTTTAAGGGTGGAGACACTGTATTGGTGCTATATGATTTAATTGAATCAGTATTACTAGAGATAACAAAAATATCAACTATTCCAAAAATCAAGAAAAAAATATTATTATTCATTCTACACTGAGACATCAGCTCCTGTTTAATCATATTTCTCTTTCAATCACCAATGGAACTACTTGTTTTTCATACACGGGAGAGTGATCTTACACTTGCAAGCTGCTCTTCACAAACCACCTTATTACTTTCATTTAAATGCCACTTCTAAAAGTCTTTTTTTATATCCTCATAAATATACTAAAAAAAAAAAAAAATTCCTATAAAAAAGTTAGAAATCCAACCTGCCAAGATCCTTGACTACTACGTTTGTTTTCACTGCCTCATTCTCTTTTAAGTAAAAGACAACTTTTGTTATCTGCTGTCTGACACTTCTTCCAGAAGCTTCTTGGAAGACCAGCTTTTTATTTTAGGTTTATACAGAATGTGCCATGACAAGGTCACCTGGAAGGTTCTGTACTAAATCTACACATAATGGGAACCATATCAAAATTAGAAACTTTGGATTAAGGCATTAAAATAGAGGAAATTTTGTACATTAAAAAAAAACCTCAACTTTTCTTTCAGGCAACAGCAAAAGTACATTTTTAAATAAAACTATTTTTGTTTACATTTACATTCTAGCACCACAAAACCAAAAAATGCTCTCAAAAACTAAAAAAATAGTACCATCCTTTAGTTTAAAACATAACCTCTTTACAAAGTGACTTTTGTTCTCCAGACTGCTACATCAGAATTCTGAGATACGCCTTGTTCATAGCTGTTTTAAATTAAATGAATGTTCTTTCTCATACAATAAATTTTAAACCAATACATTTTGTAACGTAACAGTGAAGACAGCAATCACCTCTTTCTTAACAAAGCACCTTTTAACCCACTATGGAGTTATTTTACTGATACCTCTGGAGGTCCATTGAAAGAGTAGGCATAAAGAATTGGCTGAACCATGATAAGAGACTGGGTTAGATCCTGACGCATAAAATGATGACGATAGTAGGAGCTCTCATCCGGACTGTTGTTAAAAACTTGTAAGAAAGGAGATCTTCTCAAGTGAAACATGAACTGCAAAACAAGAACCATTGGTTTGAACTTTGACAGATAAAAAGGACAGTTCTACAAGGAGAAAATATTTTCCACAAACTACATGAGACCAATGCCACAACAAAACTGAATTCCAACTCCTTTAACATTTCTAATTTGTATATGCACCTTTGCCAGTTTTTACACACTCCCATGACAGTAAGAGAGGCATCAGAATGGGGAACCTACAAAGCAGCTTTGAAATCCTTCCTTTACTATAAGTTCTACTGTTCCTATGAGGGAGGTGGATGTTCTGGAATGAAGTAAGTTGCAGCACGTAAACAGAAAAAGAAACATTAACCATAGCAAAGTCAAACTTTGCTAGTAAAAGCATATGATTTCATTGCTGAAACAAATTCTCCACATGCTGACTCAATCTCTACACAACACCTAACACCTACAGACAGATCAGTAGGTAACTGAAACAGAAATATCATGGGAGTGTATGAAGAGTCCAAAAGTGAAGTGTCTGGAGCTATCAGAATGGAGAAGTTTATCAGAATGGATTATTAGCAAAGAAACTATTCAAAGTTTGATACTGTCAAGGTCAACTTCACAAAAAAGTGTTTCTTTTCAGTATCATAAATCACATGGGAGAGAAACAACAAAGCAAACCCATTTATTTTCTTATGTTTCCTGAATTTCTTCATTAGAATGTCCCTTTAAAAAGTGCCATTAAATGAATTACAAATTCAGGTGAGATAAGGATTGCATTGTAGGAGAAACAAAAAATTTACACAGTTAGACATTTAACTGTAAGGGCAGAGGACAAAGGGGACACAGCAGCACAGACAACAGAAGTGATTTTCCTAATGTCACATGCCAGACAGTAGTTGGGGGCAGGGGTTCTGTTCATCCTGATATGCCTTATTGTACTCAGTGCTACATGGACTCTTTCTTCACTGAGCATTCTCTTTTATCCCTATAGACAAACCTTCCTATAGACAAACTTACCTGTGGATAAAGTGAAAATGTTTCTGAAAATCTGAAAGAGCTTGGATCATCCTTGTGATACTCTCCAAATTTCTGACACTGGAGGAAATGAGAAAGAAAATCTATATTAAGAAATATACTTTGCTTGGTCATGCCATTACTGTAAGTTTGGTTTTAAAAGGCACGTGACTTGTACTGCTTACAACTTTGTAAACAAACAGAAACCTAGCAAAAACACTGACACAAGTTCTCTCTTTAACAAGCAGCCATTTTCTTGAATACGAGGCTTCAACAACTTTGTGTGTTGGTTGTTTTCCCCTCTAAAATCATTAAGCAGAGTTAGATGATTAAACAGCCCAGAAGACATTGTTAAAAATTAATTAATAAATGCTTACTTACAAATAAAAAAATAAAATAAATTTTTAAAAAGCCAAGCAGAAAATTGAACTTTTGAAAATAAAAAAAAAATTCCATATGGTTTTTCTAGATACTTTGCCTTTTTTTTCTGCTAAAAATACTTACTCTACAATATCATTATAAGCAGCAGAAAGTAGAGAAAACTTTCATTTCTGCTAATCGCATGTTATAATTTCTCTAAATTCCTCTTAATTATCATGTGCTGAGGAAACATTAAAAAAATCAACCGAAAACACACCTGCTCTTTTTTTAATTTAAAATAGAAAATCTTAGTTAATTCTGTATAGCCTCACGTAGAAATTAAGCATTCCGTTCATTTTTTGCTTTTAAAAGAAACCATCACTGAACAGCAGTCATTTATGTGTCCACAAACAAGAAACCAATCTGACTCTTTCAATATAGCTTGTTTTACCAGTCGTATAAGTTGTCTGTCCAGCCACCTCAGCACATCAGGCCCCTCCTCTGTCTCTGCCCTGTACACTGCCAATCTAGCCATGAGAATTGCAGCAGCTTCCTGGTCAAAAGATGCAGCAATGTTTTGAATCTGGGTCTGTGCATCTGCCCAGCTGCAAAATAAAAATACAAGGATTTGCATCACAGTGAAAGGAAAAAATCCAACCTCAAAATATTCCTTCAAAATTAAGGCAAAGAAAGTTTAACAATTAGCAGTTTAATAAACTCATGCTGAAGCTTCAAAAAATCTATTGGGTAGATTAAACAAGCAGTCTCCCAGTTAACCATTCTTTAATTAGAAATGTTCCTTATTTGTACAGATATCATGCAACCAGTGAAATAAAATATAATGTCACTAATAGAACAGCTATCATATTTTTTAAATAATTAATTGGTTGTTACAGAAAACACCGTCCACGCATCTAATCGCTATTCCCACATAAGCAATTTTCTTGCGCACTTTGCCAGTTCTTTTTAACTTACAGAGTAAACTATTCATCAGTCGTTTCATCAGTCACCAGGATTTTACTAATACAACTAATTATGTTAACAACACAGTCATATCAACAGTTAGGGCAATGCTTTTTTCAATAAACTGAATTTTCCATCAAATTAACCAAGCAATGATCTCCTTCAACTTAGAGTAAATAAATGTCACTGGACATTGAAAAATGTCTTCAAGATATTAAACATCATTTCCTAAAATTGTGAAGTATATTGAATCAAAGAAACTGCAGCTAAAGGTTATACACAGAATACCAGGTATTTACATCCCACTGAACTGCAGTTGGCACTCTCAAGTTATGAAGTGATTTTTGCCATTCCAAACATCTCTTCAGTTCAGGCCACAGAATTTCACTCAAAGCTTCCCCTTCGTCTAAAATCACTTGGCTTTCTTCAGAGCACTGCTATAATAACATTATACAGCCACTGTAACCTCTCAGAGAAGAAACAGTCCACAGAACAAAAGAGGCAACTGTCTCAAACAAGAAACTGCTTACAAAATCTACAAAGTAAAAGGCATATCTATCTATCTATCTACATATATATATCTATATCTCTTGACTTTTCAAAAATTATTCACAAGCAAAACATACTTTCTGGCAACTGTGGTCACTCTGATACGTCTCTGTCCACTGGAATGCTGGTACTGAGTCACAAACTGGATTGCACCACGCCCTCCTTGAGGAATGGGAGCATTGTGCTAAGTACAGAAGGAAAATAAATGAAAGGGAATCTCAAGATTTTACAGTACAATTTGAAAACTTGTAACTAATTACTAGAAAATTCTAACATTCTTTGCAATAGGCAGCCCCCGTTATTTAAATGCATTGTCTGGTGTTTTTATTATGCTGAGTACCTTTATTAAACACAGATAATCAACTTGGAGATTGTTAAGGGGCGTTAGAAGCAGTTGCTGGCTTCACCAGATATCCTCAAAGCAACCAATGCTCTCTCCTTACAGAGACAACATTTTCCCAAGGGGCCTTGGAATTCCTGGTTCCATCACATTCTATTTGAACACCATATGATTCACTGGAATTACAGGATAAGAAAACTGATACTAGTCTAAAATGTTGACTAATGAATCTGCAATAGTATTATCAAAACAAAGATCGGAATCCAGGTATAAACTGAAATTTCAAAACTCTGCTCAGTGAAAATACAGATTTACACACTATGTAAGCAACTCAGAAGAGGAGAAGAGTTGAGATCAACTATTACACACCGTGACTAGGCCGGTTTTAGAGCTACTAATAAAACAAGGCAAACATAAATATGCAAAAAAGTAGAATTGAAACTTGGCTAAGGTAAGTTCCAAGTTTTCAAACCTCTGCATAGATAACAAACTATGAAATACAGCATACCAAACATATAGAAACTACAGTCAGCTCAGTTCCTGAGCTGCTTCTTGGAACAAGAAATGGTGTGAGAATGAGTAGCACACTTGCTCCTCATGTTTTCATCCTCTTTTCTAGTAGCCCCCCAGGGAAACAGGAAACCTCTTTTGCCCCTATGCATTTCAATGAAACCAATCTTTGCTTGCAAATACTGAGCAATATATTAAAATGTAACACTATGTAGTAATTACCTTGTAACTAAACCATCAGAGAAATACTGAAAAGCACTTTTAAATATACCCATTACAGCATTTTCATATAATGCAATTAAAATACATTTAATAAGTAACACACTGAAAGAAAAACTTGGAGTTAGAGACTATAAACTCTATCCAAAATAAGTAGGTTCCTCAGTTCTCATTATCACTTACAAGAAGAAGATTAGCCCATCATTAAGCAGTTAGTGTCCACCTCTAAACTTTGACAACACAAAATGGCAACATCATTTTTATCCCTGCTACTGTGCTTGGGGAAATCATACAAAAACACAAGCTTCAACAGTCACCTAGAATAAAATTACTGTATTTAGAAGACAAGTAGACAAATATTTATTACCTGGTTTACCACCTCAAAGTACAGTGCAAGTGTTGTAGTAGGATTAAGACCACAAATCTTCCACTGACAAGTGCCTCCTGTTCCAATCTCCTGCAGAAAGATTTTGTAATACTTTTATAAACCAGAAGTATTTCCTGGTTTGTGAAATACAGCATCTAGCCATTATAGGTAACTGTTTGCAACTATTCTGTCACAAGCTTTCTCCCTGGTCACTCTGCCATCTTCTCAGACAAACACTCCTGCAAAGCAACTGCAGTGCTGAATGTAGGAATAATAAAAAAAAGAGACTACTGTTTTAAACAATTAATACATTAGAAAGATCAGGAGCTGGCATTAAAAAAAATTTTGAAAATGCAAGAAACAGGAAAAAGTACCAGACTTTGCTTATAGAGTCACAAAACAGGCAAAAAGCACATGTAAGTGGAATGACTCTTCTAAGGTGCAGCAGTAAAACTGTAAGCAAGCTTACACACTGTATTTCATGTAGTGACACACTCTCTAGTAACTAACAAGGTAACTACACAGATAGCAATGTATTTCAACTGACAATTCCTTTTTGGCATCAAAGCAACATAAATATCCAGCAAAACCAATTAAAGTAATCCATCATCCATAATGGACACAGTGAAGCCAAATAAAACACTTAAGGAAAACTATGCTGACAATATTGCCACTGCACCTGTATTCACTTGAAAGCATTATAGCTAGAGGAATTGTCCAGTTATCACTGAAATGAGCTACATGCACTCTCATTTTATTCATATTCAAATTTTAATTCAGATAATTTCAACAAAAAGGGGGTTGGAATATAAATTAATCATGATATAACTGCAAAGCAACAGACAATCTCACAACTGAATTTCCTATTACCTTCTATGAAATAGATACGTAGCTTAAATGAGATGTACCTTTAACTTATTTTTGGTGTTTTTAACTTTTATTGAAATATATGCAATCTCTTCAGGCAATGAAATGAGAAAAATCAGTACCAGATCACCAAAAAAAAAAAAAAGGCTGTTTATATTGAAATTTTTATATTCACAAAGATCCAAACATAAATAACTTATGGAATAAATGTGCTTATTAAAGCAGGCCATTTGTGAGCATTTTCAAACTGGGAAGTGCTCTGTTATGCAGATTGTTAGGAACAAAAGTGAGACTTCTCAAACACAAGACATTTTGGTCACTTGCAGGAATTGGGTTTTTTTTATTGGTAATCAAAAGTTAATAATACTATCTGATAAGAAAATAAGTGATGATTTAAGTCTAATATAATTTAAAGGCATTACTTCAGGAGCCCACAATGGTTGGATCATCCAATCAATTAATTAAATGTGCATTTGGTGAAACAGCTACAAAAATGGGAAGACAGAGTCAAGATAAAAGGGATGTTTCCAAACTCTTGTGCCTTCCTGTTCTGTCAATTCTTCCTAAAAAATGTATTTTCATGGTTCTCTTTGGATAAAAGGAGACAGCTCTGATTTTAACAATACAGCATGCTAACTCACTATCTACTCAGTTTCTGCTACATCATCATGTAACTTCTGTATAGTAAGTTTAAAGCAATCAAATTTAAACAATCTAAACAAGTGGACATACCTAAACAAGTAACGAGGGATCTGCAAGGTCTAATACAATTGAATCTGACCTAGTAATGAATGCGAGCTTGCACGTATTTAGTTTAAAAATCAGTAAAAAGTGAACATTTTGTTCCATTTATGGAAAAGTTTCAGCCTCTCTTCAAGTCCAGAAATCTAAAATCCTATTTTTTCATAGTAGAATATTACCTTCATTTTTAGCGAAGTTTACTTACATTTTCTGAGACACATGGTCCTTTAGAGTTGAGAGAGACACAGGGTCCAATCGCTCCAGAAATCTTTACTTCTCTTGAAGTCTTCATATTTCAAATAAAAATATACATTAACATGGCATAGCTAAATAATTCGGTCTCATTTTATCATTAGATAATTGAAACCTCAACACAGATTACTGATACCTTTAGGGAAGGTTACACATATAATAAGGCTTGATACATTTGGAGACACTTTTCAGTTTCTACTCTTAATTACGTTTGTTTGCTATACCAATTAGTGTATCTTAAACAACAGCATGAACATAAATTAAAACATCAAGAAAGGCTGCTTTATTCATAAACATAAGAGCCTATAAAGTATACTGGGTAATGTTTCCTTTCTAATGAAAGGATTAAAATATTCAACGGTAAGATTAAAACTGAAGACTAGTAAAATAAGCTTACACACACCTGACAAGGAATTTATACTCTATGTCCTAAACACATTTAGCTAAAAGCAAGATCCAGTTATTTACATTCTTCCAATGTCACTGTCCTGTTTGAAGTGATCTGTATGTCCCTCTAGAACTGGAGTTCCCTTTTTACATTTTCCAGGATCTTTCAACAAAATCCCCATGAATATGTATACAAAAAGAAGAGGGTTCAACTATTTGTCCTCGTAGTAAAAATTTAAACAGAATTTTACCAAATATGAAAATAGTCTCATATCCTTCTACAAAGTGGGACGGTAATATTTTTCAACAAACATCAAAGACGACAGCGCCTGAACCTACAGCATATTCAGCTCTAAGCTTCTCACAATGGGGGAGGTAAAAAACGACACTGTTAAAATGCCAGAGTGGATTTTGATAAGGATGGAAAATGAAAGAAAATTTGTCCTGGACTATGCAGAGAAACTGACCTATCTAAAACCAAGAAACCACAGATACCAAAATCTAAGGTCACAGCATTGTGAGTTTCTAATGGAGACATTTATTTTACTTTAGTCTCTCTTTTGGCTGCCACTGAATGCAAGGTGAGAAGGAACTACCATTATACCTAACTCGCATTTACAGAATCACAGAACTGCAGAAAGATAGTTAGGCAGTAACAGCTATGTACAGGCCAATCTTAATACATCTGTTGAGCATGTTCCTAAAGATTTCCTTAAAAGAGCAAAGATTCCACAGTTTGTAGCAATCCTATTCCACTGTTTCACTAACAGACTGCATTTTTGTATGCTTACCTTTATTTCTAATGTGCCGCCAAATCCCATTTTAAACTGTCCTTGCATATCTTTAGTGAATACTCTCTGAAAAGTTTGTTTGAATAATGATGTATTGAAAGAGTCTCCCATTACCATGTAGCCTCTAGACAACAACAAAAAAACCAAACAAAACTCGTGAGTTAAAATAGATTATTTATACAGCTCATTTTTATTGAAGACTAAAACTGAAGACAGTTCATTGTGAGACATATTTTTACCTTCATAAAACAGACTAATGTTAAATTTGTTACTTGTTAAACTTGCTACAATGTTAAGGATCAAATTTTTAAGTGAGCTTTTTGCCCTATGGATCTTAAGGTCATTATATTATGTAACAAAATCTTTCACTGGGAAAATACTATACTGGACTTTAAACACTAAGGATGTCTCAAGGTCCTGTCACACGGTCAGTTTACTTTTAATATTTATTATTCCAAACTACAGTATTTTGTGTAGTTCACTCATTATTTCAGGGTTAAATCTGTGCTCAAGAAGCATGATTTATTTTTATGCTTAGCAGTACTCTGTGGATGTAACTGCAACAGTTGCTACTTGTCGTGAAATATCATACCCTGCCTTTAGAAAATAGTAATGGGAGATATTATTTTCAGTCATCAAAAAATGTTAATTGAAACCTTTTAGTAGGTCAAACATTACACCCAAAAGAAGTTTCCAGGTGGATACTCAAAAATAGAAGAAAATAGACACGGATAGAATCAGAAATTCCTCCCCGTATGCAGGATGTAACCAGAAACAAAATAGAACAGCTGTATGAGAAATAAACAAACTATACATTAAGGCTACAGAAACAGGGTGAGTCACACGAGCAGACAGAAAGAGCAAAATAGTATAAACAAAAACATAACTTGAGTTTGATGCAGAAAAGGAATAGGTGTCAATATGCAGGTGAAGTCAAATTTAAACATAAATAGCCTGAACAGTGAAGGCTCCCAAGCTAAGGCTATATATACAGCTCTGAAGAGAAGCAGTGATTAGCATGACCAAGCTGGCCTGAAACTCAGGAGCTGTACCTGATAGTCATCTAAACCACTAGCTGAACCTATAAACAACAATATATAAAAGAACAGCATAAACAAGACAGAAAGAATAACAGAGGGTTTTGTACCACTCTGAAGAACAAGAAAAATAAGGATGACAGGTCCTTATCGTTACTGAAACCTGCCACTTACACAAATACACACAGAAAAACAGCAACAGCATATCTGATAAATATTCTGTTTAAAAGATATCCATGTTATTCAAGCCTCAAAAAGATCACATTAAAAGAAAACAGCAAACCTGCTTCTGATTAAACCCAGAATTGTGGTGACAGATCTGCCAGAGGCCAAGATATTCCAAAATTCCAGTATAAATGCAACCATCACAATTTATCAGTGTTTATGCTTTTTTTTTAAAACAGCAGAAGGTTTTTTGCAAGTGCTTCCTGTTAAACAACTTAAAAAACTAAAAGACTGCTTCATATACTACTAAAAAACAAATGGACACATACCCAGTGTAGTTGGGACAACACTTCATCTCCAGTAGACCAGTCTGATCCAATGCACATGCATATATGTCAATAACATGACCATTTGTTGCAGCTCGATTAGCCAGGGCTTCAAAATGCTAAATGCAAGATGAAAATACAGTTCATAGCAATTTACAATGTGAACTCTCCTCATCTTCATATTAAATCCTAAACTTACAAAATTTTTCTAAAACATTATCAGACTTTATTCACATAAAAGTATATTTTTTTCCTAAAGTTAAAACTAAGACTGGAATTTTCAACACTTTGGGTTTTTTTCTGATCAGCTGAGAGCCTGACTCACACTAAAGAGAACTGTGGTTGCTATTTAAATTAGAAAATTACTTTTATCTTCTTCCTTTTAAACTTTGTAGTTAGTACTAGATCCAGCACAAAACTGAATTTACTATTCTAATCTCAAGTGTCTACAATGAGAGGTGCCTGCAACTGAGCTAATTGTTTAAGATCCCATTATCAGTCAAGATGAATTCAACAGGTTTTGAATGCAGTTCATCAACCCAAATGTACTAAATCAAATTAACTATGACTAAACTCTACAGCCTAATCCTCTCCCAACTAGAGACAGTTTTGAGCACCTGCCTTAAAAGCACCAGCTTACAACACTAGATATACCATTTGGTCACAAAAATTTTTTTCTGAATTAAACCAAAGAAACGCTCCAAAGAACTTTAATGTGATCTAGACAAGTCCTAACTCAATATACTGAAATTTCTGAAGAAATTCTTGAGACATACCACTATTCAGAGCCAGCTAAACAAAACCTCACAATTCTCACCTCTTTACAAACTTGCTATAACTAACAGCATTTTACAGTGCCAAGCAATTTAAATGTTTACTTACTGGGAATATGTATGAAATCCCATGATCATCTCTTACCTTAGTACCCTTTTTAACATATTTTGCATTGTCTTTTTCGATGTCATGCCATGATCTTATAGGCAACTTCAATTCATCCCCAACAACCATGCCAGGTCCCTGCGTAGCTGGTCCTCCAATGAACATCATTATGCGGGCACCAGTATTAGGGAAAGTGCACTGCAGGAATTAAAGACAAATAAAACCCTTGAGTTTTGCTACAAGCTGAACAAAATAAATAGATATGTGGGTATTTATCACACTGCTAGGATTGTAACAACAACTGCATTTTTTCACTCCAAAAAGTTAAACCTGCCAATAATTCAATTCTCAATTTTGCCTTATTAAAATGTGTAAATGTCTATGATATTCTATGAACATAAGGGATAATATCCGTCAGAATCATCCTACAAACCTAATACACATCAGTTAGTAAGGTTTTTACATACTGATTGTGGCAGCTTTTCTGCAAAAAAATTATCTACGTTTTAGCACAGCTGTAGTTAAAGCTATTACCTCAAGGAGTCCTACAGCTATAGACAGGGCCACTCCAGAAGAACGTAAGGGCCGTTTTCCTTGTGGAACAGGCCAAGGATCCCGCTGCAGTTCACCCAACAGATCAGTAAGATTCATATCAATTTTCTGCACTGGTTGCAAAAATCTAGAAACAAATACGTGGAAGTAGTTTAGATTTAAATTATTAAATAAAAATTTTATCAATTGCTCACTAGCAATGTATTAGACATGTATTTGAAATGTCTAATTCTAGATTCTAGTCTGAATTCAGAACAATGTCTCTGCTTCATCAAAATAAAGCAGTTTGGAATTACTACGTACACACTCAGCTTAAGAAGTTCAGCGAAGAGCTTGCAAAATTGAAACTTGCAGACTTAGAGATACCACCACTATCCAGAAAGAACCCTACCTAGTCAAAAGAACAGAGCAGGTGATGACCTATGAATCTCAAAAAGAAACATATTTCACTACTTCAGTGACAATCAATGATCAGTAAGGAAATTAACATGCAAGATCTCTTTCATGCTGTTGAAGGAAGTCTACATATGCAGCTAATTTTTGCAAGGCAGAGATGGCAAAACTGTCTTTCTTTCTCGTAATTTTATAAATTCCTTCTATGTCACAGTGAAATACACAAGAAAATCCTGTAATTTCTGAATGAGAGACCAAAGGGGAGGGAAGAGGACTATAAGAGGGAGAAAAAGGGAAGGCACAACTGGATATCTGCATAAGAAAGGGGCACTAAAGCATCTATTAACACTTTCCAGCACACCAATCAACAGAAGCATCATTATTACTATTTATGTATCTATAACATGCCTCTCAAAACACTTCCAAAAATCATCCAGATAGTATTACTATTACCCATTGAGTATTTTCTTCCCAGTATAAATTGTAGGAAAGAACAGTCTACTAGTAAATTTGTGCCTGACCAAGAACTTTGGCTGTCAGTTTACTGTTTTCATGGTCATAAAACCTAGGTTTTCCAGTACATCAGTGTAGTCAAGGTACATTTTAAGATGTTTAAAGCTTACCTGTTAGAAGGTGGTGGCTGCTGGACTTGAGGACCCCGACCAACTTGTGCAACAGCTACTTTTGTAAGCCCCAGCATTTCCTGTAGTCAAATAAATAAGATTTTATTACAAAATTTGTTTACAGACTATCTCACCATTAGCACCTTAATGATTTATTTTTGTTTGCCTCTGTTCATTACCTGAAGCTGTTTTGCAGAGAGGTCCTTTGTTCCTCTGAAGACATAACTTTTGGAAATTCCTTCACAGCCAAGCTCATGAACTTGCACCATTCGGCCAAAGGTAATGAGACCAACTAATGCCGTTGGTGGCAGAAGACTAAGGGACATTTGCATGGATTCCTTCAGAGCTTGCAAGTCTTCATCTTCCATGCATGTATCCACAACATAAAGAAATATCAACGGCATCTGAGGACCACGCTTTGAGAAACACAATTATAATCACATGAAAAACAGTATTTCTGGAGTACTTAAAGGATCAAAAATGAACAAGTAAGATACATCTCGTAAAAGTTTTAATTTAAATCATACCAGTAATGTGAATGTTCCATCTAATTTAACTCCCTCTCAATTAGTAATCAGGATCCAGAAAAAAAACCCTACCAAAGGG
This sequence comes from Corvus hawaiiensis, assembly GCF_020740725.1. Taxonomy (NCBI): domain Eukaryota; kingdom Metazoa; phylum Chordata; class Aves; order Passeriformes; family Corvidae; genus Corvus; species Corvus hawaiiensis. The sequence goes on along the minus strand of NC_063218.1, from coordinate 24,329,356 downwards.
AACTCTGTACAAAAAGGAAATGCTTACTACAGAAGAAAAGAAAAAGTCCTTTCAGGAGTTGAGATAGTTTTGAAGCATGAGCCAATTACATACCTCTTTTAATATACAACGAGCTTTTATTGCTCCAAGGGAACATAACAATCATAAAGCTATTCACAATTATAAAATATTCTAGCCTGATGACATTCCATGGCATTTCACCTCAGAATTTTTTTCTAGAGACCATCTGTACTTTTTATTCTAGATAAATAATTTTGCTGTACTATGAGCAAACATTCTATTTACTTTGCATTACAAGAGTTGGCAAAAAGTATTCGTTCTTCCTTTGATTAAAATTTGTAAGGCTTCAGTGAGAATTCAGATTACAATTTGTCTCACTGAAGTCTTAAAAATTTTAATCCTCAAAAATGGAATTTGGAGATTAAAAATTTGCAATTGCAAATTTTTGCAATTTAGAGGTTTAGGTCTGTTTTTTATTTCTATAAAAAGCAACCTCTATCCTGAAAAAAGATGAATACTAAAATTCAAACACCTGAATTGAATATGTATTAGCTGTTGTCTCTAAACCAGGCAGCACTAAAACTAACTACTCATCATTCAAATACAAACCTAAATTCAAATGATTAATGAGGGGTGAATGAACAGTCAAATCTGAACGACATTACTTCAGCAAGCAACAGAGGTAAGCAGCCTCCTGACACAAACATCAATTAAACTCATTGTAAAGAAACACACCTAATAGAAGTATCACCTTTAGAGAACTCTCTTTTTCTTTGTTTTTTAAACCAGTCTTATTAGACATCCCAATGCTCAAATGTTTTCCTTTTCCAGCTGATGGCAATAATGTTCAATCTACTAACAAGCACACATATACTCACAGTCACTAAAGTACAGTGGAGAAGTAAAACCGAAATTTATTCTTTTTGTATACTGCAAGGCAATAGATGTTCAAGATTCTATTTAATGATTTTACCTGTACTACATATTCAATGCTGGAGAATTGAGGCAAAAGTTCAGCTGGCTGATTCATTTCAGATATGCCAGCATAAGTAGGGGGAAACTGCAAATAAAAACACAGAAATTAAATATAAATAAAAGATTACAATTTCTACAAAAGCGGAAAAAAAAGGACTTCTTTTCAACAGATATTCACTATTGCTGTGATTAAAAAAATCTCAATGCAGTGTCTGAAGATACGGTTGCACACTCCTGCTCTTGCTGTCAATTTCAGTTTGCAAATATAATTTGAAAAATCAAGATTTTCATTTCACCTTGTGAAAAGTATTTTCTATATGTTGAATGTTTTATTTCCTTACCTGGTTTCTCTGGTAACAAAAGTTGCAAGCCCAGAGTTTTGCTCGATAATCCACTTGGCTATAAAAATACAATAGGAAAAGTTTATATAGCATAATCAATTCATTTTCCTCCACTGCCCCTAGAATACTTTTCTTTAAAATTTTAAAAAACACATTGACTTTGAAAAAGCTTCCTTCTAATATACTTTCTCCTAAATACCCTCATTACAAACTGAAAATAAGTGGAGCATTACACAGCTGTATCAGCCAAATTACTGTGTTTAGGGAAAAGGAATGGTCTTCAGGAAAAAGATGCAAATAAGAATGTAAAAATACAGGCTTCACGCCTATCTTAGAGCCTTTAGCAAATCTCTTTAACTCTACTTTCGTATTTTTTATCTTTTTCTGCCTCTGTCTATTAGTTGTCATGGTGTGGGACTATCCTGAATATACACTATGCCCTAAAAAACCAGGTTCCAACATAACAGTTCTCTCTATAACAAAAACAACATTGTTTTCAATTGATGAGTCTACCTCCTTTTGCCTACATTTTTATTAGTATTCAGATAGTTTAAATAAAAAATGTAAATTCTATCTTCATGCCACAGAGATATCTTAACAAAGTCCTAATGACATCTTAAGGGAAAGTCAACTTAATAGTTCTCAATATGCACTTCCTGCTATTACATCTTGTCCTGTCTACAAGAGCAAATCTTCAGATAAGTCCCAGCATGCTGTAAACAAAACACAGATCTATTGCTATCTAATTCTCTTTACCAGTTATACAGGCTGCAAATTACCTAGCCCAAAGTGCCACAAAGGCTTCAAAAGTCTCCCCAAATTGAGTCTCCAATCACCCTTTCAGGGGGAAATAAAATCCAGTCATGACTTACATACACAATACAGAAAAAATGTCCCTGTAATGTTGGCATCTGTCTGACCCTTTACAAGTTTGTCTTCTCACTGGTTTTCTTCCAGCCCTCAATAAAAGATAATGCTTCTGAAAAAGTTAACTGCAACTAGCCACTGCAGCTGTTTAATACTGAAACACAATTATACATCTGCTCTGAAGTTGTTTTTTCTCCCAAGCAGGGACAAGTTATTCGTAACATTAAATTTGCATCTACATCTGATGTTCTCTGACATCATATCTAATCTCTATCATTCAGGACCCTTCCCATGCCTATCAAACTCCAACTTAGAAATCATTCTGTTTCTTTTCCATACTTCTATGACAGGAATGACATATGAAATACCTCCTCTGCTTCCAACCCAAACTTACCCATGACTAGTCCACAATCATTTGAGCTTGTGCCAATATCACTCTTAAGCTTAAACAGCTTTCCACCCTCTTTTGTGCCTACTTCTGATGTTATCTGTCTATCACCTTCTGCTTTGGTAAATTAAACCAGATAACCTGCTTTGGTCCACAAATGAACTAAGGTCAGTAATAAATGTAGTTCATTTCACTTGGAAATTAAACTATATCAGGGTCCAACTGTTCAAAAGATACAGTATTGTAACTTTTTACCCAAGTCATTTTCAAGAGGCAAAATGAAAGAGTATACTAACTCCCAAGATGTATAGTTCCAGAAAAATAACATACCTAATCAACAGTAAGAACATTGAAACTACTCACTAAATGAAAGCTATGTTTTAGGTATATATGTTACATATGCAAATCTATGTGCAGAACCTTCTAAGATCTGTAAGTCTGTGCTGTATAATGATGTGAGGAGTACTTGAATTTCCATACGCCAGATCTTTCACACAGTTCAGCTATCACTGTTCTCAAGATTCTAAGGCCAAGTACTGGAGTAACACATGCATTAGGTTTACCATAAGGGATTCAGAACAGCTCGGCACGTGGTCCTACTGCACAACACTGGCTCATACTGGATAGGAGGCAAGTCTGGCCGTTCCTTCAGTGGCGTGAAGAGGGCAGCCACCGGGACTACCATTCTTGTAGCTTCAAGACGACTTGAAGGCCAAACATTCCAGCTGAATCTAACTCCATCTCTGTCCTCATTCTGCTGGATAAATTCCAGGAAGGTTGTCATGGTCAACTTCTCCCTTTATCACTAAAATAAAATCATAACTGTTAACAGAATGTTGACATGCAAATATTTTTATCCACTAAATGCTGAATGCACTTAATGACAGTCACACATTCAAATACTGTAACTGAGTTACAGTCAATAAAACACTGAGAAACACTGAGAAGAGCTTCTTAAATCCTAAAAGCAATGAGCAGAATTCTAAGGGAAAACAAAATTTGTTTTCTAACTTTATTTTTGGTATCTCATGATGCAGTCTACATGCAAACATAAAGAAATAACAACATGATATTCCTACAGCAAAGCTAGCAAATAACTTTGTAAGAAATACAAGTGCCATATTCCAATACATTATCTACAAAGAGGCACTTTTCAACAATTCTTTGAATTCAAATTTACCATTTTGGGCATTGACCTAAGGCTTTCAAAATTTTCTGCTACGATTATTTACAAGCTGGAGGATGGGGGAGCACAGACACATCTGAAAAGCTCAACAGGTACCTGCGAATATCTGGGAAAGTTAGCAAGGAGCGCTCCCTCCCCCCAATCCCAAACTCCTCAGCTATAGACACACTGTTCCTGACTATCTGCTGCATGCTAGTACCTTTTATAGTACACATAGCACAGGCTTTTCCAAGAACTACAATATCTAAACTCACACTGCTTAATAATTAAGGATTTAAGCCTACATGAAACACCTAAGAGGAAGTAGTAATACTCCTTGATCTCAATTTATACTGTACAAAGTTAATGAACAGCTATTAGAAACACTGGAACCCTCCTGAACTGGGATTTAAATCAGGAATTCTCACAAGCACATTAATATTCTTAGTCCTGCCATTACAGACACTACAAGAGACTCCTAGAAACTCTCAATTTATCAAAACCTACCTCTATCAAAATTACACTGGCACTGCACCTTTAGCTTCTATGACAGCTAAAAACTTTCCAAGTTATTTTAAATTACAGGCTAACTTAATGGTTTTATTTTAATCCTGACTTTTAAGAAAACAGATTAACAAAATACACAAAGCAAAGGGAAGTGCTGCATTTCACAGTTAATATCCTTAGGAAATAATCAACTCCCAATATTTTAATGGGCATGTCTTACTGATCTTAGGAGCAAATCTGCTCCTATCTAGACATGTCATGGCAATTACAACACAGGGAGCATGAGGGACTTTGTGCATAAGAGCACTTCCACCATTGCTTTTACTCAAACTTCTGCAAAGCCATTGGGCAGGGGACAAAACTGAGCAAAAGAGAAAATATCTGAAAGTTGTAATTACTACAGAAAAATCAGAGACAGAAATTAACTCAGCTAAGAGAGGAAAGAACAGCCTGGCATTTGAAGAGAATATAGAATTTAAGAAATTTCTCTCCTAATAAATCAAAATCCATCCATGTTTTGTAAAAAATTGGAAGGAACACTATCTCTGAAAAATGGGGTACTGATGGAAGAATCTGCATAAGGCAACTATCTCCACTATAACCACAAACTAAACAATCTGTCCATCTAAAAATTATTTCCTGAGAAGACAGAGAAAATTGCAACTTAAAGCTATTTCACCCATTCTGTAGCATCAGCTACAGAGTTCACCAAATCCAGCTCCAAACACTGCAACGTGTCACACTTTCTGTACTGGACTTCAAAGCATTTTCTCCACATTTTATTCTACGTTTGAAATGGCTGTACCTGGATATTACTTTCACCACTCAGTTACTGCTCCTTAAAGGGCAACGTACAAACACCAGTGTGCACTGAGTAATCACGTGCACACACATACATAAAGGATTTGTTGGATTTACTGAGTTAAATACTGTTATTTTCTAGTAAAGTATGGATTTCCTATTAGGAAGGCAAAAGTGGCTAATAATCAAGTTCTCCTCCACCTTTTCTTCTGTTCTTTTCAAGAGCCAATAATGTTTACCTCTTGGTCTGACAAATTACACTCAGTACCATTGTTATAGCTATGCAGACACATTTTCTGGGATGGGTGTGGAGATGCATTATACAAGAACAGCAAACCCTCCTGGCCTACAGGGTACACAACAAATTTCGGACACCTGAATGCCACAAAATACACACTGCCACCTCGGAAAACCACAGAGAAGGGATTTTCGGAACAGCTGAATAGTAACAGTTCCCACATTGGAGTGGCACTGCTTTACTTTTGCTGTAGATTACGATATCCAGAAAAAAACAGAAGTCCTTTGCTGGCTTGCTTCCTCCCTCCCACTACTAAGGCTGAATGTACCTGCACCATGACAATCTCAACTGTGTCTCACAAAAGAAGCCACTCGTGAATTGCATTGAGAGTCACTGGTTGACTATCAGCACCTTTAAACATTTATACATCACAGGTAAATGTGTCCCAATATAGAATATACCAGAAATAATATCCCCTAATCTTTGCATGCATATACAAACAAAATCAAAACATTTCTCTCTACGGCATTGTAAGAGTTCCAGCACAGACAGACTGAAGTCCCTCATAGGACCATGTGTTTAAATACCACTAAATGAGTACAGTTCATTGCACACTTTTCTTACAACACACCTATTCTTTCCGTTTATTATGCACTAACAGCCCGGTAAAAGAGATTAATAATAAACCTTTAATTAATTTTTTATGCCCAAATCACATATCAGATACAAACCTATTTCAGTTCCAAGGAGGAACTAAAATATACGAGTAGAATGGTTTAAATAGTTATCTAAAGTAAGGTGCTGACAACATTTTCACCATTCAGACGCAGTCATCCTCCAAATCTGCTTTCCCAGACCTCTCGCTGAGAACTTTTTTTTTTAAACAACCAGGGTGTATCATAACCTACCTAAATTAAAAAATAAACACGTACTCAAAAGCAGCAGGGCCTGCATTTCTTGTAGCTTTATCTACACGGCAAGGCACCCCCGTCAGTGGCACAGCGGCGTAGGTACAGCAGAACTCCGGGACAGGAGCACCACAGGCGCTGCCGGCGAGAGCCGCCCTTTAGCCCCGGCCGTGCAAAGGCCGTGCCGCGCCGGCCCTACCCGAGCGCCGGCAGCCCCGGCCGAGCTGGGGGCTGCTGGCGGCCGCTCGCCCAGCCCCGACCCGGCGGGCGCTCCCCGCCGCACGGGAAGGGCGCTCGCACCCCCGGCGCGGGAGGCCGCGGACAGTGCTAACCAGCCGCCGGCGGTAGCCCCCGACCCTCAGGCCGCCGGGGGCCCCGAGAGCAGTTTCGGGCACCCGGGGACACCCCACTGCCAAGAAGGGGACGCGGGGAGCTCCCACCACGCTCGCTCCAGGCCCGGCAGCCGTGCGGGGCCGCGCGGCCCCGGGTGCCCCCCGTGCCTCCCAGCGCGGGGAGCGGGGCTGCCGCCTCTCCGCGCCGCGGCACCCCAGCTCCGCCGGCTCGGGCTCCCCGCGCCCTGCGCTGCCGCCTCAGCCCTGCCCTGCCCTGCCCGCTCACCCGCGTCCCGGCCGCCGCCGCCGCTCCCGCTGTGCTCGCTCTCCCCGCCCGCCCGCTCGCAGCCGCCCCGGCGCTGCCGACGCATCAACATGGCTGATGGGAGAGTCCGCGCCACGTCAAGGGGCAGAGAGCGGGGGCGGGCTGAGCTCCGCCGCTCCCCCGCCCCCGGGGCACCCCGCCGGCGCCCCACGGGCCTCCCCGGCCAGCGCGGCGGGACCGGCCTCAGCCATCGCACAGCTCTGATCGTCGCTTCGCCGCCTTGATGGTTCCTGCTCGCGTGTGTGTGTTCTCTGCCCTGTTTGGCTTTCTTCTAAAGGTCGGTCGTCTGCATCTCGATCCCAAATCCGTTCAGGAAAAAAGGCGTCCTGACCACGGGGAGCAGTTTTGCTTTCTCTCCCCGCCGGCAGCGCTCGGCTCCCCCGTGCTGCGCCTGTGCCCGCGGGTACCGGAGCTGCTCTGTCCGCTGCTGCTCTGTCCGGCATGGAATTTCTCCGGGCCGAAACAGCCGCGCTGCCGGGAGTCCTTGAGCTCACCCTGCTTGTTCCCATCTTCCACCATGTGTACTTACGGCAACTTTTTAATCAGGAAGATTGTTTGCGTGTTTCTTCTGAGTGCCTGGAAAAAAAAAAAAAAACATTGAAATTATATTCCTGGTGGGTTTTAGCCTGAAACAATCCTATATCTCGTATTTAATAAACATTTAATACATGTTTGTTTACTGTCTGTACAATAACTATCACATAGCCATTACTGTATGGGTTTGTCCGGGTTTTTTGTTAGTGTGGTCAGCTTTTTATCCCAAACGCAAGTTATAGTGACTCTTCGGTTTCAGGAATTATTTTTAATAAGCCGGTCATGAAAGGCCAGAACAGTAACTTCTATCTTTCCTGATACATCTTAGTGCAACTAATTCAGACATGGGGGAGGACTGAAAAACATTCTGCTGACTGCCATATCCTCCTTCAATGCAACTTGGAAAACATTCTGTGACCACCAACCAAATATAAATGACTAAAACAACTTTATTCTCTTTTCTAATATGTCAAATGTGATTATGATAGAATTTCTTTGCCATTACTATCTCCAGTGTGGTTTACCAGTCCTCTTCAGTCTAAAAACATGAATAGGTAAACAACAGCGGAATTTATGGGAGGGATTTTTAATTTCCTCATCCACAAATCTCACTGCCGTTTGTGGGAGTGTTAAGCTTGCCAATGACATGTAACATCCTCACTCTGAACACAAAAGAGGAAAAAAAAAAAAAAGACCAACCCCAGAACATGCCGAACAGCAAACAGATGCACAGAAGGTGACTCAGTGTTATAACTTCAAAAGTATTCAAATACCTTGTGAAATATTTTCAGAAAATTACCTTGAAAAGAGGCAAGTCCTGAAGTAGGACTGCAGGATATGAACTGTATAAATGAGAAAAAGATACAACTGACATGTAAAGACACTCAAAGGGCAAGAAGGGAAAACAGGAAAGTATACTACTCTGAAAGTTCACTACAAATAAAAGATATTCAGTATTTTTAATTAGTCTTTAGCACAATTAAATTTCATTACATAAGAACTCAATCCAGTGCTCTAAACTTAAAGAAAAGTCTTGCAGCTGTTACGATGATGCAAACCACAGAGAAAATCAAGGAGAAAGAAAAAAGTAGAACAGAAAATACATATATACTCATTATAAGAAAATATTTTGTTAGCTGCCCATACCACATTAGAATGTAGATTGAAAGCATTTTAATTTTTCATAATGCAGAATTTATGTGGGGGGTTTTTGGGTTTGCTTGGGTTTTTTAGCCAACAGGGAATATCCGTTAATGCAGCTCACCCTTTCTTTGGAAAAGTACTCTTCCTTAATACCTAAGCAGTTGAGGAGAAAGAATATACATTTCCAGTTTCATCATCTTCTTTCTCCACTGAGTCATATTTGCTACCATTGCATCAGCATTGTTGGTAAGACATGTTAGGAACAATTTTATTACCTGTTGAAGACTATCTGTAATAATTAAAAATATGTTGCTTTATTTAAAAAGTATCAACAAAAAGTTCCAGAAAAGGTAATCTAAACATAGAAATTATATTTAAAGTGTATTTATATCTGTGCATCCTCTTTCTGTTCATAGTTCTTGACTTTACAACAAATAGGAAAAATAAGTTCTGAATATTACTAAAGTATTAGAAATGAACTTTTTATAGCTGGACTCACCAAAGTTTTTATCTTGATCATCAGTCAGCCTTTCCAGAGTTATCACTGTAGTCTTAAGCAGGTTTTATTTCTAGTGGTGTCTGCAATTGCTGCATACTCAACTCGGACATTAGATCCGGGTTTCAGAAATAAAACTCCCTGGTACACGTAGGTGCTTTTGGAAACACCCTAAAACAAACAAAAGCCATTGGAGAGGAGGAGTTAAGGCAGGTGTTTATTTAGAACTGCTAAAATACAGATGTGCAGGGGATTAAAAAAAAAAGCATCGCTTTTTTTTGAACTTATGTTAGAAGTATCTAAAACTACTGTGATATAGTAGATCTAAACTGACTTTGCTGCAGAACTAATAGGAAAGATAATATACTGATTGACATTTTGTGTAACAGGAATAATACACAATGTAAATGATTACAGCATCATCCTTCCGCTTTTTTATCCTACGTGAAAAACAATGCCCCTTTGTGGAAATGCTACCTTGCTTTCTGGCATGTGGGTGCTCCCACATAATAGTTTTCAGATAAACCAATACAGCAACAACTCAGACATTGACTCTTCCAGAATCAGAACTCCATGTAAATTTATAACCATTAACTTTTATGTAACTGACTTTAACCACAGATCTCAAAGCATTTCAAGGAAGGGACAAGTATTATGAATACTGGGTATTCACAGGTAAAATAAGAGAGTACTAATGGGTGAGCTTTGAAGAACCTCTTGTATTAGAATAATGGCACAGGGCCTAATGAAAGAAGTTATTAAAGGTTTACACCTCTTCACCACAAAAATAGGCCTAGTTTGATAGGCAGTGAATTGGCAAACCCCTTTCTGCCACTGCTCTTTGGCCAAATTTCTTTTATTCTCCTCCGGTGGTTTCCAGGGCAGCCAAGATTCCCGGAGCAGGTGGCGACACCTCAGAGCGCAAGGCCAGGGCTCCCGGATCGGGGCGCACGGCTCGCCCGCCGCCCGGCCCCGCCCCGCCGCTCTCGCGAGAGCTGCGGCAGCCGGGCGGGCTCTGCCGCCGGGGCGGCGCGGCCATGGATTCGGGTGTGGAGGAGTTGATGCCGCGGCTGCTGCCTGTGGGCGACTGTGACCTGGCCGAGGACTTCGACCCCACCGTGCCTCCCAGGACGCCCCAGGAGTATCTGAAGCGCGTCCAGTGAGTGGCGGGGCGGACGTGCCGGGGCCGGCCCGTCACCTCCCCGCGAGAGCGGCGCGGCCGCCGGTGCTGCCCGGGCCGGGCTTCGTGTCGGGGCGCGCCGGGGCGGCCGTGCGGTGCTGCCCTCGGCCGTATAGTCGGTGTTTTACACACCTGCAGGAGGGGCAGGTACCGACCTCTTTCCTCCCGTGACCGGTGACAGGACTCGAGGAAACGGCATGAAGCCGTGTCAGGGGAGGTTTAGGCTGGATGTCAGGAAAAGGTTCTTCACCCAGAGGGTGGTTGAGTACTGGAACAGGCTCCCCAGGGACGTGGTCACAGCACCAAGCCCGACAGTTCGAGAAACATTTGGATAGCGCTCTCGAGCACAGGGTGTGATTTCTGGGGTGTCCTGTGCAAGGATTTGGACTCAATTGGTCCCTCCATGATTTTATGAGTATTTCAGAGACATCCGGCATATATTGACCTGTTACAGGAAAGAAAAAATGCAGCCCACTTGATTCTGTCTTGTAGGATTGAAGCAGCTCGATGTCCTGACGTGGTCGTGGCACAGATAGATCCAAGAAAATTGAAAAAGAAGCAGACAGTAAACATTTCAGTAAGTTTGAGAGCTTTTACACGTTTTGAGATGGAAAAAAAAAGGAGAAAGGTGTTACTATAATGATGTTTGTATTAATTTTGGGGAGTCATTGGCATAACTAAATAGCACTGCTAGATTCTAAAAGCATCTACAGAATTAAATGTCTGTGTTTGAAGAAACCCCTGCTCAGCTGCTGGGTAACAGTAGTCTTTTTAACTGATTAAATTGATAATCCCCATACTATTTGATATACAGCAGACTATTTTACTGTCTGAGGAAATCAAATGTTGCATTGAATTTTACAATTATTTTATCATAAAACCTGCATAAATTTTAGAAGAAAGGTATCTCCATACCTGTGTTTGGGTTTAAGTCTCTATCTAGCATAAGGGTAGTAAGTGCAGCTAAGTTTTACTTAAGTTAGATTAAATTCTAGCACCACTTCTTTCCTTCTGGAAGGAATATTTTATTGGAATTTCCTTACTATTGAAGCAGATTTTTCTGTTGTTGCATTGCCCTGCCAGCTTGGTTTTTAATCTACTTTCAAATAGTTCAAGAGACCAAGTTTGCCTTTCTCCAATGAAAACGATGTAATCTGAGATTTCACTACTAGATTACTCAAACTTTCTAGTACTGGCATGACCTTGTAACTTCTGTAGCCATTCTCTTCATCTGTCTCATCTGTGTAGTGGTATTCTTAAACACTTGTAGAAATATTTTAATTTGTTTAATAATTCTTTCATGCTAATCTTTAAAGAGGTTATATCTACTTAACTATCAGACTTAATTTCCTAGATGGTTTTGTGGTCTTCTGTCTTCCTCAACTTACTATCTTGACAAGCAGAATGCCTAAGATTGATCCCATCTGTCCCAGATAAGGCAACAGCATCCTGCTTTTTATGAGCAGGGAGATTAAAGTAGATCAATTGCTGAAAGGAAGACCTTAAGTAATTCTTTGACAATGTATTTTGAACATTTAGTTTTTCTTCTTATGTACATATGAGAAGAGTCAAACAGTATGTTTTGTCTAAACCAAATTCTTAACTCAGTCTTGGATGTGGTCATGAAATTACCTTTCTTAGATGAAGATTTAAAGGATATTGTTTAGCTGACAGTAAACATTTACTGATTCTCTTGTTCTTAAGGATTCTTCTTATAAAGCTCTCTTTACATTATAATTATTGCCAGTGTTTTCTCAGATTTCCGGATGTCAGCCTGCTCCTGAAGGATACTCTCCAACGCTCAAGTGGCAGCAGCAGCAAGTGGCCAATTTCTCAGCTGTTCGTCAGGTACAAGATAGTCTGTGAGGAGTCTGGCACGGTCTAGATAGAACATACCTGTGCTTTACAGGGGACAATTTTACGTCTGGTATAGAAATGTTATGATTTTGTAGCAGGATAGATGTTTATAGGCAAGTTTTAAGTTCTTGAAAGCTAATTGAGCATATACTGTGTGGCTTTTAAACCTCTGATAAAACTCTTGAGAGTCATGTTTAAGAAATTATCCTTCAACAAAAATGTGTCAGTATTTAGATTAAATGATATGGCATAGTTGAGGAAGGACAAAAACCCCTATGATGTTATGCAGTTATATTAAAACCTAGTGCTAGCAGGAAATGTTCTGCCAAACTCAACATTAACTGAGAACCAAGTGGATTCTAACCCATCAGGAGATTCATAAAGCCCATTTACACAGTCCATTTAGGAATCTGTTGATAGAGGTGGCAACCCATTATGAAGAGAAATACTGAATTGGTAAAACATATTTGTAAGGTTGTAGAGTTAGCACAGACTTTAATCTTTCATGACACATTTGCACCCTGCTTGAAATAACACAAGAACAGAAAATTAAGCAGTCTCAAAGAGTAAAGGTTGTAAGTTCAGCTAAGACTTACTAAAGTTTTAAACTGAAGAAGGGTCGAATTAGATTAGATATACAGAAGAATTTTTTTACACTGAGGGTGGTGAAACACTGGCACAGGTTGCCCAGAGAGGGGTAGATGCCCCATTGCTCAAAACACTAAAGGTCAGGTTGGATGGGGCTCTGAGCCTGATCTAGTTGAAGATGTCCCTGCCCATGGATGAGGGGTTGGACTAGATGGCCTGTGAAGGTACCTTCCAACCCAAATCTTTTTATGATTCTACTATTCTCTACACGTAGTTCAAACAGGGTGAAATGGAAAATATAAGATGTAGGTAGAGATCATTTGTTATTTCAGTGCTGCAGACAGCATGTTTACAGTGCATTGGTGCTGCACTGTAGGAGTATCTCAAGCACTGAGGTGGGACCAACTGAGCTGGAGCTGCTCTACCACTGAACTCTGCATGAGCTCATATACCATGTGTTTTTCAGGGAGGAAAATTAGTGAAGGAGCAGATCTATACTACTGCATCTACATTGTAAACAGTAACTGAGCTAGCCCATTTCTGCAAGGGATCACATTGCATCCTGTGTATTAGGCATAATCTAAGGTTTTAGCAAAACTAAGGAGACTGACATCTAAAGGCTTATTCACTGTATAGGTATTCTTTTATGCTCAAATCAATTGTCTTCTCATCTGTGCCAGAATTAACACTGTGAAGATGAGACTATCCTAAAAAGTATTTAAAACCAGAAAAGAGCATCAGAATTCACTTGTTCAACCACTGCATCAGCTGCTGTTTCTTAGAGCGTTTTTAGTGGTCTTTTATACAGCTACAGTAACAACTGGAGTGGGAGAAAAATTTCTACAGAACAGTTACAGCTCTCTACAAGTAACTGTCAAGCAGGCCAATCTGTCTTAACACAGGATTCCTGCCAGGTAGAAGAAATGTGCTAAGAAAGCACATTTGCCTTCATTAAAACAATTCTGTAGACCTCTGATACAGATACAGACCACTGCTGGAAATAGGACATTGCCTTTATGTGTGCTTTTGGATTAAATCAAAGTGGGTTTTTTCTTAAGATTGTTCTAACCAGAAAAGTCTAGAAGACTATTAAAGCTTACTACCTCAGCTTAACCTTATGTAATAGACTTCAAAATGCCTTCAGCTTTAACTTCCAAAAACCCAGCATGAGCATCGTAATTACATTTCTGCTAAGAGGCATGGGAAATACTTAGCCAGTTGTGCTGGCTCTAAATCCACTAATTTATAGAAAGTCATAAAATATACTTTTCATACATTTTAAGAATAATGAAAAGCTTTTATGGTTAGGATAAAATAACTGCAGAGTTAACTGTGATTTAGCTTTGTTTTAATTACTCAGAGCCTGAACAAGCACAGGAATCACTGGCGGTCACAACATTTGGACAGCAATGTTACTATGGTGAGTAGAATTCATAACAGCACTCTGTGGTTTGCTTTCGCAGTTATTAAATCCATGGTTAATCTTGCTTTATAGTTTCATGTAACAATTTATGAGTATTATCAAGTCTTTTCGCCAGTGTCTTCAAGATAACAGTATCACACGGTTTTAATTTATTTTTATTTACTTCAGCCAAAACCAGAGGATGAAGAAGGCTGGAAGAAATTCTGCCTGGGTGAAAGAGTATACTCAGAAATAGATGCACTATCTGATAACGAAAATTTAGGAATTGATTACATGAAGGTGAGTATAGGACTTCTATTTAATTTTCAGCAGCGATTTTCTAGACTAACTGCCAGAAACAATCCTCTGTTTATTACCACTTTGTGCTAAATAGAAAGTAGGAGGCTCTGGTGAGCCCAGCAAGTCCCATTTTACATTCTTTTTAAGCAGACACTAAGTGAAGCAGAAAATAAGTCTATGTCTTCAGTCAAAATTTGAAGCATTTCTTCATCCGTTATCAGCTGAAGTCACTACTTTGTTCTCACTGAACCGAATGGAAGCTTTCTTCGTAGTCTGCTTTAGTGTTTTGTTGCACAGTGATACGTGCTTACCCTCCTCATACGTGTTACTCTACAAACATGTTCTTCACTGCATCATTTTGAAAAAACAAAACTTTAACAAATAACAGTAGAAGCAAGGTGCTCTGATACTTCACTGGACCTTCAACTTTCTTGAAGATACTTTTCTAATAAATTTCAAAGCTCAGAACAGACTTCAAAATCACTGCAAGTGTCTGAACATCAAATTAAAATCTTAGTATGTTCTAAATTAAACAAAAATGTTTGTGATAATGGTTGCATTTTCCAACTTGATTTCTTCCAGGTGGGCTTTCCCCCTTTGTTAAGTATTGTAAGCAGGATGAATCAGGTGAGCCTACCTTTTAGAATCATATCGTGACATTGCCTAAATCATTATTTCTCATATTCTGTCTGTTGCAGAAGGCTTATCTATTTTTCTTTGCCTAGACAATTCTTTATTACAAATTCTATTAACTGTACACTTAGAAAGAAAACATGTATTCATTATCTCACATTCAGCTACAAATAACTTTACTAGCAAAGATTTTTCATGACTAGTTCTGAAAGTATTTTGTTGTTGTAATTTCTCTATAGCACATTTAATGTTTGAATTTTTGCTGAATGCCCCAACAGGTGCTTTACAATGTTTTAAAATTTCTCATTTAGTGTTTTAAGTGCAGTCCTTCAATTTGTTTGTGAAATTCTATGTACATTGCAAAGCTAGAAGAATCACACATTTCCTTTACTACATTTCCTACTTGCCACCATTATATACAACCAACCAGTCAGTGCAATGTCTCTTTCCTAATCTGTAGCTACTTATCCATAACTTTTCACTTACACAGAAACTTAATTCATTTCATAGAAAATTCTTTCCAAAAAGTGGTACTTTAACACTTACTTTACTCTTATATGTAACTTCAACCTGGAATAAATACTGTAGAGTAGAAATACTTTTTCTATAATAAAATCCTTCAGCTAGAAGGGCAGCAAAGCAAAACATTGCAGATACTGTATTGTCTCTTTCTTGTTCCTCTTTTGAAGGCAACAGTAACCAGTGTCTTAGAATACCTGATAAGCTGGTTTGGAGAGAAAAAATTTACTCCAGAACTGGTAATTTTTAATTTTTTCTAACTACTTGCACATGAATGCATTAAACAAAGAATAAATTGTTTGCAGTTTTCTATTATTTTAATTTTCTAAAGAGTTCTCTAGATGGTTGTATCATATTCTTACTTTCAAAACATTCTTGATTAGATACTAAAATGAGTATTCACAGTTGTTTTTGGAAGGCTAAAATTACAAAACATAACAGATACAGACATAAAAAGTACTACCCAAACCCCCTCCCATTTGTATCACTTGCCACACTAACTTAAGCCACGAGACTCAATTAGTACCAACATTTAGGAGAGGAGAAAGACCGCAGCAGCTTTGGTTCTGTCAGGGTGCTGCACACTATTTATCAACACCTCCAATTACAGTGTGCTGGCAAAGACACATGGAATCTTTCCACATGCAGCACAGACCAGAAAGCTTAGCTGCATTCACGTGGTGACAAATGAATCCTACTAAGAACTCCTGAGTAACAGGCTACATTGGCATGGAGTTTGGCCACAACTAGACTGACTATCTGCGTAATGGCATCATATCTACAGAAGACCTTGGTGGATGCAGCTCATCTCCTTCAGTACCAGAAAGCAAAAGAGTAATGAAAAATTACATGACGCTTAGCATAGTTTCACTATTTTTTTTCAGTCACTTCAAGGCCTTTCATGTTCTGTCCTTTCCTGTGTAGGACTGTTTTCTTTTTAACCAGTATGTTGCAGAGGATGTGTACATTGACCTTTAGTTTAGTCCCACAATGAAGGCCACTAGACACTGCAATTAAATTAAGAAATTAGACTGGTAGCAGAAATTAAGTTTGGAAGAATGCAGTAGAATTCAGTGATGTAAAACTCAAAAGGACATGTTTTCACAGTTCAGATCTTAAAGCAGATCTAATCACTAATTCCACAACAATCTGAGTTCACACATTCAGTCTTCAGGAATGTTTTTTCACTGATTGTGAAGTTAAAAATTAATAGCCAAGTAATAAAGTTTAGATATTACTAAAATAATCCTTCCTTCGGACTGTAATAGTGGCAGCTGTAATAATTTATACCTTGGCCAGCATTCCAAAAAAATGCCAGGAACCCAGGAGTAGTACTCACAAGAATCTTACCTAGAGACACAAAACTCTCTACCAATTAGTGTCTAATGCGGTTTTCAAAATTCAATTATGGCATATAGCACTTGAATGTAATTTTGTTTTGAGACCTACACTCCAGTCCTGCTCTGTATAACATGAATTGCTTGAATCTTCAAGGATATGCTCAAAATTAACATTTTGTTACTTGAATCCTCACAGGGTAGATGGCTTTATGCACTGTTGGCATGCCTTGAAAAACCTTTGCTACCTGAAGCTCACTCTCTTATTCGACAGCTGGCAAGACGATGCTCAGAAGTCAGGGTACTGGAGGTAAAGATTTAATATAACTGTGCAAAGAACTTGGTGAGTTTAGCAGGTAAGGAGGATCATTTTTCAGAAGTCTTAATAATTTATTTTTCATGTCCTAAGTTTGCTTGAGAATGAAGGGAAGACTACAAATACATACAACTGGCATCTAATAGCTTCTCTATTTGACACAGGTAACAAAAGAATTGTTGTAATATTAATCTCTTTTCCAGGAGAGCAAGAATGAAGAACAAATATCAGCTCTGAACTTGATAATCTGCTTAGTTAGCAGGTAATACAAATTATACACCTAAACCAGTAATGTATGTCCAGCATAAATGTGTGATTATTTGTACTTAACCTAAATCCTTTTAAAAGTGAAAGTCTAAAAGTACTCTGGGCCAATGCAGCAAATACACTTAGCTAAAATAACTTAAGATAAACCTAAGAGTAAAGTAAGCTTATTCCTTTCTTCAGATGAGCCCCCTGAACCATAAAGCCATAATTATGATAGCGACACTAAAAGATGAGCTAGAAAGCAATGGGTCAGACAACTTGAAGTGAGGAATATGTTGCATACTGGAGATTTCTTACCATATTCCACTTCATTCCTAGGTACTTCGATCAACGGGACCTGGCTGACGAGCCTTCCTAGGCTGTTTTGAGAACATCCAGTATTTTGCATTGCCATAGTACAAACAGCATTATCAGAGTTAGCAGCAAGACACTGCACTATTCAGACCTGAAGTACTACACAGTCCCTTCAGAACACCCTCATGCTAATGCATTTGGGACAGCTGTGAATAACTTCAGCTGAGTTTTAGCTGAGATTGTCAGTGTCTCCAATACCATCACCACCATCATTGTAAAGTGGTAATTGAGGTGTCCAGCATCATCTCTCAAGCTCTTGTCTTGGTAAACTACATTCTTGGTTAGGAATTTCTACAATCTGAGTAATCTATGCACACTGCTATTAGGTGAAGTCTGAGATTACATTACAAATTATTATTCTTTTTCTAACAGACTTATTGAGGGCTTTTTAAATAAAACTAAAGGATTTTAAAGACTGTTCCTAAACATTGTGTGTTTTCTCACTCTATATTATTTAACAGCAACCTTACTATAGAAATCTGTACAGTTAGGGCTGAATGTGTTTTTTCAAGTTTTGGTGCCTGAGCTCTAGCACTGCTTAGCAGCTCAACTATAGCCAGCACGTTACTGAAACAATTGTTTTAGTAAAATGTAAACATTACTACTTCTTGAGTAGTAATACCATTTTTAGTAAACAGTTGCAGAAACCAGTGAAAATTACATACCTGTATTCAATGCTTTTAGAAGCATTTATTAACAGAATGAACAAATTTATTTTCTCTACGGTTATCTTGTCAAATACATTGCCTTGCTTATTTATATATATTTAATATGGAGTGCTTTGCCAAGAGGATCAACATCTAACTGGTACATAGATGACCCTCTAGTTCCAATAGTCTTCAACAATTAAAAGAACTATGCATTCAGCTGATAGCAGCAGTATTAACAGTATTAAATGACATCTGATTTCTGTGCATTGTACAATTAAAATCCCCCTCCTCACAATTTAAAATAATAATTAGCCATAACCAGTTATTGATACATCATTAATATGTCTTTGAATGATTGGCATTCTTGCCTGTGGAATGGCAGTCTTGGGCATCAAGTGAACAACCAAAGTGAATGACAATAACAGAATGTTAATTCTGGAGATGCAAGTAACAGATTTTGCACATGTTGAGTGTCTACCCCACTGCAAGTGCCTAAACGGGACAACATTGAAATGTCCAACTACTAGACATACAGTGTGAATTATTTCTAGTCTCTTTACTAACATTTTCAACATGTTAAAAGCAGGATGAATTGGCAGCTGAAGAACCTATGAAATGCAAGAATACTACCTAGCTACTTCTCCAGTCCTACAACTCCAAACAAAACTTATATAGGTGAATAACCACCATCCTCCTCTGAATTGTCAGGGTAAGAACCCGGGGTTTTCAATCAAACTGCAAATCCCCACTGAGTACCATACTACTGTAGTTACTTTTACCTCTGCTAGTTCTGTGAAAAGCTGGACAGCATTTGGCTGGTTCAAATTTTGCTCTACATGTTTCCAAGAACTGTTAAATTATTCAGCTACAGCTAATCTGAACTAGCATTCACAGTACCTGAAAAGATAAGAACTTAGTCACACCTTAAGATCAAGCATAATAAAACCCTGGTTATCATATTCATAATCTCTAGCTAGACAGCTTGTGACAGCTTTCTAGAAAAGGCTTGAGCCACGATAAGCTTCAGATTTTTCCTAGAACTTTGGAGAAGAGTTTCCACTGTTCTTGCCCACCATGCAACTGTACAACATACACTTCTCCAATCATAGAAGGTAAATTTATATCAAAGGTGCTATTTTAACAAACCAGCTTTTCTAATTTTTCAGCCCATGGTCTCAAAAACAGAAACCCAATCTACCACAAGGCATTCTCACACTTCTGAATAAACACTGTAAGTTTCTATTATGATGCATTTGAAGATAAGTAAAAGGCCTGAACCTGCCAACAAAAAAGTCTTATGGCAAAACTTATTAGAAGTTTTAACAAGATGCTTTCATGCTTACCTAAAGCAAGATATGTATTGTTATGCAAATCTTGTAACGAGTAGTATCTAGCAAATCCCAGTGTCCTGAGGAGATTCTTTATAGCTTCTTTGAGGCCTAACGATCTTCCTGCACACACTCATTACAGAAGTGAACCGTAGCTAGCAATTAAAAACAACTACATTAATATTGAGTTTATGCACAACATGGTAGAACAAGCTTCCTTCTTTGGCCAGTATAGACAACCTCAGACATAAAATCATTCTGACACAAGGAACAGCAGCTAATTTTAGGGACATAGGAGAAACTGTCAAACTATGTAAAAACAAGTTCTCTTCTACTGCCCCAGACTACATTCCTACAAAGATCTCCACCGAACATCTTTAATGAATGCTGTTGGCTCACGTGCTAATGGCTCCATCAAAGAAATACAAAAGCAGTCGCTTCCTCCCAGTTCACAGTGAATGGGGAAAGGTAGCAGTTGGCCATTCATTTTGGGCAACACAACACAACACACATTAGTTTCTTATTCAAATTTAGTCTTGGTCAGGATTTTTCTCTGTTCTCAAACTCCACCTCTGGTCTTCCAGGCTCTCTTGGTAATTGAAATGTTTAGCTGAAAACTTACAGAGCACACAGTTTTTACCATGTGGACATTATTACTTTGGTATAGAATAAAATTCATACCAAGACACAAGCATAGTGTTAAGTTATTTTGATGAGCATTTATTATATATTTTGGAATTGTGCTGCACACTGCTATAATTTACATGTTATATACAAGACTGAGGCAAGATACTGAATCCACACACAAAGGCTTTTTGAAGTAGATACCCAGATTCGAATGTGCTCTACATCTTCTGTATCATCACCTGAAATTTACCTGCAAGAAAAGCAGCGTAAGATCACATTATTACCATTAGAGTTATTTCTCCAAGTAATTGTTCTCTTGTAATAATTTTTTTCAAATAAATGGTAAGGAACATTTCAATCTTACGGTTTAATTGTAAGCCACTGAGCCATTATTTAAATTTAGCATTTAAATTTTAACTCCACACTGAACAGGTTTTCTCTTTTCGTTTTTTTTGGTAAGTTAACCACATCCCAGGTCACAGAAGTTTTTTCAGCTAAACGTAAAATTTGTGCAGTCTGTGGAAAATTTTTAATTGAGCAGCTTAGGTAGTTACAATGGTCTTCACTTACTAACATTTTTAATGCCTCCTATAGAGAGAGATCTTCACTTGTGCAAATAACCTTCTGGACACACATCCTTATGCATTTGATGCTTCCAAATGTAAGTACAACTTTTTTGTTTTGCTTTCCACTCAACATCATGGAGGCTTATCCTCTGTCAGCATTTTCTAAATACTAAAGGAATATAGTGGCAAGCCATATCCTGAAGTTCACATGGACTCAGCTCTGAACTTGATTATCTGCTTAGTTAGCAGGTAATACAAATTATACACCTAAACCAGTAATGCATGTCCAGCATAAATGTGTGATTATTTGTACTTAACCTAAATCCTTTTAAAAGTGAAAGTCTAAAAGTTCAAACAAATCCCACCTTGAAAAATGCTTATAACAACAACTCAGTCAGGAAAGTTACCAAGTGAGCTAATAATTGAATATTCTAAGTATTCATTACTTATTATATATATATTATACTTACATGCAGGCATTGATGAAACTTCAGCTGTTACAATACTCTTTATTCCCAGATTTGATAGCCCTCCTCTGATTAGTCCACAGGTGAATGCTAAATACTAAATACAAAGTTGCACTTCAAATAAGTGTCAACAGTGAAGCTTGTTGATAAAGATTAAAACTAAGTACTCAAGAACGCAACTTAATACTTGGACCAGAAAACCATGGGGGTTTTGTTACCATGCTTGAGAGACTTTGTCAGGTCTCTAGCAGATGAAAGCTCCAATATTTGGTAGAGTGGAGCTCACTACAAAGATTGTTCTCATTAGAGGCACTATTTTGAGTCACTTTCTATTTCCATTAAACCTGTAGGAACTTAATATCCTTAAAACAATTATTCCCAAGACTTGGCTGAAATTAGCAACTGGTACTAAAGTCAACAAAGGAGAAACAGTCCAAGGCAGCATTCTTGCACAGGCCATCCCTTAGAATAAAAAGGCCCGCAGATATTTAAAATATGTGTTGCAAAACAGAAAGAACATTTCACCAAACACAAAAAAAAAATCCCAAGGACAGTAGCCAATTGTGAGGACTAAGATCAAGAATTAAGAAACCACAAAATAGAACTGAGTCCCATTTCTTAATCCACCTGAACCAAAGTGCTCTCTGATAGGTTCTGTAGAGGCACTGATTTTACTTACCTGAACTATTACCCTAACTCAGCATCTGCACTGAAAACTATTTTTAATTGGTGGACTATCTTTCTGAACATTCACATCATCTCAGAAGCTTGTTTTAGGTAACAAATAGCATCTTCCAAATGTGTTTTGGGAATTCTAAACAAAGTTTCTGAAAACACATGCTTTCCCAAGAGAAAGAATTTGTGTGACAGTGGCAAACAAGCTTTTACCGTGAAGTAATTCAAATGTAACAGCAGCAAGTCTCACAACAACCACAACCATTTTTCAAACCATAAATCAAATCCACTGTTCTGAAACAAGGTGCCTTTCTAAAAAGCACACAGGTTTTGAAGACTTATCTTTAGCTGCCTAAACTTTTGAAGAGTTTGTATCTATTAAATTACAAAATTTAAGTTTATTATTAATAGATAAAGGTAATTCAAATCAAACTGGTAGACCCCCCCCACATATGAAATAGAAGGGTACCTTTGGTGCATGTTCTAAATACTGCTTTCCTGCAGACATTTGTGTCAAGAGACGAAATTTATTGTCTTGAAGGACATAAATACCCTGTTTAAAAAAAAAATTGGGGGTTTTAGTTAAACGTGCAGTAATATAGAATCAACATTTTCTGTGAATGAATTTGACTTGTAGATAAAATATATAACGATCTCACGCTGAAAAACAAAATTTTAGATTAAGGCATATGTAATTTAAGTTTAAATTTGATTCTTTACTTACAAGAAATATCAAAAGAAAATATACGTGACTGTGAGTATACAAAAAACCCCCTAGATGATAATATGATCAGTTAACCCTAAAAAATGTTAATGCACATTTCTTCTTGGAAGAGTCCTTCTGGTGATCAGAAAAAATAGTTCCATACTAGAAAGTCTTTAGTAATATATCAAATGCATACTGATTTTTACATTCAAATCTCAATCTTCATAGGGTTTTGCAAGCCTCTATTCTGATTCTGAAATTCAGTGGGAATTATTTTTCTTAATAGCAGTACAGGCAACAATACCCAGCAGACAATCAAAGTAAAAGTCTGGCTTTTTCTACAATACAATTTTGTGCAACAATATGCATCTTAATAAATTAAGTATAAATACAGTATAGCTTTATCTACACCTGCCATTGTAATTTCCCTGCTACTGACTGTGCTACTTTGGAATTTCGTAAGCCTTGAACTTAAATTAAGGCTGTATATACAATTAAGACCTTAAGCTCAACACTGCAGCTTTCTTTGAATCAAAACCCCAGACTTCTATGGTAATTATTATTACTTGATAAACAAGTCATTGAAAAATATAAAAATAAAAATATTTTATTTGGCATAATCCTTGTACAAATTCTCTTCTTCCTAATTTGACACAAGAGGCAAATGGCCATAAGAAAACCAAGTCATTCAACAGGAAGAAGATTTTTTACTCTAGTACAATGGCTCCTTAAGTTATTTTGATCTGGCTTTAAGAACTGTGGCTGTTGATATAGGAAAGCACATGGATACAGCGCAATGTCACCAACAAGCAAATTTGAGAAGTTTCTCAGCTGTTTCTTAATACAAGTATTTTCAATAGAGTACAACTGTCTCAACTGCTGAAAACTCTTACTATTCTTCAAAGTAAAAAAATCATGGCAGCCATTCTATTTAGATGTTAAGACAGTAACATCACTTTTTCACCAGTTTTTTAGTAACATTTATTAGGAGATAGATTAAAAAGTTCTTGTTTAAATGTTAATCGACTGTAATCATTCCTGTCCTTTCTGTAACTCTGCAACAGTGCATATGAAATTCAAAGCATTTAGTCTTTTCAAACAGGGTGGCAATAAAGACATCGCAGGCAATTACTAAATTGTATTCTAAAGCTACATGATAATATGAATATTGAAAACCACACTTTTTAAACAAAACAAATATGGAATATTTTGGGTTTCTTATCTAGTTATTCTAGACCAAGAAAAACAAAAAATGCACTAGCAACTCAAAACTCTCACCGATCTTCTAAGTTAAATATTATTCTGCATCATCAGTACCTGGTGATTAGTCCTTAGGTTATCTATTTGTTTTTTGAATACAGTTGTCCAAAAATCTTTGCAAATGAACTTCATAATATCTAATTCATCCTTGAACCTGGCAGTGTCTTTTGTAAACCTAAGAGATAAGTGAGAAATATATCAATAACATAACCTGACCAATTAAACAGAGAAATAGTTTTTTAAATGGTACCGTACAACATAATTTTTGAGGTTATTATAGAAATTAGTTTTCCAACCATCATACAGTATCATTCTAGCTTCCCTGTGCATTCATCAAGTATTTTAACTTAAGAGCAACACGGTATTATCTTAGTACCTGCAGTATGATAGCAGAATAAATTGTTTTAATTCCATGATTATTAAACACAATTGACATTCAGAAAGGTGGAAAGTGCTCCATCAGTTTTATCTTCAACAAAATATCTAAATAGAAGATAAACAAAATGCTCACGCCTATACTGCTCCTTGGAAGGAGTCCTTCAAATATGCAAAAGAGCTCTAACATAGGAACAAACATGTAAAACTTGTTCCCATTTTTCAGAAGGGATCCTTTTCTCTTGCTTATTTCAGATTTCTCTCCCTTTATCCCCCTTGAGGGTCTTTATATTTTTGCTCAACAAAAGCATGACTTCAGAAGCTCAAGTTTCCACACGACCTCGGAACGAGGGCGCTGGAGTTGCATCGCGGGTCCCCAAAGGGCCCGAGCTGCTCAGTCGCGACGTTGCAAGGACTCAAGAGCACTTCACAAAACCGAAACGGAGTAACAGCCAATCATAAAATTATGCTTAAGTAGTAAATCAGAAAGAGAATAAAGTCATAAAATGTACCAGAAGCAAGAAACATGCATAAGCCTACACAAAGCAAAATTAAAGACAATTTTAAGTATTAAAAGTAACCATACACCCTGACTCGGTTTTCATGACGGGAAGCACTAGGAAAACAACACACTCTAAAACTGTCTCGTGATACGCAAACACAAGTCGCCACAAGAATGAGATACGAAAAGAGGAGATGCCAGAACAACTGATGATAGGAGGAACGCACTCTGTCCACCCAAAGCACCACACTTTGCCCGGGCAGGTCTGCTTTACCGGCGAGGTGAAAGCCCCGAGAACGAGCAGCGCCCGCCGGCTGCGGGAGCGGGACGGGGGCGCTGCCAGGGCCCGGCGGGGACTCACCTCTCGATGAGCCCCTGCCCGACGCGGAAGCCCATGCTCTCCAGCTTGGTGGTGCAGCGCCCGTTCTCCTGCAAGACATAAGGCGCCGCCGCCGCAGCGTCAGCCCCGGCCGCTGCCGGGCGGCCCCGGGGCGGCCCCGGCCCCACTCACCCCTTCGCCCTGCTCTGCGGCGCGGTACAGCCCCGCCACCATCTCGCTGTGCAGCAGCAGGAACAGCGCCTCGTCCGCCATCGCCGGGGCCGCCGCCCCTTGCGGGCGGGACCAGACACCCGCGGAAGCTCCCGGCCGAGGCGCGGCTGCTCAGCAATGCCGGTCGGGCCGGTTCTCCCCTGCTGGGGACGTGCTGGGAAAGGGGCTCGCGCGTTAAGGCTCTGCAGAGTCCGCGAAGCTGGGCGGCACAGCCAGCCCAGCGTCCTGAGCGAGGGCCAGAGCCGGGGATCAAACGCGCCCCTCCTGCGGAGCTGCCCCGCCCACCCTACTGCTGGAGCGTATGTCACTGCCTTCAAGAGCACCCGTGCCTTCCCCTGCCCGCCGCAGGGAGCCACAGAGCGGCACCGGCTACTGCGGCGGAAGAGCGTGGTTTAAAGCCTCGCCACCGCCCCGGGCGCCATGAATAACGCGCAGTACGGAGCTTCCCTGCCACGCCGCTCCGGGCGGGATGCGAGGGCAGGACCGCCACCCCAGCCGGCGTCAAGTAACGCCCCCGCCTATTGGCTCGCCGAGCACGGCCCCCTCTGGTAGCGCAGCGGTGATTGGCCCCCGCCCGAGGCCCGAGCGTGCCGGCTCCTCGGCCCCATTGAGAGTGGGAAAGCAGGATGGGTCCCAGGTGGGTGGGAACAAGCGGCTTTCTGATTAGGCTACAAGGAAATGACGTTTAAGTTCTTATTAACTCTGTGTCACGTCACTCCGGCGGCCCCTTTCATTGATTCGTCGGCAGAGCCTTCCTCTAGTTGGGCAGCCGGGATGCCAGTCTGCCTCTGGGCCCTGTGATTGGTGAGCGCTTTTGGCGATCCTCCGGGGGGCGTGCCCTTTCCTCTCGTGCCCGATGATTGGCGGTCAGAGGGGGCCGCCAGGCTGCGATTGGCTGCGCCGTCCCGGCCCGCGGCCACCGGAGTGGGCGGGGCCTGACCCCCCCGTTTCCCAGCGGTGCCTCGCGCAGGGCCCGGCCAGGCCGCGCGGCGAGCGGGATGGCGGTGGCGGTGCGCGCGCTGCAGGAGCAGCTGGAGAAAGCCAAGGAAAGCCTCAAGCACGTGGACGAGAATATCCGCAAGCTCACGGGCCGGGACCCCAATGATGTGAGGTGAGGCGGGGAGCGCCAGGCGCGCCGCTGTCCCGCGAAGGAAGGGCCGGCCGGGGGGAGGGGGCGCGCGTCGGGCCTGCAGGGCGGGCGGCGCAGAGCTGGCCGCGGGTCCCCGCGTCCCTCTGCGGGCCGTCCCCGCTCCGCTGGCGCGGCGATGGGGGAGCTCTGCCTGTGGCGGGGCGCACGGTCGCGGAGCGCGGGGCGGAAGGGCCGCGGGCATGTCGGGCCGGGCGGGCAGCAAAGCCCCGGGGGCCGGGCAGGCGCCACTAACAGCGCTTTCCGTCTCTTTCAGGCCCCCTCAAAACAGGCTGTTAGCCCTCACAGGCCCCGGTGGAGGTAGAGGGCGCGGGAGTTTATTGCTAAGGTAAGAAGGCGCAGAACGGGCAGTGAAGTTTCATTCATCCTTCCTCTGGTAGTGGTTCGTGCTATTGCGCTCGGTGTCGTGTTTCTCGTTTGCCTCCCCTGCTCGCTGCGGTGCTGTTTGAATGAGCATCAGAGCTGCCCTACAGGGCTTTGGGGGTTAAATTTAAAGTGCCTTTTCATTCTGAGTTGCAACAAGTTTAAATGGGTGGCTTTCCCCAACCTTCACAGCTGTTAGGCTGAAAATTAAGGGGTACCGTTAAAATGAAGGGAGATATTGTGTGGTGGCTGGGACCTTGTCTTTGAAATCGGTGAAGATCAGTCTCTTGGTGATTATGAAACGGGTAGGTGCTCCAGGAGGGATTTTAAAATACATGTAGATAAAACCACATCTTGAAAATAACTGCAGATGAGATCATTTGAACATAATGGGATCCTTGTTTCAGTGTAGCTACTGAGTTAAGTAAGTGCAGAAATTCAAGGTGAAATTAGTCGGTTCACAAGCAATATGTTTAAATACTTCACTGCAGTACTAACAGTAAATGGTGATAGAGCTGAGTAAAATTTATGTTTAATCATGACCATAAAGCCAAATTATAGTTCAATTGTGCAGACTTAAGGTGGGCCAGGGACTAACCTACATTTGTTCTAAGACCACAAGTGCTTTCTTTTTAGGCGTGGATTCTCAGATAGTGGAGGAGGACCCCCAGCCAAACAGAGGGATCTTGAAGGTGCATCCAGTAGGTGAGTACGAAAATTGATGCAGTAAACTTGCTTTTCCGAATGAAAATTTGTAACAGTAAACCAGTAACTGCTAATAACTGGTGACTTCCAGTGTCTTCGGAGATTTCATATTCAAAACTTGTTGCAAATAATTTGGGAGATAACAAATGACTGTGGTGAAATCTTCTTCATACCTTAGAGTGATATAAAGATGGTAGCAATAATAAAAAGATAATAGCAATACAAAGATACTCAGAATTTTCTGTTTTATTTGGTGTACAATCTGCTATATTACATTTTTCTTAGTAGTCACATTTGTTTGCAGTGAACACAAATTGAATTATGATTGAGATCTCCTGTTCAGTAAATGGAATACAGGCAATGTGACAATGGACTTGGGGTTTGAGCTTTCACATCTGGATGTAAATCCATCAGATGTGACTGATAATAGTGAGCTTAAGTGCTGTGGGCACTTAATGTGCAATGGTAGTTCTTGACCAAAGCAAAGCTTGCTTTGGAATTTTTGAATTAGCGGAAAATGAAGCTGGGAAACGGGAAAGTGCTGTGCCACAAAGCTGAAAATGAAGGCTGAAAATAACTTCAACTTAAATTATTTATTGTAGGATTTATTTTATTTAAATTATTTATTTTAAGTTGTTCTTTGTTAAAGCCTTCATTCATCTATGTCTCAAGTGGTAAGCCCTCTGCCTCTCTCCCATAGGTATTCAGTAGGTAACTTAAATAGCATTTCCCGTTTAAGAAATTGTACCAGACTTTCTGTGTCAATGCATTTAAATCTGTCTAGTGAGCCTTTATACCAGTAGCCATTTTAGAGGTTCTGGAAAAGCGCAAACATTTAAAAGAAGAAATAAATTCCAAATGTATTTTAAAAAGTCAAATAGGTAGTTACACAGATTCTTCTGGTTTTATTACTCTGCAAGTTGTATTAAAATTTAAACTGTTCTGTCTCACTGGTTTTCACCAACAGTAGAGTCTGTCTATAAAATGTTATTTACCAGTTGTTGGAACAGTGGGGAGATTTTTGCTGAAAGTGTTGGTTCTTCTGACTAGATATGCTTGTATTTTTCTCATGCTGGAAGAGATTCTCTCCTAAATACATGTTCTCTCATGACCATTAACTTTGTTCCTCAGGCTGGGTGGAGAACGTCGGACAAGAAGAGAATCACGCCAAGAAAGCGACGCAGAGGATGATGATATTAAAAAGGTAACATATAGTAGATGGAGCTGTGCAAGAAGCAGCCTACCTGCAACATGACGAACAAAGTAGTTTGTTTTTCTTTGTTGTAGCCGGCGTTGCCATCTTCTGTTGTTGCTACCTCCAAAGAGCGAACACGTCGAGACCTTATACAAGACCAAAATATGGATGAGAAAGGAAAACAAAGGTATGCAGAAATCTCTTTTACACTAATGTGATACTTTGGAGTTCTACCATAGGAAGTAGCTTTAGATTTAAAAATTATTGCACACAGGTTGTTGTGTATTAAAGATTATGTTGAAAGTTATCATAATGGTATAAAATTTAATTTAAAACATACTCTCTCAAAATACTTCACAAGCAGCAACATGTGCATTGTTCTCTTCACATAACTGACAGGGATTCTACCTCTCGGGCCGCCTACAGGAACAGGTTTGCTAGTGCTGTTTTAACATCTTTGGCGTAAGACAGAAATATCTGTAGCTTCATTGGTAGCTTAGTGTCTTGGATTATTACAGCTGTCTTGGCTCATCATTTCTTTTGTTGGTTGAAGGAGGGGTTTGGGTATGGTTCCTCACTCCCTCTGCCTCTTTTTTTAAGCACAATAGTTCTATCGTGTTTCTTTTCTCTTACTACTTTGACTTCATGTTGTGTGTACACCCTTACCTTCATTTTGCCTGCTGCTTTTTAGATTCCTCCCATGTATATCTCCTTTTTCCTGTACTTTTATTTGTCTCAGGGGTCACTCATTAAAATTCTAGCTGAAATGCAGCTCTATTGGTAAGAGGTGTTGGAAAATCGAATTTGCAACTGTGTTTGACCTCTTGGACTCCATTCACTTCAGACTGCAAGTCACCTGGTGCAATAATAATTATACCTCAAATAAACAGAAGATTGAGAACTGGAATAAGGAACTATAGAAAGCTGCTCTTATAAGTCCCCACAGATCAACTGGCACAGAAAACTGGCACTTTGCTTGCTTCTTTTAGTTATAACCCCACTTACAGTCTGCTCTTGCTTCCATTCCTAGGTTCTAATTGCTTCCCTCACAAGGAGACTTCCAGAATTCTTAATGAACTTCATAGAGCTTCAGGCACTAAACATTTGTTCCTTCAGGATTGTAGTTTTACTGCTTTTTGGTTCAGTAGTCTCTAGGGAGATGAGAAAACCAGGATTTGTCTCTGTGACCTGTGGTGGAAGGAGGTTCTTTAAGAGGACAACATCCACTGAACTGATTTTGCTCAGTGTCTTCTGGGATGTCATTCGTACACAAGTGCACTTTCAGTGATCTCTGGCTTTCAAAATTTTTTGTGTTCCTGTTTCTAGTATTTAATATACTTTTATCTTTCCATGTGAGGTTTGTGCCACTGTCATAGAGTAGTACTTTGGGAAGACAGTAGCATTTCCTTTCTCTCTTAATCCAGTAAAAGTTCAAGGCTAATAAGAGAGTCTGCCTCTTGTTGTAAAGACTTAATTTGGGATTGAATGAAAAGGAAGAAAAGGTGAAAGTCAAGAAACTAGTTCTTGCTCAGAAGAAGGGAATTTATTGAAGAATTTTACTTACTTTTCTCAAAACAACACCTAATTGGATGAGAGTAGTTCTGGTTTCATCCCACAGTGCAGTGTCCCATTGTTGGGCAACCGTGATAGATAAGCTTTCACTCCCCTGTGGCTCCATTTCTCCTTAATAGTCTAAGCAGATTGTGGAGAGGGAAGTGTATGCTTTTCAGAAAACCCAGTTTGCTGCCTTACTGATAGCTCACACTGTATTTACTTGGCTTTTTTCTTCAGTACTCTCTGCTTTAAGATTTTTTAAAATATTTCCTTAGTGTTACTATTTCCAGATGAGAAATGTGCAGGCTTCCAGTTTTGCCAGTGCTAGCTGTTCTGTGTTATGGATAAGAGCTGTGTCTTACTTGTAAGCAAAATGATACGTCACTGTAAATTATATCCTGGACTGTTGGCACAGTCAGTATGTCTTCTATTGCTAATGGCCTTGGATATTACTGAGCCTTTAAAAATAAGGTGGAATGCTCACTACAACGGTGGAAAGTTTCTCTGATTGTTTATGCAAATTAAAAACTTAGTAGTTGAATTGAATCTCAAATTTCTTTTTGTTGTATTATTTTTTTTCCAGGAATCGACGTATATTTGGCTTGTTGATGGGCACTCTTCAGAAATTTAAACAGGAGTCCACAGTTGCTATTGCTACTGAGAGGGTACTTATTTTAAATTCTATGAGATTGTAAATAATAAAGCAAAATTGTGTGGTTAAGCTGTTTCAAGTAAGAATGAAAATTCCCTACAGTGTAAGTTGTAGATGCAGCAGATTGGTGAGAGTGCATGTAGGTTTTTGTTTATCTCAGTGCAGGGGAATGAGGGTGGGAGGCAAGAAAGGAGTTCTTACAGTGACTTTGTAACATTATTTCTGATCTTTGTAGAAGCAAAAAGGCAATGTTAAATGGAATTTAATCAGGTAACTATTTAAGAGGTCACAGGCTATTTCTGGAAATAATAGTGATGCAGTATTGTTGAAGCAGTGCCTATCCTGGTGTGTTCCAGATGTTTAAATTATAACCAAATATACAGAAATCTATGGTTGGTTATGCTATCTGTCTAAAAATGCCTTTCCCCTTCCAGTACAGATAACCAGAATTTCTGATTTTAATAAATGAGTGTGTGACTGTACTGAAGCAAAGGCTTTGCATAGCTTAGTAGTGATTACTTAAAAAAACTTGTATATGGGATGGTGGTAACTTTGTTCCTAGTATACCCTTTTAATTTGTGAAGGCTACGGTATTTGTTTACTGTTGCTCTAAATGGGTTATTTAGTTAATACTAATAACCTTTAGATTAAAAACAGTGTTTGAAAGTTGTAATTTCAGCCTTCCAGTTGAAGCAGATAGATAGAAATATTTAAAGCCTTTCTGTATAGTGTCAACAGAGCTGACTCACAGTGCTGGTATTGATTACTTTCAGATTCAGTATTTGAGTGGTTTAGCCAACTTGTCATGCAGTACATAAGACCAAAGTTCACTTTTGCCTGCTTGCTTTAGAACAAAAAACTATTTATCAGGATGGTCTAGAAACATGGAGTCCCTGGCTAATTTATAGTAGTATGTGTTTGCACAAAGAGACTTTGAGGAGTTACTGTCCTTGCAAAATTGTTCTGAGAATCCATATAGAGATTTCCTTCTTCATACATATAAACTTGCTATAAATCAAAGTAGGGGCCTGAGGAGTTTTACGACACAGCCATTTTGTTGTCCTGGCAGTAAATTCTATTTTTTTATTGACAACTGTTGTACAATCTGAGCACATGGCAGTCTAGGACATACAAACAGGGCATTCCTGGATTGTAGTAATATATCTAATTAGCAATTAATATACTGGAAGTATTCACAATCTAATTTTTGTTGGTACAAACACCAGTCAGCAGTCCTTCATTTGTTTCTGGAGGAGTTGCCTTTTTTCTCTCTCAAGTGAGAAATTTACCTGATTTCCCTAATACCTCAAATATATTTCTTTTATTTTTCTGCCGTTGGGGAAAAAAACTTAACTTGTTAAAGCTTATACTGAAAATTTAAATCCAGACTGGAAGATAGTAAAGCAGACAGAAATTTCACAGGGCCTCATAACTATATAGTTAAACTAACAAAAAATAAGGTGCCAGCAAGCAATGACACTCTTTTCTTCCATTACCTGTAGTTTAGGAGGTATTTCCTAATGTGTTTTTAGGAATGCCTTTAATGGTGTAAATAATTCAAAGTTTTTAAGTGGATTGAACTAGAACACTTTCTCTTGATGTAGAAAAAAATTAAGATGCTACTTCATTTATTTTAGCAAAAGAGACGACAAGAAATTGAACAAAAACTTGAAGTGCAGGCAGAGGAGGAGAGAAAGCAAGTTGAAAACGAGAGGCGAGAACTGTTTGAAGAAAGACGTGCTAAACAGACAGAGCTGCGGTTATTGGAGCAAAAGGTTGAGCTTGCTCAGTTGGTGAGTTTTTGTTTTGTTCTTGATCTTTCTCATGTTTAAACTATTCTTGTGTATCTCAGGGTTATTTTCTTTCATTTCTCAGCAAGAAGAATGGAATGAACATAATGCTAAAATAATTAAATACATAAGAACAAAGACAAAACCTCATTTATTCTACATACCTGGCAGAATGTGTCCTGCTACGCAGAAGCTGATGGAAGAGTCACAGAAAAAGATGAATGGTAAGTGGTCTTTGTGATACAGAGGCCCTTGTTCTTGCCTCCCTTTGTTTGGTGTACAAATTTCTTTTAAGTCGCTGCTTAAATACATGAATTTCATGCTTAGGACGAACTATATTCTTACATGGGTGTTAATCATAAGTGGACGTTACTCTTTCAGTGACTTATTTTTATATTGAATGAGATTTGATTCTCTCACAAGAAGTCAAAAGATATGTATGCATAATTTCAGAGCTATGTGTTTAAAACAGTCCTTTATATTATTTAGTACCCAAATGTATCCCAAGTGCAGCAACTTATTTGAAGGGGCAGATTCTGTGAAGACCCAAGGAAATGCAGGTGTTTACAAAGCATTTGAGAAATATTTTCTTAAGCATAGCATTAGAACGTTATGATGATTTTTTTACCTCAATGTGTGTTCATTTCTGTTTCACAGGATGACTATATTTTTCTTTTGGAAAACAATTTAAAATACTCCGATTGATGGTAGTCTTACTGTTCTTTTTTTATTAAACTAAGAATGTATTGGTTTGTTTTTTTTCTTAGGAGCTTTTCTTCATTTTGTGGGGTTGGGGGATAAGAGAAGGTAGCTCACCTGTCTGGATAGCCTACAGTAATTAAGCTTTCTTAATACCTAACCAGCTTTTTGCTTATTTTTACTGTCTTTTGTTTACCTTAGGAAGTATAACCTTAATAGATAAATACCAGGAAATGAAGGTATTACTTTGATATACTGTTGGTTGGTTTGATTTTAATGAAGTCAAAAACTTTTTGTTAGCTTAGATTTAGGGCTTTACTGTTCTAATACTCAGCTGAGCTTACTCTCCCCTTTGCTTTTTCTTATGGTAACTAGCAGTCTTTTTCATTATGCATGAATGGCTTGCTACTTCAGAAAGACTAAGGATGCAGTGTTTATAAGTTGAACAATTGGATAATTTACTAGCTCGTAGTTAAAGGGTAAATAGACTTTAGTGTCTGTAGATTATCTTAACTATTATTTATGCATTTATTCCCTAGCGCTCTTTGAAAGCAGGAGAAATGAATTTGCAGAGCAGATTAACAAAATGGAGGCCAGGCCCAGAAGACAATCTGTGAAGGAAAAAGAACATCAGGAGGTGCAGAATGAAGAAAAGAAGGAAGAACAGAACAAGGAGCAGGAAGAGGGTAAGGTGGCTCAGCAGGTGGAAGAGATGGAGACAGGTAATCAGCACAATGATGTAGAAATGGAGGAGGTAGGGGAGGAAAAGGGAAAAATAGGTTCAGGTTCAGGGCATAGTGATGCAGAAAAAGAACAGGAAGAGGATGAACAGAAACATGATGTGGAGATGAAAGTAGAAGAGCCTACTGAGGTGAGGGAGAACGACAAGCAACAGGATGGTCAGCATGAGGAGGTCACAATTGTAAAAGAAGAAAGTGAAAATGTTCAGCCCGTGGATAATGAGCAGGATGTGGCTGAAATGAATGAGGCAGGAGGTAGTGTAGAACGTATAGAAAATGAAAATGGCAGAGAAATAGAACCAGAAACAGAGTGTGATGTTCAGCCAGAAAAAGTGTGTAATGTTCCTTCTCCCAAGAAGGAGAAAGGTATCAAAATAGAAAATAAAGCTGAACTTGAAGAAACACAGGAGAAAACACCTGAAGCTCAGACAGAATCTGTGGCTGAGGCTCTATCTCAGCCACTATCTGTGCCACTAGCACAGTCACCTCAGTTGTCTCAGTCCACTCAGGATACGGAGCCCCAGGCAGACAAGGATGAAAATGCAGCGCTATCTGTAAAGGTGGTTGAAACCCAGGCAGAGCAGAATCAGACACCAAGTGCAGAAAGCAAGAGTAAGACTAGGAGTAGAAGCAGGGGTAGGGCAGGAAACAAAACTGGTCATAACCGTAGCAGCAGCAGTAGTAGCAGTAGTACTTCAAGCAGTACTACCAGTGCAAGTAGTTCCAGTACTGGCAGCAGTACCAGTCGGAGCAGTTCCACCAGCAGCAGCACTACAAGTGGAAGTACCAGCAGGGACAGTAGCAGCAGTAGCTCTAGCAGTAGTGAAAGTAGAAGTCGAAGCCGAGGAAGAGGGCATAACAGAGATAGAAAACGCAGAAGGAGCACAGACAGGAAGCGAAGGGATGCTTCAGGAGTAGACAGAAGTCACAAGTCCTCAAAAGGTGGTAGCAGAGATACCAAAAGCTCAAAGGATAAAAGTTTGAGGTCTGACAGAAAGAGATCTATATCAGAAAGTAGTCGGTCAGGCAAGAGAACTTCACGGAGTGAAAGAGACCGTAAATCAGACAGGAAAGACAAAAGGCGTTAACAGAAGAGACCAAGCTTCCTTAGCCTAATCTTTGCAGCAGAAGATTATTTGAGTGAAAGGATTCCTTGTAAGGAGGAAGAGAAGGCTGCCTTAAGAATTGCATGCTGTAAAAAATCTTTTGGAAAAATGCAGACTGTTTACCAGGCATTCTTGTACTTTTTACATAATTTTGTAAAAGGTTACTTACCAAAATTATGTGAAGTTCCTGAAAATGTAAAAATAAAAGATTAACACTCCTTTGCATCTTTTTTTTAAATATCCTGTACTCATTAAGATCCTCTGTATATTTTAATAGGTAAACCTTTAAAGTAGATGTGATCATTTCTTCTGTATCATACACTTTTTTTTTTTTGTAGAAATAAATGTGCATTTTAAATAAATTGTTTGAGATGTCCTGTTGACAATTAAATTCTCCTTTTTAGATTATATGTAGGAAGGCAGTATTACGGGAAATATAAAATTTTGCCTTTCCCCTCTATTCCTTGCAAGAATGGGAATTTTAAGACCTAGTAAAGCAAGTAATCTCTCCAGTGCTGGGTAGGAAGGAAAAGTAATTGATTTGAATCTATACTTTTTGTTTTCTTCTGTAACCGCAAGCTCTTAGTCAATTCTGTCTATCTTCCAGTTTTATAAAAATTTCCTATCCATAGGCAGGCAGTGATAAAATGGGAATGTTAACACTGGCCAAGATAGCTCAATCAGTCTGGAAAACCACTCTTACCTGCTTTCTGCAGATGCTTTGGTAGTATTTACATCTATGTTCTAGATATAGTTAATCTGTTCAATGATGATCCTTGTTTTGGTGGCCAGTGGAAGTGGCCAGTGGCTTGCTTCTCAACCAGGATTTTTATTTTAGTTGCAGACTAATCTTTGATCCCTTCATACCACCAGGAATAATTACATTGCAGTGTTGGAGTTACCTGGGACTACCTAATACTAATGTTGTGTGCGTGCAAGAATGCTTTCTGAATGTATTTAATAAAACTTAAGGTGGTATAGTGTTATCTATGAAGGTGAATACTGTTTTTATATAATTTTGTATGGAAAACAGTAACATCTGTTGCTTTGTTCTGTACATGTGCAAATAAATGTGGCTTTGTAGATTACTCTCGATGCCTATGATCTTTTCTATTAACAGGTGTATTACCCTAGTCTTTCTACATTTAAAGTATGAATTGCAATTGCAGGTGGCTGTACCTTACAAGCTCTGTATCCAAAATTATTCTTAAGGGCTTTAATTGTCAATTAACTGAGTATGAAACTATAGTGCTGTAATCCATGCTGTCTTGACAGGAAGATAATTCTGTTATGTGATGTGCCAAATCACAGACCAGGAAATCCTAGAAAGATTTCAGTATGGAAGGACACGTAAGCTTTGTTTAGTGTATGAAATGCCATATACACCCCATTTTTCTGGAACATAGTTGCCAAGTTCTAGCTTGGAGTGTGTCAGTTTTCATCTGAACTCAAGAGTAGTGACAGATTTATGTGTTCTGAAATGCTGAATGTCACGACTTCAAGAAATGTGTCTAGTAGGGGATAGAGTGCAGCACAAATAGACAGTGGGAAACGCAGGCTCCCCCTTTCTCAAGGAGTTCAGGTTCTTAAGTCCATTTGCTACTTCAATATCCTATCTGCCCCTGCCTCTACAACGGAGTAATTTTTATTCTTGTCAGGAGTTTCCAACAATGTTTCCTTCCCTTCAGAGGACATGGTTTAATGTGCCGTCTTTTTTGAAGGACAAACGAAAGTTCAAATGCCTTATTGAAGATGTTAAACAGTGTTTTAAAAATAACCTCTAATACTGAATAACTGAGTAAATGTTACTGGTTTACACGTTTTGAGTAATTTCAGGTTTCAAAGTGCCTTTGGAAGCCATTTTAGTTTTATCAATTAAATGTTGAGTAGTTCTAATGTTTCTTATTTTGAGCTTGTGTGATTCACTGCTGCAGTGCATTTACTGCACAGGTTTAAATGGCTGATAGTGGAGTCAGTGTGCAAAGCTTCTGACCACTTTCAGAGCAGCATGTTAACAGGGTTTATGAAAACAACAGGATGGTGGGTCCTGGTAGCTGAACCAGGGACTGGATCGATTACGTTGTTTCAGATTATATTCCCGGCAGCAAGGTATTTTTTACTGTGAAAATACAGGGGCTTTGTTGCTGAATACAAAGCTGGTGATGTAATTGATAGTTTAATGTTTGTTAGAAGCAACTTACTGCCATGGTTAAGCAGTGCCATTAATTGTTAGCATTCCTAGATCTAAGCAGCAGTGTATCTGCTATAAACATCAGTGTGTGATAACTTTGTAAGACTGAGGTTTTCGAAAAGCTAGATATTCCAACCAATATTCCTCTACAGAAATAGTGCAAGACAGTAGTGTACTATTAGCACCATAAAGCAGTAGTGTTTTTAGTAATTGTTACATTTTCCTTCAAAATTTCCTCCTCTTATCCTGAAACAATATCAGACCTGTGGATAGGAATGAGACCATGAAAATAGCTAACAACTTCAAGACTAAATTTGATGGAACAGTTTGTATTTTCTGAGCATTTAGTGCAGATAGCATAGGAGTAGGAAATGATTGAAACATTTTCTTTTGTCCCTTCCCCACAATGGTGAGTGGGGATCAAAGGAGGAATGCCTTGTTCTCTTTTCACTCAAGTAAAGTGGACAAAGGAATGATAGTTTTTCCCTTTTTCCGAGAATGAAGTAGAGATGCTTTATGTGACTAGGGAACAATACCATGTATAGTCTATGCCTGTCTTTTGGAGTGTTTCCATCACATGGTCCCTTCTAGCTTTAAGTATAATTTAAGAAAGCAGAAACCTGAACATAATTTTTCTGCAGGCAGTAGGTATTGGAGAACTGAACACCCTCCTCCAGCAAAGTTAATTTCAAAACCAGTAAATTTACAAATAGATTTCTGGGACATCTTTTATTTCTCTGGAAAGTAATGGTCTTGTGGTTAGGTCCCAGATATAAGATTCGGGTTCAGCTGCTGATTTTATAGTAATTACTGTGTTACAACAGGGTAAACATACTCATTTAATGTATGTCCAGGATCTTTAAAATGAGTTTGCCTAGTCAAAGAAGAATTTCTCTGAGACTGTGTATTTGTGATGGGTTCAAATGCTGCAGCAGTGCTGCATTAGTAACATAGAGACATCTGTGTTATGGAGGATATAGTTTTGCTATTTCAGTCTTGGGGGTTTTTTCTCCTGGTTCAGGCAGTTGTTATTAGGTAAGAGTGTTCTATTATATGGCAAAATGTGAGGTCTACAAAGCTTGTAAATGTATCCTCAAGATGCAAAGTAATAAAAGTCACAACTTCATGATTTTTTTAGAAATGCACTGTCGGTTGTCATGTTTGTAACTGTTCTTGTAATAGAGAAGCAATAGTGGCTTTTTCTTGCTACTTGTTATCCTGGTTGAAAAAGCTGGTTTACCTCTGGGTGATGAATGACTGTTCCCTGCTTCGATTTGTCTAACTGGAAGAGGAAATTAGTGTTACTTTTCTTCCTTTGACTTATTTCTTAAAAGATGCTTGTTTTTGACATGCATGACATTTGATTCAGTGTAAAAGCTGATCTGTATTTTCATCCAAACATCCAAAGTCAAGAGAACTGTATTGTTAAAAGTGCTTTTGTCAGGGACTATATTCTTCCACATATTGTGCAATATTCTACACTGTAAAACTCTACGTTCTGTGTGGTGCCCTTTGGTGCTTTCAAAAGAGTATGGCCAAAACTGTTCTGTTCTTGCTATGAAATAGATATGAGGAGAACTTTTACCAATTTCTGATTTGCTTTGATCTTTGTTATTAATGCAGATACTGAATGGTCTAGGAAATGCAACATCTTCACTTCTACAAAGCCATGTCTTAAAAGAGCCATCCAGTGTGCCATGCTACTCAGATTATTTCAATTACTACTCAATTAATTCAATTAATTCTGATCCTTCTTTGAATTCTAGTATGCTTTAAGAGATGTCTGCCTTTCTACTTCAGTAGTCACAGTTACTAAGGTGTCATTCAAATAAAAATAGCTTCATTCTAATGAAAGTTACTGGAAATAGATCTTTTTCATTATTGTTTGTCTTTGTAGTAGTCACATTCATTGCTTCAGTTCTGCAGAACAGAAATTAACCGAAGTCTCACTCTATCTGCTATAAAGCTCTCAACTTTGTCCTTTGGAATCTAGCTATAATAAACTCCATGAATCTTTGACTTCAGTTCAAAGGTGATTAGAAGTTATGCTTGTATAGCATATGCTATGTATAGGATTTGCACCCAAAGGAAAAGAGTATTTGGTATGAATATGATTTATTATTGAAGTTACTGGAGGAACAAATAACATAGAACAGAGATCAGAGCAGTGTTTGTCAGCACTTAAGCCTTGAAGAATGCTTGTTGAGACTAAGCAACACAATGAGCAGTGCCCAGAATAACTTGAAAATTTCAAATGCAGTTTCAACTGAGTAACTGAGATATTTATTTTACCTACATGTAAAGACTTGGACTGTTTGGTATCTATACGAAACTGAAGTCAGAGCCATTTTCAGAGCTATTTTCAGAAATACAAGTAATAATGTACAGACCTCAAGATGTGGGTCTGATTGTTCTCCCCCACAAACCTACATAAGTACATAAACTTAGATGTCAGAATAGCTCACTTTTTCATTTTTAGGTGAATGGGCTCCATATTGCCAGGCTCAAAAAGGGACTGTTAACCTTTATAGGCCCATTGTTGGGTTTTGTCTCATTTCTGTGGTTGGTGTGCAACACTCTGAAGCTTCTAAATAGTTGGATAAAAATGTCCTTTTTTTCCTTTATTTTTCTTTTCTTTTTTCATTTTGTACAACATTTAGTATATAGAGTGTCCTTCTGATATAAATTACCTGTATATTCCTTCTCACCAATCTGTTTTGTGGAGACTTGGGAATGAAAAAAAATGGGACAGCGTTAGTCAGGAGTGACGGGGGGTGCCGATCTGTAGTGTATTCCTTGGTGCTCTGCAGTGGATTACCTAACAGCAGAGACAGCTGGTGTAACAGGTTATAGGATAGGCTGCCTGACTATCAGGTCATGTGGCAAAGGAAGGGGCCAAAGCGTTAGATTGCAACTGGGGGATGTGTCGTCTCTGTGAAGTTTTCGTTTGCAGGCCCTGCTGGCTAAGGTGACCCTGGTGCACTTTGTGCCCTTTCTTTGCTGGCTCTGTAGGTCAGGCTAAGCACCAGTGTCTGGTAGGTTTGAGTTGTGGAGCAGAAAGAAGGGGAAACTATGCTGCACGTAGGATACAGCTTAGGTTTGTGGAAAGAGAATACAGTGACTTCTGCATGAGTCATACTCAGGACTGAAGGAGGGGCAGGCTTACTAGGAACCATATGACTGCAAAGATCAGGTTGGGAAGGAATACAGATTCTTGGGGTGCTATCAAGAAGGTAGGGAGAAGAGGCTCCCTCACGCAGGACAGTGGGAAAGGAAAAGTGAAGCTTTTTTTATAGGTTAGTAAGATATATTGCATTTAGGTCACCAAAGAAGTGTGGGACAATGATGTGAAACCTTTGAAGCAAAGCCTGCTTCTAATGCAAACACAGAAGATGGAGATTTTGTTTTACAAATAGTCACATGTAAAAGACAGTGAGTACAAGTTAATCCAGAGGAGATTCTGATTAGACAGAAGAGGAAAATATTTCACAATGAGAGCAATTGGCCATTGGAACAATCTCCACATAAAGTGGCGGATGCCCAAATGTTTTGACTTGCTTCTAAGATTCATGTGGACCATTTTGTCTAGACTATGCTTTTACCAAGAAAA